>NC_080377.1:37886474-38198732 GCF_014773155.1 Arachis stenosperma | reverse complement strand
ATATTATCCCGTATAGAGTACGAAAATATACACTTGTTTAATTCAATTATACACGTATCTTATTTACAAAATGTAATTTTTTAAAATTCCATATATCTAATTTACACAATAAACAAAATATATTTATAATTGCTTATATTGTAAACAAAATAAAACTAGATGACATATTTCAATAATAATTTTTAAAATTATTTATTTCAATAAATAAAATATTTTTAAATTTATTTAAAGAAAAAATCCCTTAAACTCGTTGGTTGTGAATAATATTTAATTCAGTGGAGGCGATATAACATGCTGAGTTCTATTTAAAAAAAAGTGTTAAGATAAAGTTTAAATACGTTCTTCAATCTGTAAAATATCCGGTTTTGGTTGTAGTTTTATAAAATTTTATTTTTGATCCAGTAAAATTTACTCTAACTAATTTGTTCCATTAAATACTGTCCTAGCAGATTGAATACTGAAATTCCAAAAATATTTTTTATTAAATGAAACTCGTGAATACTATAAGTACAAAACAATTTAATGTCGTAATCTAATTTTCACTAGGGGTAAAAACTCACCAGTCAGTCAGTCACCACTATCATGCAAAAAGCCAAAAACTAGATTTGCCATACCGAGAATGAATCAGAGGCAGACAACGGTAATTTTCCAGGGTTAAGTTAAAATTAAGCTTACCATGAATGACAAACAGGGAACACTCAGCCACTTGAAGTTAAAACGAAATTTGAATTAACAAAGATTTTAAGTCTTCAAAGACAAAAGATTAAATGTTTACTTCGAATACAATCATACCGGTTCATCAAAACTTAAAACTAATAAAAAGTCTAATTGCTCAAAATAAAAGCATCAAGCAGAACCTTAACTCTCAGTTTGTTCCCTCAACCTTCTAATTGTGCTCCGCACGGTCACGGCACTAGCGGTACTGTGGAAAGTAGTAAGAACAAAGTCAGTAATGATTATTTCAACAGCAAAAATACTTTGTACACGAAAATCAACCACCACAATCAGCCACTATGTATTTGTATCAATATATGTGTTGTTTAACTCATTTTTAATGTGTATTTTGTATTCTACTTATATTTTATACTAGAGGCTGATTTTTGTGGCCGATTTTGGTGTACACATAACATTATTCTTTCAAAAGAGGAAAAAATAATTAAAATCCAATTGACTAGAGGAACAGGAGAATTTACTTCAAAGTGTAGGCGCCACCAGCTTTCACTTTACCACAGTCCTTGCATCCCCATATTCCTACAGCCTTCCTCTTCACGGCATACTGCAAACACATAATCATCAGAATTCAATCCTTTCGAAAAGGGCCTGTTATATCTTCACTGAGCACACAGAAAATAACTTGTGGCTCGGCTCTACCTTTCCGCAAAATTCACAGAAAAATTTGCTGTGTTGACTAACTTCCATCTTCTTAATCTGCTTACGCAGACTAGCTCCATAACGGGTACCTGATATAGGAAAAAAAACAAAGCTAGTTTCTCAGGAACAGCATTTACAGTGACAAAAAAAAATCAAATTATACTTCAGCAATAAAATATGCAATGGTAAAGAATAACAGTTGTTAGTACATTAAGTTTGACCAAAAATTTAAACCTTTAGGACCCCCAACAACATTATATACCATGCTATACAATACTACTATAAGTACATAACTCGATTCATTCTTTGAAAAAGTGCTCAAAACAGAAGGATCTGGACATCAGCGAAAATACACGGCCAGCCTGTATAACCCACAGCTCGACTTACATGACCATATCAAAGATAAAGCATTACACATAGATCAAGTGTTATGCAATTTTACTATATACAAAACAAACAAACTAACAGGCATAACCGCACAAGCTTATGCAATCAAGGTCTTCATGTACATAACTCGATCTATCATCAACATCTCAAACAATTAATAATCAATGATAATTCATCTATATACTAGACAATTACTAGTAGGGAAAAAAATACCGCATCAAAATAGTGAAGCATAGTTAGCAATCACAGCTAATAAAACGTACCGTATTTTCCAACAATACCAGCCTTCTTCGTTCTCTTAGTCTGAAAAAGGGGGGCCAGTGTCAACTTAGGGTTAAAACTCCATGTTCATTACAAAAAGAAAAACCAGTAAAAGTGAAATATGAAAACACAAAATATCCATGATAGCTATAAATAAATAGTCCTATTTATTTATACATTAGGAAAACTACAGATTCCAACGCAGAATCAGCAAACTTGTGCGCTTTCAGCAACCATGATTTACTTGGGAGCCATTGGCAGTAATCACATTAGTACTAAGCAATAAAATCCTTAACTGGTGGAACCTTAGATCCGAAGGAAAACAAAAACTCTAATCAAAGAGGTGAATCGAGAATTTGAAAGTTTCTGGAAGAGAAATGAGAGAGAGAAGATACCATGGTTACGGGATCGAAGTTGCTGAGAGCTTCTGCAGTAGGGGACGAGTGGAATAACCAAAGAAACCCTAATTCCAGTTGGGCATTTTATATTGAGGATCTACACTTTAATGGGCCGGGCCGGGTACAATAACCGTTTTGTTTTGTGTTTAATTTCAAATTAGGATCTATCATTTTTATTCACAAATATTCAAGAAATTGGCGAATCCACTTAAAAAAATAAACTATTAAAATAATATCCAAAAATTTGTATTGCTAGCAAAAATAAATTTTAAAATATCCTAACGATAAATAAACTCTTAAAAGATTTAAAAAAACAACAACAAAAAAGTAAATATTAAATATATATTTTAAAAAATAATTTTAAAAAATAAATTTTGATGTAAATTTTTTTAATTATATAATTAAAAAAAAGATATTTTTCTTATCAAAATTGGATAATTTTTTGTCAAGTAAAATTTTTTAAAAATATTTATTTTGAATGAACACATTTTTTGAAAAATAAAAAGAAAAATTTTAGATATTAAATTTTTTTCAAAATTTTTTTTATATTTTTAAATATTTATTTAAATATTGCCACACAAATTTAGATCAAATAGATAAGCGATTTGCTAAATATCAAATTTTTTGTTACTTATAAAAAATATAAAATTTATTGGTTCTTTTTGTTGTATTTTCAAATCATTTAATGGTTGTTTTATCGATAATATTTTTTGGGAACCTTTTTGTCAGTGGCTAAATCTTTCAGATACCAAATTGATAATTAACTCCTAAAAAAATAAAATTGACATTGTATCTATAAAATATGAGTTCCAAATAAAATTGAGTTAATACTCAATTTGATCCCTGAACTTTGAAATTAGATTCAATTGGATCCCGAAATTTTTAATCATAACTCAGATTAACCTTTGAGCTAATCTTCGTTAATAATGTGTTGATTTGGTATATTAACTTGTTGGGATTTAAATTCCTTACTCAAGTTTCATGTCATCAAGATTTATTAGAGCTCAAGAAGCTTGATTGTTGCTTCTAGAGCCACAAAATTTTCAAATTGAACTTATTATTATCATTTTCGGGAGGATGTTGGGGAGTTAATCAAGCTTCTAGGAATGCTAGTAAGTCTTAGAGTATCTCCAATACTTAGTTTTAATTTCATTTCATTTTAGGTCCTATAAAGTATTACATAAATATTTGTGAGATCATATATCATAAAACTTAATTTCAAACTCAATGTGAGAATTCTTACTCCAATACTTAATTTCATTTCAATTTAAACTTAAATTATTTTTAATTATTTCAAATAATTTTAATTAAAATATTAAATTATACAAATTTAAATAAAATAAAAAATATAAAATTACAAAATTAATAATTATATACCATATTTAAAAGATATCATTGAATTTGAAAAAAAAAATTGCATCGAAAAAATTAAAATTTGGTGGACGTAAAGATTGAGAATTTTGTGCATTTAGATTGAAAAAAAATATAATTTTATAAATAATTGAAAAAAGAACTTATGTTAAATTGATTTAGATCCATTTTTTTACCAAATTGATAAGAAGATAATAAAAAAATAGTTATAAAATACATGAGTACAATCCGAGACGGATCCAGAAATGTTATTATAGGAGGCAAATAATATATATAATATAAAAAAATATATGCAAATACATTATAATGTAAGATACATTACAAAAATATACTAATAGATAATATATATTTAAAGTACAAAAAAATGTGTACTTTTTACTAACGAAGTGGTACACGTTGATTCTTCGTATCATAAAATTTATCGATAATAAAATCTGTGTCAAATCTTTCAGCAATCTTCTTCTCAATGTAAATCAAAAGACAATTAGCAAGTAATTCATCTTCCATTTTGTTTCTGAGTCTATTCTTCACAATATTCATAGCTGAAAAAGATCTCTCAGTTATAGCAATTGAAACAGGGAGAGTTAATACCAAGCGAATCAAACGATCAATCAAAGGATATGTTAAAGATTTTTCTGTCTTTGTTAATCCTTGACATAACTCCGAAATTGTGCACAAGTTAGTTAATTCAACATGATTAGTAATATCAAGTTCATAATGTTGAGCTTGCATTCTAATGTGAAATTTCTCTTGGTCACTGAAGTCACCTGGATAAAACCGTTCTACTAATTCACATACTTTGTTGACATTGAAGAACTTATAATTATCTTTGAGATCTAAAGTTGAACTTAAAGTAAGTAATTCCACTATATTATCATTGAATCTTCCATTAAACTATTGTAATTGTGTATCAATTACATCCAGAAATAAATTAACACGGTAATGATGCTTCACTGAAATTTGATCAACAATTTTGCGAGTTCGGCCTCTTCTAGGAATATGCGATGCATTCATATCAGGAACTTCAACTTCATGTTTCTCACAAAATAATATAACTTTTTTTATGAAAGCCTCCCAACTTGATTCTCTCATTCTTTGGATTAAAGTCTTCGTAGTAGAAACCAGAGTTAAAGCATTCAATATGTCTTGATTTTTTCGTTACAAAACTTGACAAAGATCGTGACTAACTTCCAAAATATTTCTCATCAAATACAAAACAAAGACAAATTCAAAAGATGTGATAGCATCATAAGCAGCACTAGCATCACCATGAGTGGAGAAATTACCTTCTTCGGTGCTTTTTTCAAGAACTTCACAAGTAGCATCGAACATGCATAACAAGCTACGTACAGAATTCAAATGAGACCCCTATCTAGTATCTCCAACTCTTTGCAAAGTACCAATTTGATTAAGTCTACTACCTGTCATAAATTTTATCATTGGCAATTAAGTTTGCAACATTATTTGCTTGAGCAATCCTTAAATGATCATGACGTTTAGGAGAAACAGTCACAACTTTCACAATTAGTGTAAGTTTTGAAAAGAATTGATGAACATAACAAACTTCTTTGGCTGCAAAAACAAGTGCTAATTGTAATTGATGAGCAAGACAGTGAATGTAATAAGTAAAAGGGCAATCTTTCAAAAATAGAGCTTGCAATCCATTCCATTCACCATGCATATTACTAGCTCCATCGTACCCTTGTCCCCTAAGATTTTGGACATCAAGATTATGACGAAAAAGAACTGATGAAATTTCAGTTTTCAATGTCAAAGAATATGTATCAGAAACATTTATAAGATCAAAAAATCTTTCTTGAACACAACCGTGCTTGTCTACAAATCTCAAAACCATAGACATTTGTTCTCGCTTTGACTCATCTCTTGCTTCATCAATAATTATACAAAATTTAGAATCACCAATTTCTTCTCGAATTATTGCACGCACTTTTCTAGCAAAGATATGCAATATATCTTTTTGAACACCGGGAGATATATATTGAGCATTTTCAGGAGCATTTTCAAGGACATTATTAACATTCTGATTACAGGAAGCTAAAAGCTTAATTAACTCAATAAAAGTTTTCCTATTCAAAGATCCAGGACTTTCATCATCGCCTCTAATTGCACATGCTTGAAATGCAAGCCATCGAATAGCATTAATAAATGTCTTCAATCTTAAACAGTTATTTGCAATAGTTTCATCACTATGCCTATCAAGAACTTTGTCTATATGCTTAGATTGAGCCATTAAATCATCACAAGATTTCACACATAAATTATGGGGAGAATTAGGAATAGAACCCTCATGACATACAAATGCACAATTTATACAATTGTTTACTTTATTCCAATTATTAAATCCTAACTCTGAAAATGCATTTTTCCATCATTGCGAGTACCATAATGTTTACCAAACAAGTAGTAAGGCAAACAATAAGCAGCATCTTTTTCTAGTGAATATTCTAACCAACTTGAAAATTTCTTAAATCAAGAAGATTAAAAATATCGACGATGATTGTTATTACCAGAAGCTGGATAGCTAATATTTGTTGGTTGGTATATGGCCCAACTATTATGTATGCTCTACAAATCTTATGACGTTCATTGACATTATACTGCCAAATTGGACGTCGCTTTCTTGGATCCCTTTCTAGTAAAGAGATATCAACAACTCTTTCTAATCTTGGTACTTTGGTTTCATGTTGATGTGTATTTTGAGTAAGATTAGAGAGTTCACTTACTTGACCTTCTTGTGAAATAAGATTAGAGGATTGACTTGTTTGAACTCCAACATTATCAATAACTTTTCTCTTAAAAATTGCATTAATTTTACTTTGCTTTTTCATCATAAAATGTTCTAGTTTCTTTTTACTTGAAAAAAAAACCCAAATAATTATATACTTACCTGAATAAACAAAGTCTAAGTATATTTTATTAATTAAACACTAATAATAATAATTTTTTCATTAAATCACTATCAATTTTATTAAAAAATAAAATAAAAAAATAAGAGAGAATAAATCTTAAAATTAGGTCAATAATTTGTCTATGTAAATACAAAGAAATAAAATTATATTATTTCATAATAAAAAATGTACTTTATTAATTAATAATTTTATGTAATTATATGAAAGAAGTGAAAAATAAAATAAATACCTTGCAGTCTTGCTTTAATTGATATGAATATGAATATGATAAAAAACTTTACTAGAGACTGGGCAAATGGCAGTGACATGACCCAGTGAGGACGATGCGTGACTCGTGAGTGAAGAAACAAGATGATTAGGAAAGAATAGGAAACGTGAAGAAAAAAATTAGTTTTAGGAATTTAAAAAATTTTAAAAACTATTATGTTTTATTTGGGTTGGATTGGACACTTGGATTTTCTGACTACTACTTTTTTTTTAAAAAGTTGGGGTCCAGGTCTCTACTTGTCTCCTATGTATCTGTCCCTGAATACAATTGAGTGCATCTATTTATTTAAATATATTTTGATTGAGTCTTTGTTACAACGTTACAATGTTCTTTTAATAGATTTAAGATCTTTTATTAAAATAATTTAATATCTATTTACTGATACTAGTATCATTTCAAAGATGATATCTAATACTAGTTTTAATTTTAAATTATTTTAGTTACTGTAATGGTCAAAAGTGATATTCAAAAAATTAATTTCATTAGAGTTGCTCTTAGTCACATGAAATTTAGATGAGGAGTCCAAAACTTAATAATTAACGTACAAAATTAATATGCTATTTATAGAAATCAGTTTAGGGACTAACGTAAATTGTTATTATAAATTTTGAGGTTAAATTGAGTCAATTATAATTTTAAGAATTAATTAAATCCGACTTTAAATTTCAAGAATCAAATTAAATATTAACTCAAATAAAATTAGTAAATTACTAAAAAAATATTCAATATTTTTAAATTATTCCTTTTAATCTAATCAAATCTCAAGTTTTTAATTCCTAATTCTGTACAAGTGAAATAATGTGGTGGTGAAGAGTTGGATTAGGTTAAGAAATAATAGAAATTTTATGGTAAATCTTTTGATGTATGGGTAATTTTATACAAAAAATTTATCTTTTATTAATATAAGATTAATTTTATTATATTTTTTGGATTTATTAACATTTTAAATATTCATCTGTATAAATAAGAATTTATTTTCCGATTATGGTTAATTCTTATTCTGATTCTTTTTCTTACTTTCACTATGTCTCAAGATTCAAGAAGTAAACAATTCATCACATAAATATTCATCACATAAATAATATAATTACTACAAGATTTGTTCTAACCTAGTTTATCCGATATTTGTATAAATGTAAAATAATAATTTTTTAGTCGGTTTAATTTGATATATGATTATTCCAAGTGGACATTATATAATTAAAATCAGGATTTAAATCTGCATCATAATATATTTAACCCAGATTGAATATATAACCATGAAATGATTTTAAAATAAAAACATATTTCAATTCTCAAACTCACATAAAATACATTAAAATTAAATATGACCACAGGAATCAGTTCAGGTAAAACATGATGAATGAAGTTAAAAGTAATTCATTCTCATTGTCAATAGCGGAATTCAATTTCAAAACCATAGTTTATAATTTAGACCTATTATAGTGAATAACAACAACAACAACAAAATTTTGTCCCACTAAGTGAAATCGGCTATATGAATCAAATAATATCATTGTGCTATGTCATATATCATATCTACAAAGAGACCATTTACATGTAAATTTCGTTTGACCACCTCATGTATGATCTTCTTAGATTTTTCTCTGCCTTTCGCCCCTTGTTCATCTTCCATCTCATCCACCCTCCTGACTGGATGTTCTATCGATCTTCTTCTCACATGTCCAAACCACCTGAGACGCGATTCAACCATCTTTTCCACAATGGGTGCTACTCCAACTCTCTCCCTTATATCTTCGTTCCTTATTTTATTTAATCATGTATGACCACTCATCCATCTCAACATCTTCATCTCTACTACACTCAGCTTATGTTCGTACTCTCTTTTAACCGCCCAACACTCTATACCATAAAGTATAGCCGGTCTTATAGCGGTATAATAAAATTTGATATCTATTATAGTGAATAAATTAAAATTAAAATTATATTTGATACAATTTGAGCTCAAGTTAAAGTATTATGTAAATTATTGAAAACTTATATTAACTTCCAATCAAGATCAATAAAAAAATATATAATATATTGCATGTTACACATGCATTTACAAAAGAATTAGTGTATGTATCCATGCAATGTATAAGAAATATTTAATATTTTATTTATATCTAAAGTATTTTTAATAAAAAAATTTTAATATATTTCATTTTAAATTAAATTAAATTTATTTTTTATTCATGCGAATACTAAACAATAGTATATAACAAATAAATTCGCAAAATATTTAGATTAATTAAAAAATACATATATAATATGCAATAAATCAATGTCTTAATTTCTATGAGAAAAAATGCGTATATATTTTTTTTCCAACATTGATTATTATACATCTATAGGTTGTATCTTTGTTCTTGTATCAAATAAAATTTTAAATATTATTTGTATAAAAATTTCTATCCAAATACAAAAAAAATGAAAAAACACAATTAACAACAAAGAGATATCAATTGATTAAACAGTACCTGATCATCTCAATTTATCAAAGACTTCTCTATGCACAACATTAATCGTACAATTTTAAGACTCTCTCATGATTCTCAATTAAGACCTTTATTCCTTATTTACTCTTTAACTTTTGAAAGTGCCACATATAACTGTCCGTGCGTAAAAAATCGATCCTGATAAGTACACGCCTACGATTTTCAACATCTATCTTTGAGCCTTGTTGATTGTCATACCAAATGACACTATCATGAAAATTATCTTCTGTAAAACTTGATTGGAATGTTATTATTATTTGAAACCATATTCAATCTTAGGTTGCATTCCTCCTATTTTGGTCCCTATTAATATTTTGCATTCAACCAAGTAATTTCTAAACCTCCTAATCTATAGTCGTGTAGATCATTTGATTGGTCTATATTCCTAAGTTGCATCACAGGAATATCAATCTTAAGGGTGAGCTTAAGAGGTAGAAGATCAGAACAATTAAGAGCATTCAATACTTTCAGACCAAAAAATTTCAAATGGCTTTTCATATTACCTTCTTCAATACAAAAATTGTCTGAACTAAGATACACTTTTTCATCACTAGGAATAATGGATAGTAGTTGACTATTTATTTTGTCAACAACGTCTAAGGTTAGCGCTAGTATTGTTCGATCATTAAAGTAATTGCTTGACAGATAAATATGCACCAAGCCCGAAAAGGCAAAGTCGATTAACTCATTAGATGCCTGTTTCGAATTTGGAATTATCATATTCATAGGAATCTCAATTTCTAACTCTTCATCTAGGTTATATCCTATTAGGCCATCGCCAACTTTTAACAACCAATAACTAAATTACTTAATTTTTGTTGGTTTTCAATTTCGCATCTAATAGTTAGTCTGATGTTCCTCGACAATCATAGAACTTCAACAAACTCCCAAAGGTAAGAAGAATTTATGGTTGCATGTACTATATCTTGTCGAGATTCTCTTATAATTATAGGCAATATTTGTCTAATGTTGGATCTCCACCGAGTACAACTGCCTTTCCCCTAAATGGATGCTCGCCAATAGCAATTGATGTATGCCTCATAATATCCCTCAAACATTTATTCAGTGTCTCATAACAATACTTGTTAAGCATAAGTGTCTTGTCCCATATTATTAAACATGTCTTTATCAACAATTTGATAAGAGATGAACCCTATCGGATATTGCACGTAAAATATTCACCAACGGCTAGAGGTATTTTGAATTTAGAGTGTGCAATTCTATCTTTTGGTAGGAAAATGAGACTATTTCACTAGAAGTCACATTAACCACTATTTATCTTTTGATTTAACTTTTGCTGACATTAAATTGTAAAGAAATATTTTATCATAATCACTGTGGCCATATATAAAGGGGAAAAAAAATCCTCCCTTGGATTTATTTTATAGTCCTCATGACTTTGTCATAAGCTTCCTTCTGTTTTATAGTCATCGTGCACAACATCAATGATGCTAAGGTATCTAATTGATACCTGTCATACTTGATGCAAGATCTAAAACTTTTGAAAAATATTATTATGAGTCAATTTTAATTTATTTATTCATTAAAAGCTTTAATTTCTGAAATTATTTTATTAAAGCTAATTAAATCAAGTTTTGATAATTAAATTAGAATTTATCTAATTTTATAATTATTGGATAATTTTTAAATTTAAATTATAAAGTTTAGTAATTATAAAATAATAAGAATTTTATATAAATTGATTTAACTAATTGAGATTTTGAAATTCAATACTTTCATTTCTATGAATAAAGAAAATTAATTATAGTGTCTCTAATTCTTGAATTAGAGTATTTTTACTTGAAATTAATTTATAAATTTATGATTAAATAATATTTTTTTTAAAAATAATTTTGTTGAATTAAAATTGGTTTTCAATTACTCTATTACCCTAATTTTTATTAAAATTACAAAATTTCTCTTATACCTAATTATACTCAAACACTAATCCCCAAATACATAACTCTAACCCTAATTTTTCCCTTCCCAGCCGCCACCCCTCCCCCCCAAAGCGCCTACCCACGGAAACAGAAAAAAAAAATAGAAAGGGAAGAGAGAAAGGGGAAAACCGATCGGGGAAGGGGGAAAAGAGAGTGAGATCCGAGAGAGCATAGAGGAAGAGAGGGAATAGTGCACCAAGGGGAGGAGCTATCGCTGCTACTACACTGGCGCCACGCCTCACTGCCTTTGAGCTTGCTGTCGCACCAGCCACTCACACCAGAGGATAGAGAGAGATTGGACAGAGAGAGAGATGGGAAGAGGGAGAAGGATTCGCGCCGCTGCTGTTGTCCGTGCCGTCATTGTCGAGGGAAGCCAGCGCTACCACCGCATCACCGTTGCTGCCGTCGTTGACGAACCCAGCCACCGCCGTCTCGTGCTCCATCGCCACTACTGGAGGTCCACTGCTGATCTGATCTGAGGGAGAGGAAACATGATTGGAAGAGAAGACGGGGAGCCACTGCCACTACTGCTGAACCACCGTTGCTCCTGCCGAGCCTCTGCCGCCGGAGAACGCCACTGTCATTACCAATGGCCACTGTTGGTAAGGATTTTGAGTTTATTTCTGTTCTTTTGAATTTCCGAGAATGTTATCGTCACTGCATGTTTGTCGCCGGAGTTCTGGTCGCCGCTGTCACTTGAGGTGGCTACCGGGCTATCATCAAACCGGTCAACGACCGCCGGTATTTTGTTTTCTTATTACAGTAAGTTTTTATGATTTGAAAACTCCTGCGTTAGTATTCTATTATGTTTGGTTAAAGACTCTGAGATTTGGTAATGTAGGTTCGAGTTCTAATTGTTGCATGTCGCTATTAAGTTGCTATAGTTGCTGTGAGAGTGGTTAGGGACTGAGGTTGCGACTGCCGTTGATTTCGAGCTGAGAGAAAAGAGTTCTGTTGACGCATTTGGTTTATGGTTTTGACTTGTCGAGGTAGGGATTTCTTTCTAAAAACTCAATTTTATAATTTGAAATTGTTATAAATAGATATTGATGTGAGAAATACACATTTTAGTGATTGTATAAGTCTTATGTATTGTCTGGCTATTTTTGGATGAATATGATTGTTTGGTTGATTGGATTATTGTTTGATTTTGTGAAACGGTCGGTTGCTGAATCTGTTTCTTTAAAGTTTTGAAACAAGTTTGATTTGTTGAAAACAATTTGATTTTAGATTGGTTTTATTTAGAAATGGTTTGGTTGAGACCCAAAAGGGTGGCAGGGTCCAAGTTTTAGGGGAGGTGCTGCCAAAATTTTTATAAAATATGAGATTCTGCTTGAAATGTTGTTTAGAAAATTATGAATATAAGAATCATATAATTTCACTTGAATTAGTTAAGAAAATAATGAATTATGTTTTGATTGAATTATTGAAAGAGAGTTATGATTGAGCTTTATTTATTCAGGAAAGTATTATATTTTGAGTACGAATTATTTAGAAAAATATAATGTTTCAATTTTGATTTGGATGTAAAAGATTTTATATTTTGAATTTGATTAAAGGGATCACATTCGAAGGAGTTTTAATGAATTTAAAAGAAATTGGATTGACCTTGTTTTAAGTGATTTGGTTCTGAAATTGGATTGGGATGTTTGATTTACATGATTCGGTTTTTATTTAAAATTTATTTGATTGATTTAAACGAAGAAGCTATGATATTAAAAATTTTCAACAAATTTAAGGAAATGAGATAGGATGTTTCTCTCCTAAAGTCTTGAGACTCTACTGTGGAGTTTTTAATTACCAAATCTTGATTTTAAGAGTGAAAAATTCTTGAGTCTTTTCAAAAAAACTTACAATTTGGAATGATTTTGAAGTTGTTGTCATTTTCGGAGAATGTTACAGGTGTGCGAGGGTCGACGGTTATCCAATCGGCTTAGTTAGGAAAACAGAAAAAAGTTGTCTATGGTTGAAAACGCATAAAGCAATAATCAAAAGCGTAAAGAAAGCAAATAAAGGATTTGGTGTAAGAACAGTGAGAGAAAACAATTAAGGCTTTAGAGATGTTTACTTTCCTGGATTAAAAGTCCTTACCAACTATTTTAACAATGTATGATTCATTTCATGGCAAACTGTAAATGTCTAAACCCTAATCTCTTAGTGATTTAGCCTCCTCTAACCTTCATTAACCGCCACTCTCATGGTCACTTAATTCCAATTAGAGGATTAAGTTCAAAAACTAGTTTATGGCCACAAAACCTTAATTACCCAAAGCTAACAGGATTATATGTCATATATCCCAATTAGTTCATGTAATTAGCAATTTAGGAGGAATTCGTTTTCAAGTTGTTGTTCAAGTGAGATAACTCTCTCGAGAATCATAAGAACTCATGTAGAATAAGGGTCATACTCTCGTTCCATCCAAATTCATAAGATTAAGAACAAAAATAATCCTTGAAATGGAATCAATACATTAATTAAAATAGAAAAGCAGTAGTTCTAATCTATAGAAATAAACAGAGCTCCTAACCTTAACCAAGAGGTTTAGTTGCTCATGACCTACAGAGAAAATTAGGGTTCTTAAAAGTGAATGAGCGGAAGAGAGTAGATGTAGATACAAGAGATCTTTTCTCTTTTATACTAACCTAATTTGATTCGGAAAATAAAATAAAATAATAAATCCTAAAACTAAAAGATATTGTTTGTAAATAAAAATTACAAAAAGAAAATAAAATATAACTCATAAATGCTAAATCCACTTGAGAAGCCCAAAGAGAGAGTGAATTCGGTCAATACTACTGGCGTTAAACGCCAGATGGGCGTTTAGCACCCTAGAGGGGGCAGCACGTTGCTGGCTTATGTCCCTTGCTAGCGCTAAACGCCAGTTGGGCGTTTAACGCCCAATGGGGTACTGCCAACTTTTTTTTTTTTGCTTCAAACTCTGCCAAATTACTCGGAATTTCCCCTGAAATCATAAAAATACTAAAACAACTCAAAGTAACATCCAAAGAGGACTTTTGCTCTAAAATACTATGAATTAAATAAAATCTAATAAAAAACAACTAGAAAATAAAGGAAAAAAAGGTACAAGATGCTCACGCATCACAATACCAAACTTAAACTGTTACTTGTCCTCAAGCAACCAAAAATAATGTAGGACTAAGAAGAGAAAATGTCTGAGGCTTGAGTTGTCATTTAAGCTCAGGTCTAGTTACTAAATAGGGCTAATGACATTCTAATTCTGAATAGCTTCGTCATTTCACTATCCTTTTAAGGTCAGAAATATTAGTATCCTTCGGAACTAGAACTCAGATGATATTATAGGTTCTCTTCTTTAGGCTCTAATTGATTCTTGAACACATCTTTTTCTTTTTTTTTCTTTGGTGCTTTGCACCTTGAGCCTAACTGTGACTTTTAGTGTTTTGTCTTCAAGCTTAAATTGAAACAAAAACACCACAAGCACTTAACTGGGGAACTCCTTCAGTTCTAATTTTTCTTTCTATTCCTCTCAGACAGTGGTGCTCAGAGCCTTAAGCATACTTTGTAACAGCAATGGGTCATGACTTTAAGTGTTCAGTCTCTAGGGTTACTTGATACTTTCACACCATAAGCATATGGTTAGGAAAAACCACTCTTTTGAACTTTAGATCAGTTTTGACCCTCCTAACCATTGATGATCAAAGCTTCAGACCTTTATCTTTTGATTTTTCTTTTTATTTCTTTTTGCTGTTTGTTTTGCTTTAATAACCAATCTCTTTCTTATTTCAGAGAATCAATAATACTTTTTTAAGTTCCTGTTCCTCAAGAACCAATATTCTCAACTCCAAAATGAAACATGCAGAGTTGATTCATACATTCATAATTAAAGATAATGCCACCACATCAAGGTAACTAGAACAACTCAATATATATATATATATATATATATATATATATATATATATATATATATATATATATATATATATATATATATAAAGCTCAAAATCTCGTGCATTTTATTACTTCTTTTTCTTTTGATAATTCTTTAAGTTTGGTGCACAATACATGACACATCTTTTAAAAATAAACATAAAGTACTAAAATAAATAACTAACTAGAGAAAAAGAAAATCCTATTAATGATCATACAACTCAGAATAAAAAAATAGAAAATTGAATGAAATATTGAAAAATAGAAATAAGATAAGGGAGAGGAGAATGAAACTCAACTACCTCAGTCATGGTGACTGCTGCTCCTTATGGGGAATCCTCTTTGGAAATTCAGCTCCTCTATGCCACGCCCTGCCTCCTCTGTTCCTCCATCACCTGGTGGAGGAGAGTAAAGTAATTCTGGTACTCTATCCTCAGCTGATCAATAGATGATGTTAGCTCCCCTATGGATGTGGTCAATTAGTCCGAGTAGTCACAGGGAGGGAAATAGATTCCCTAAGGCATCTCCAGAAGATCCTATGGAGGCAATGGAACTGGCTCTTGCTATGGTCCATGCTCGAGCTCTCTAGCATGAACATGCTCTGTACTCTTTCTAGTGATCAGTCTGTCTAATGTTAATCGGGGTATTTCTATTAATGTGAGCTCCAATTGCTGTACAAAGGCGGTGGATTAGATGAGAGAAATCCAGTCTCGTAGAGGTAGAGGCCTTGTCAGCTATCCTGTAGAACTCATGAGTGATCACCTCATGCACTTCCACCTCATTGCCGGGTATGGTACAGTGAATCATCACTGTAACCTCAGAACGGTTACTCGTAGGGAGAATAGAATATAGGATGAACTCCAACCATCTTCGAGCAACTAGTTTGAGGTCATGCCTACCCGGCTGGTACGGCTGACCTCTAGAATCCCTCATCCACTGAGCTTCGGAGAGGCAAATATCAACAAGAATCTGATCCAACCTCTGGTCAGTGTTGACCCACCGAGTGTATGAATGAGGGTCCTCTCCGAATGGTGGTAACTGCAGTGCCACCCTCACACTCTTTGGGCTGAAATCCATGATATGCCCTCTGACCATAGTACGCCAGTTCTTCGGCTTCGGGTTTACGCCTCTGACATGCTTGTACATCACCCAAGCATCGGTGTAGAACTCCCACACCATCAATGCTCCAACCTCAGTTACGGGGTTGTCCAGAATTTTCTAACCCCGTATTAGAATCTGGTACTGGATATCAGGATACTCATCCGGCTTCAGATCAAAACGAACCTCAGGAATCACCTTCTTCTTGTGCACCAACTCAAAAAAATAATCCTCATGTCTCTTAGGGGCGAACCGGGTGAAGTCCCATGGGTCAGAGATAGGAGCCTTCTCTTTCCTATTTCTTGAGGAGGAATTTCTGGTCTTGGGTACCTTAGAGATAGTAAAATGAAGAAAAAATGGAGCGCCCAACACCAAACTTAAAAGATTTCCTCGTCCTCGTGCAAAATAAAAATAGAAAATAGAGAAAGAGAGTAGTAGACACAAAAGAGATAAAGGAGAATGGAGGGGAGGGCTTCGGCCTTGGCTAGGAGGGAAAAAGAAAAGGGCAAAGGGGAGTGTGTATGGTGAAGAGTAAGTAAGGAAGGAGAGAGTAGTGATTGGAGGTGTGGTGAAAGTGGAAGGGAAGTGGGATATTTATAGGTGGGGAAGGGGGAGGGTTCGATTATGAAGTTTGGGTGGCGGGAGAGGGGGAGGGGAATTGAAATTGAATTTTGGGTTATTAGGGGTAGAGATTGATGGGATAGATGAGAGTGGATTAGGTGGAGTGGAAGGTGAGTTGAGAGAATCAAGGAAAGCGATGGGTGATGGGATGGATGAATGTGGATGGAAAAGTGGGTAAGGAGGAGAGAGAGTGGATAAGTTTGAATGGTAAAGTAGGTGGGAGTTGGAGTTTATCCAATGGCCATAACTGTTTTTCATTCTCGAAATATGCTCCCTGGGCGTTAAACACCGGTTCTAGCATTTAACACCAGTAGGGGATCTCTTTTTTTTTTAAAAAAAATGGGAGGAGCACCCCTGGCGCTAAACGCTAAGGCTAGTGTTTAGCGCCCCAAGGGGGTGCCAAAATATGAAATAAATGCCCAAAATGGGCGTTAAATGCCCATCATTGCTCCCCTTATGGCGCTAAATGCCCTCCCTGGCATTTAGCATCCTGCTCTACTCCTTTTCTGGCGCTAAACGCCCTTCCTGGCATTTAGCACCCAAACGTTTTTTGCCCTAGGGCATTTTGTTCTTCTATTCGTGTCTTCCTGTCCCTATTCTAAGCACTGTACATGATCACAAACATTAGAAAACCTAGGAAAACTCTAAAGATTAATGAAAAATAAAATGAAATCAAACTCAAATTAAACTGAAATAAAATAAAGATAAACTAAATGATACTAATGGTTGGGTTGCCTCCCAACAAGCGCTTTTTTACCGTCACTAGCTTGACAGTCAACTCCTCTAAGGAGGAGGATCATAGGGCCTCAGATCTTCACCCCTCATTGTGAACTTCTTTCCTGTGCTCTCACAAATCAGCTCAACATGCTCCAGAGATAGGATCCTATTCACAGTATGTAGTATAATTGGACTTCTAGTGAACACCACCTTCATGCCAGGTGAGAAGTTTTCAGTAGGAATCTTCTTGTTCCTCCATCCTTTGGGTACTTTCTTCTTGGGTCCTCCTCCATCTTTGGTGGGTGGTGAATTCCCAATACCAACCTTAGGTTTGATGTCAGGGGGGACTGTATAGCTTTCTACCAAGTGAGAAGGCTTAAACATTGAGCTCTACATGCAAGTACCTCCTTTTTTGAGAGTGGTGGAGGCTTAAAAACCTTGAACACCAAATAGTCTTCTTATAGCATCAGATATAACTCCCCTTTCTTAACATCAATCAAGGCTCTTCCAGTGGCTAGGAATAGCCTTCCTAGGATGATGGAGTCGTCTGTATCCTCTCCCGTGTCAAGTATCACAAAGTCTGCAGGGAGGAAGAGATCTTCAACTTTTACTAGGACATTCTCCACTAATCCATACACCTGCTTTCGAGACTTGTCAGCCATCTCTAGTGCTATTCTTGTAGGCTGCGTCTCTTGGATTCCTATCTTCTTCATCATAGACAGAGGCATCAAATTTATGCTTGAGCCAAGGTCACACAGTGCCTTCTCGAATGTAATAATCCCAATGGTACAGGGAATCAGGAAGCTTCCTGGGTCTGACATCTTTTTGGGTAGCTTTCTCTAAATCACTGCAATGTACTCTTTGGTTAAGACTACAATTTCATCTCCCTTCAAGGCCTTCTTCTCAGATAGTAGGCTTTCCATGAAGGCCATATAAGGAGGCATCTTTTCTAACACCTTAGCAAAAGGAATATTGATGTGTAACTTTTTAAAGATTTCCAAGAATTGAGTGAACTGCTCCTCCTTGGACTCCTTTTGAAGATTCTGAGGGTGTGGTACTTCAGGCTCCTGTGCCACTAATGGGGCGTGTAACAATGTGCTTCCAGTTATTTTTGAGCATTTTCTTCCTTCAATTCCTCAGCAACATTCATCTCCTTAGGCTCGGCCTCCTTGCCCATGGTGAGGGCCTTACACTCTTCTCTTGGATTTACCTCTGTGTTACTAGAAAGAGTGTTAGGAGGTCTCTCAGGTATCCTCTTACTCAACTGACCCACTTGTATTTTCAAATTCCAAATTGAAGCTCTTGTCTTTTGTATAAAGCTGTGAGTGGTCTTGGAAAGTTCAGAAACTAGTGTGGCTAAGTCAGGAGTGTCTTGGCTTTGAGAGGTCCTTGTTGCTGTTGAGAAGGCTGGAATTTTTGGTTGTTAAACTTGTTCTGATTTGATCCACCATGGTTTGTTGTTGAAGTTTTGTTGGGGCTTCTATGGCTGCTCTCTCCACCCAAAGTTAAGGTAATTCCTGCATCCTTGATTAACAGTATTCGAATATGGATTATTGTTGGGATTTTTGGTGGAGTTGCCCATGTAATTAACTTACTCAGTAGTGGGTTGAGCATAGCCACAAGCGTCCCCTTAGTTGTAGCTTTCAGTCATGTCATAGGATGTATCATGAATATTGACAGCTGAGACTTGCATCCCAGTCAAGTACTGAGAGATCATACTAATCTGCTGGGACATGATCTTGTTTTGAGCCAAAATGGCATCCAGTGTGTCCACCTCTATGACTCCTTTCTTCTGAGCAGTCCTAAAGTTCACAGGATTCCTCTCAGAAGTGTATAAATATTAGTTGTTAGCAACCATCTCAATAACCTCATTAGCCTCTTCAGGTATCTTCTTCATGTGCAAGGAACCACTTGCAGAGTTGTCCAGTGACATCTTGGCTATCTTAGAGAGGCCATCATAAAAGATCTGCAGCCTGGTCCATTCTAAAAATATGTCGGGCAGACACTTTCTAATCATCAGCTTGTATCTCTCCTAGGCTTCATAGAGGGACTTTTTATCTTTCAGTTTGAAGGTCTAGACATCCACCCTAAGCTTAGCCAACTTCTGATGTAGAAAATATTTGGTCAGAAATTTAATGACCACCTTGTCTCACTTGTCCAGGCTCTCCTTGGGTTGAGAATCAAGCCACTGCTTTACTCTGTCCCTCACAGCAAAGGGAAAGAGCATGAGTTTGAAGACCTCTGGATCCACTCCATTCGTCTTCACAGTGTCATAATCTGTAGAAAATTAGGGATGAATAGATTTGGATCTTCATGCGGGAGTCCATGAAACTAACAATTCTGCTGCACCAGAGTGATTAGTTGAGGGTTAAGCTCAAAATTAATTGCACCAATAGCTGGTATAGCTATACTGCACCTAGAGAAGTCAAAAGTGGGTGCAATGTATGAGCCAAGCGTCCTCCTTGCTTGCTCATTAGCATTTGAGTTTTCACCATTAGTGTCCATAGCTTCCTTCTCAAAAGTCTCCTTAAGATTCTCTTTGGCTTTGTAAGCTTTAGCTTGTTGCAAATGCCGCCTCAAGGTCCTCTCGGGTTCAGAATCAAACTTAAGAAGGGGTTCTTTATCCCTGTTCCTACTTATAAACAAACAGAAAACAAAGAAAAGTGGGAGTCATGTCAAAGTATAGAGAGCTCCAAGTGAGATATCCTAAAAAATAGAAATAAAATAAATTAAAGTAAGCGATTAAGCTAAAAATTTCGAAAATAAGAATGAGAAAATAACCTAAAATCTTCAAAAACTAAAAAGAGAAAAACTAAGAAATTCGAAAATAAGAAAAAATGGAAAATATTAAAGGGACACCAAACTTAAAATCAGAAATTAAGGTAAAATAAATAAAACAGAAATAAAAAATTAAAGGAAAAATAAAATAAACAAAACTAAGAAAAATACCTAATCTAAGCAACCAAATAACTGATAGTTGTCAATCACAAATAGTTCCCGGCAACGGCGCCAAAAACTTGGTGCGCGAATTAGAAACTCGCACAGCTTAACCGGCAAGTGCACTGGGTCATCCAAGTAATACCTCAGGTGAGTGAGGATCGATCCCACGAGGATTGTCGGACTGAGCAACAATGGTTATCCAATCGGATTAGTTAGGCAAATAGAAAAAAGTTGTCGATGGTTGAAAACGCATAAAGTAATAATCAAAAGCGTAAAGAAAGCAAATAAAGGATTTGGTGTAAGAACAGTGAGAGAAAACAATTAAGGTTTCGGAGATGTTTACTTTTTCCAAATTAAAAGTTCTTACCAACTATTTTAACAATGTATGATTCATTTCGTGGCAAATTGTAAATGTCTAAACCCTAATCTTTCAGTGATTTAGCCTCCTCTAACCTTCATTAACCGCCACTCTCGTGGTCACTTAATTCCGATTAGAGGATTAAGTTCAAAAAGTAGTTTATGGCAATAAAAATCCTAATTACCCAAAGCTAATTGGATTATATGTTATATATCTCAATTAGTTCATGTAATTAGCAATTTAGGAGGAATTTGTTTTCAAGCTTTTGTTCAAGCGAGATAACTCTCTCGAGAATCACAAGAACTCATGTAGAATAAGGGGTCATACTCTTGGTCCACCTAGATTCATAAGATTAATAATGAAAACAATCCTTGAAATTGAATCAATACAATAATTAAAATAGAAAAGCAATAGTTCTAATCCATAGAAATAAACAGAGCTCCTAACCTTAACTAAGAGGTTTAGTTGCTCATGACTTACACAGAAAACTAGGGTTCTTAAAAGTGAACATGCGGAAGAGAGAAGATGTAGATACAAGAGATCTTTTTCCTTTTATACTAACCTAATTTGATTCGGAAAATAAAATAAAATAATAAATCCTAAAACTAAAAGATATTGTTTGTAAATAAAAATTACAAAATGTAAATAAAATATAACTAATAAATACTAAATCCACTTGAGAAGACCAAAGAGAGAGAGAATTCGGTCAACACTGCTAGCGCTAAACACCAGATGGGCGTTTAGCGCCATAGAGGGTGTAGCATGTTGCTGGATTGTGTCCCTTGTTGGCGTTAAACGCCAGTTGGGCGTTTAACGCCCAGGGGGTGGTGCTACTAGCTTTTTCCCTTTTTGCTCCAAACTCTGCCAAATTGTTCCGAATTTTACCTGAAATACTAAAACAACTCAAAGTATCATCTAAAGAGGATTTTTGAACTAAAATATTTTGAAATTAAATAAAATCTAATGAAAAACAACTAGAAAATGAAGGAAAAAAGGGTACAAAATGCTCACGTATCATTTACCAAAAAGAATGGATTTTAATTTTAAAGGAAATTGATTTGAGAAATCGAAAACTGATGATGAGTTTGAGACTTGAAAACAAATGATTATGGATAATAAAAGTAATGGTATGGTGCTATGAATAGTGATTTCTGAGATTGAGTATGTGATTAGGATATGCATTGTTCTCCGTTGTAGGGGATGTGGTAGTCTCTCGCCTACGTTCGGATGTGAGGGCTATGGCAGTCTCCCGCTTATCGAGGTAGCAGTGCCAGCGTAGGGGTCGAGGCAGTCTCTCGCCAACGTTGAGATGTGAGGACTGTGGCAGTCTCCCGCTGACATAAGCTTTCTGCTACAAGAGTGAACTCAGGCACTATAACCCAAAAGAGTGTGTCGGATACTATATCCACGGGTTGAGAGTGAGTAGGGCACTATATCCCTGGCGTGGCAGGAAGGTGACATCCCGAGGATGTGTCGGGTTGGCATTTGAACCGACAAGTAGTGATATCACTAGCCAATAGGATAGACATTCATTATATGCATCTGTGTGACATTGTTTGGGCGTGCATATTATAATTTGTTTGCCTATGAATAATTTTGTTTACCTGCTAATTGCTATACTTGATGTAACTGCTTTGCTTGTGTTTGAACCTTCTTACTTGTATCTGTGACTGAAATTGATTGTTTTGTAGTGAATTGGATATTGATGGAGTTGTTTAGGCCTACGGCCATGATCGATTATGTGATGGAATGAAGGCTATGATTGGTTTGTGTTTTTGGTTTAGTAAAGTATGAAAAATTAAACTAGTTCAGCATTGACTTAATGACCCTATGCTTGGAACAGCTTGGTCATTCATACTGTCTAGAAAAACTTTTAATATTCGATATAAAAGGAAAAGGTTTTGGATTTCAAAGAATTAATGGAATTTTCTTTTAAAAAGGATTTTGTATTTTTGAATGTAAACCTTTGGTTTTTGAAAAGATACATAAGGCGAACAACGATCACTGCACTCTGAAAACAATTTTATTTTATGTATCTTATTATAGCAATTCTCTAACCTTATAGTGAGAACCAGCGAGGACGATGTTCTCACTCCCTTACAGGTGTTTTCTTTTCAGGATATGGGTGAAGGAGTCACGAAGAACTTATTTTGTTTCTGTTTATATGATGTATTGTATTGTTTTAGATATTTTGTTTTTCTCTCGCCTTTATCTTTACACGTTTTGTAGGAGGGATAGAATTTGCATTATGTAATGCTTGTAAGTCAATATTATATATATATATATATATATATATATATATATATATATATATATATATATATATATATATTCTTGTCAAGTGTTGTGTATGGTTTGGTTTGTAAGTATGTATTTATGTTTTCAACTAAAAGTCTTTTGAAAGGTTATACAGTTTAAAGTTTTAGCTAGGCTCCTATCTTAGTATTAAATATATTTAGAGGCGTCTTAATACCTAAACTACCAGAGTGGCGCAGCCAGAAGCATGACATTCTGATAGTAAGGGTGTTACACTTGAGTTCCTCTATTATTAGTCATTTATTTTGCAATGAATAGCTAGTACCATAAAAGATTGACATTGAAGGATATTCTTGCAAGCTCCTTCCATAAGGGACAATATTGAGGCTTTTGAAAAGCACAAGAATCTCGTTTTGTATTTGATAAATAAAAAAGTTCATGTGCTTGTACTTGCAGCTTTTAAAAGTTAGGGGTACTTTTGAAAGCATCTAAGAAAAATCTTTTCAAAATTAAAAAGTCTAATATAACCTCGTACATTAATTAATATCCAAAATTAATTCTTATATTAATGTCTATTATAGTTTTTTTTAAAAGCTATTTTATCAAATACATTTATTATTGCTTGTACTAATTAAAAATCATTTTTAATTTAAGAGAAAAAAACAAATAGATCCTTGACCTTTTGATTCGTAGACATTTAAGTCTTTTAGAATTTAAAATACATTTAAGTCCTTGACCTTTTCAAAACCTATACATATCGATCCCTCATGTTCACTTGGGTCAGTCAGACCTAACGGATAAATCAAACATGATTTCCATTGTACTGATCTGGTCGTTATGGATGCACATGTAGGAGAGTTTTTAAAATGCGACAAGTTAGACTCTTGGGATCGATATGTCCAGATTTTGAAGAAGTCAGGAATTTAAATGTATTTTTAAATTCTCAGAGACTTAAATATCTGCAGACCAAAAAATTAGGGATCAATTTGTTCTTTTCTCTTAATTTAATTTACCAAATACAAATACTACAACTTTTAAAAAGCTAAATTATAAAAGCTAGATTTTATAATCTACTTTTGAAAAGTAAAAGACTAAGACTAAATTTATCACAATTTTAAAAAAACTAGGTCAACAAACTATATATAGCCATAAAATATTATTTGAAGTTATGAAATACAAAAATAAGATAGTAAAAGTATAACATTAATATTCAAATGCCTTCGATGTCTATGCAGAATATCATCAAAAAGTTGCAGCCAACAATTTTCCTAGACAAAGTCAGGTCTTGAAAGACAAATAATCAAACAGATACCTTTTTTAAATTTCCATACTTTCCAAAAATCTTCATTAATAAAAAATGTGGATCCATAATTGGTAATTGAAACTCTCATTACTCTTTAAAAAATTATAAAATAATATATTATTTAAAATTTATAGTTATGTATGTGGCTAAAAATACTATAGAAGAAAAATAGGTATTTATAGTCAAAACTCTTAAAAGTTTCAAATTGCAATATAATGATATACTGTCTATTTGGGTGATTTTGTATGTACTCAATGAAAATTTCTTGTAAATTTTTTTTTACAATGTGCATCTCAATTTAGGTCCATCTTTATACCACATAAAAACAAAATAGTTAAAAACATAATAACTTCTAGAAATTTAGAAAACAAAATTAATAAAATTATCACAAATTTTTAACTTATTGCATCTCATCAAATTCTAGCACAACAAAAAAGATAAGACTTTCAAATTTATTAGACACCTCTAAATTTCTTTTTTCAATTAGAAGGCTTGTTATATTTAGAATTTTTAAAAATACAAAGTGTTATTACCTTAAAAAATCATTAAAATACATTGATACCAATAATTTTAATATGAATTATACAACTCTTACATATCAAGTGCAAGTCTTCTCTTTTTATTGGAGTATTTTTTCGTACGGTTTAAAGCAAAATGAATTTACTGAGATCAAAGAGTCTTCAACCAAATGTAACATGATATCTTTTTGAAATAAAACCTATATTCATGCTTAGTTGGCTTGAATCTAATATTATTTTGACCTACGCCAAAATTGGTCATAACATAAACACTTCCTTCAAATATCATTTTTTTAAAATAGGGATACTTTTGAACTTTTTATTGTGCATTGTATATGCCCTTTACAAAAGAATATCACAACAAAAAACTTAAAAAATAATATACAATTCTATATTATCTCTTTATCAAATAGAACCATTTCGATTGGAGCTTTTTGTGTACGTGTTTTAAACTGTTTGACACTCCATAATCGAATTATTCTAATCTTAAAATTTCAAACTTTATGCCCAAATATTGCCTTAAGATTTTTAATAAGATCATATCTACAAAAAAATTAAGATAAAATAAAAAGACAAAAGAATGTAAGTAAAAAACTAATTAAAAAAATTACATTTAACATTATATTAAACTCAAGATTAGAACATAATCTAGTAGCCATGACAATTGTCAAGAAAAATATAAGCCTTGGATATAAAAATTAGGGTTAAATACTTTTTTCGTTCCTAAGGTCTGAGACCAAAATCAAAATCGTCCCCGACCTTTTTTCATTATTAAAATCATTCCCAATCTTACAAAACGTTATAAAATCATCTTTTTGTCCAAAAATAATATTTTTTGGACAATTTTACCCTTAAACAAAAATAATAAAAAAATCTCCACAACCTCACCATTAACTTCACATCATCATCATCGCTTCGCACCTCCTCCCTCTTCCTTTCCTCACCATCATCACCACTGCCATCATAGCCATTAATTACTCACAACATTTTTCTTTCAGCAACAACAACAGCCCCAAAATAAATTAACAGCAACATTCACAAAATAACGTTTTGTAACATTGAGGATGATTTTAATAACAAAAAAAGGTCGGGGACGATTTTGATTTTAGCCTCAGACCTTAGGGACGGAAAAAGTACTTAACCCTAAAAATTACAATCACATAATACATTAAGAATATATATATATAGTGTAGGATTAATCTAATCTAAATTAAAAATAGAAATATTCAATTAATTTGATTATTTATTTCAAAATAAATCATTATAATTATGTGCATTTGATTCCTAAACTTCAAAATATAAGATTGATGGGCCAAAATTGATATGTTCGGATATTGGCAAGTGAACCAAATCGTTCTAAGTAATACTACAGTGAGTGGATATTATTCCCACGAGGATTAACGGATTGAATCAAACAATGTCTAATTGAATCTCTAATTAGATCTATCAAACCTTGACAAGAGTAGGGGTGACAAATGGGGAAGCTCGCCCTGCTCTGCCCCGAAAAAAGCCTGTCATCTGGTGGGCTGATCCGCTCTGCTTCACCTAGTGAGTCTGTCCTAAATTCCTCCCCCACCCCGCCTAATGGCGGGTTGGCAAGCCAAACCCAACAAATCTCTTTTTTTATAAACTATTAAATATTAAACAATATATATATATATATATATATATATATATATATATATATATAAAATTTCACAACTATTTCAATAAATTTATAATTTTTAAAACATAAAAAATTATAATTTCTAAATTCACAAATATTAAAGTTTTTATAATTATAAATATGCAATAAACATAATTATAAACCAAGTTTTTTGAAACAAAACAATAAAACCAACATTGTCCAAAGAAAATAAATATTGTCCCAAACATATAATTAAACATCTTTAAGTTTATAATCAATCAAACATAAAACATAATTCAAAGTATAACTTAGAACATCTTCAATTATCATCTTCATCCTCTTGTAGATCAATAGTATCATAGAAACTTGTAAAAAAAATGCCCCTGACAAAAAATGCCTGGCCCCACGGGAAAGTCCGTCCCGCCCCACTGAAGCCCGCCAAAGTCTACAAATTAGGCGGTGCGGGTTAGGCAGGCTTTTTAAGTTTGGCGGTCTCAAATTTTCATTTTTGGCGGGTTATGCGGGCCGACCTAGCGAGTTTTGGCCCGTTTACCACTCCTAGACAAGAAGATTATAAATATTGAAGTAGAGCAAAGAACAATGAAGTAGTGTATTTGAAGTTGAAGGAGAGAAAGTGTATGATTTAGGAAAGTAATTAATGAGTGAGATATTAAAGGTTTCGAAGATGTTTAACTCTTAGAAAAAGTAATGCTTGTGCTTTCCTACTTTAACTCATGCAAAAATCTTTTCACAGCAAATCATTTATAATCAAATTCTAATTTCTTAGCAATTTAATTTCTTTTAACTTAATTAATCGCCAATCCCCTAGTCAACTAATTAAGAGAAAAGGTGAAGTACAGTTTTGATTTAAAGCCACACGGTTTTTAAAATACTATCCCTAGTTAAGTTGAAAATCATGAGAAAGAGTTTCAAACTAATTTCGATATTAAAATTTTCAAAGTAGTAAGAGAATTCAAGACAGAATTATAATATTTTCCATACTTCTAATAATTAAAGATGAAGAACGAGACTCAATCTTGAAAAAGTAGAAAATCATGAATCAAGATAAAGAAAACACTTACATTACTAATCCATAAAATTAAACAGAGCTCCTAACCTTTAATAAGAGGAGGTTCAGTTACTCATGGCGAAAAAAAAGCCTAAAACTAAGAGTTCCTTGATCCGTAGATTGATAACTCTCCCCCTCTGTGAACCTTGTTCACTTATTTATATTCTAACTTCCTAAGTATGTGAAATTCAAAAACTAATCTTATCTTCTTATCTTCGAAGAATAAGATAACAACTTTCATAACAATAATTCAAATATAATCTAATCTAAACTAATTCCTAACAACTAAATTTTATCTTTCTAGAATAAGTTAATGCTAACTAATCATTTAAATCTTGAATCTTCGTTTGAGTTTAGAGCTTCCTGGAGTGGATTATGATCTTGGTGTTGGCTTCATGGATTGGCGCTGGACTTTGAAAAATTTTAGGCCACTGAGAGTTGGAATTGCACTTGGATCCGGGCTCCAAGTTTGAGTGCCCAGTATGTAGGAGTTGGTGGCGCAGGACTCCCCTTCTGGGAGCTGGGCACTAGCCCATTCTGGCTTCTCTCGGGCACGAAGACACCGGGTTTGAAGATGATGGATTTGGACGCCCATTTGGGCGCTGAGCTTGGAGGCATGGGCAGTGGGCACTGGTTCCTTGGAGTTAGGTGCCTGGTTATGGCACTAGACTCCCTTCTGTTGTGAGTGTACTTATGTTTTCTTATAAAGTTCATCCTAATTTGCTTTAAACATGTCTTGAAAATACAATCCTTCTAAAACAACTCCAAACATATGAGTCATAAAAATTATACTAAAACATAAGAACTTTAGTTCAAACCTAAAAAATTTATTCAAAAGAAAATCTAAAAACAAGTAAAGATACCTTAGCATCAAAGATTTTTTTTAATTAATAATTTTTTATTTATATATACATATATATTAATTATTTAATTAATAATTTTCTTGTTCTCAAACTATATTTATTTTGTTTAAATAATTTTAAATATTTTTTTATTTATGTATACATATATATTTATTAATTATACGTAAATATGTTTAAGTCATATAGGTTAATTATTTTTAATTATAAATTTTTTTGAGTTCATAATCATTCAATGATTCTTTTATTCTATTAATATCACAGGTAAAATCTGAGAAATTAGTAAATAGTTATTTATTAATCAAGAAAATTAGAAAATGAAATTTTATGGTTTAATAAGGTAGAGTTAATTAAAAAAAGAATGTTGACACCAATTTTAAAGAATTTAACCCAAAATTGGGTCGAACGGGCCAAACCAAACGAACCGGCTCCACTTTGGGACCCAAGACCCAACCCAACTACATATTAATGAAGGAAATTAGCCCTTCTTCCCCAAATTAAAATGGGATTCACGCTGAAACCATGAGAAGGGAATGGAAGCCATAGCCAAACCCTTGTTTGATTTTCAAATTCATATAACTTTTGATCTGGAGCTCCGATTGACGAGTCGTTGATGCGGTGATTTTATAACCCACAAACTAACCGGCAAGTGTAGCAGGTCGTACCAAGTAATACCTTACGTGAGTAAGGGTCGATCCCACGAGGATTGATGGATCAAGCAATAATGATTGATTGATTGGCTTAGTTAGGCAAGCAAAAAAGGGTTTTGAGATATTCAAAAGATTTAAATTTGAAAATATAAGAAGGCAGGTACGCAAGTAAGTAAGTTGAAAATAAAATATTGGAGAGATAGTTAAGGCTTTAGAGTTATCTATTTTTCCGGATTAACTTTTCTTACTAACTATTTTAATCATGTAGGATTTAATTTATGGCAAACTATATGTGACTAGACCCTAATTCCTTCGACCTTTCTAGTCTCCTCTAAAATTCATTAACTGCCAATTCCTTGGTCAATTAATTCCAATTAGAAGCTGCATGATCAAATTCCAGTTTATATGCCACAAAAACTCTAATTACCCAAAAATTAAAGGATTATATGTCACGTATCCCGTTAAATCCAGATAATTAAAATTTAAGAGAATATGTTTTTAAGCTGTTGTTCAAGTAAAGAGCTTTTCCAAGTTTTACAAGAACTAAAATAGAAAGAGGGTCATACTTCCGTTCCACCCAAATTCATAAGATAAAGAGCGAAAACAATTCTTAAATTATAAATCCATACATGAATTAAAATAGAAAAAGAAATAAAATCAATCCATACAAATAGATAGAGCTTCTAACCTTAACAATGGAGGTTTAGTTGCTCATGACTCAGAGAAAAATAGGATTCTCCTCAAATGTACAGAGTTCCAATCTGATGGCATCATAAGTTAACTAATGGAATCTCTTTTTATAACTAATCCTAATAAATTTAAAATATAATTATTTAAAATTTAAAAATAATATCTTTTCCTAAAGATAAGATTTGAATTTAATTCAGAATAATCAGCAGGTCTTTAGTTGATGGGTGGGGACCACATGTTGTGTCCATTCTGCAGCTTCTAATCTGTATTTTCTGGGCTGAAACCTGAGTTAAAACAGCCCAGAAATCGCCCCCAACGTTTTTCTGCATTTTCTGCACGTGGCATATGTCATGCGTACACATCAGTCACGCGTACGTGTCGATGGTCTTTTTCGCGAATCACACAGACGCGTCGGTCACGCACACGCGTCGCTATGAAATTCTTCAAATCACGCGTCCGCGTCAGTCACACGCACGCGTCGCTCATCGCTGCCATCTCCTTTTGTTCTTGTGCTGCAGAAACTCCATCAAATCCAGCCGAATTTTACCTAAAATAAACAAAATTGCAAAAGACTTAAAGTAGCATCCATATTGGCTAAAAGATAATTAATTCTTTATTAAACTTAATAAATTAGATGCAAATTTACTAGGAAAAGATAGGAAAGATGCTCACGCATCACAACACCAAACTTGAATTGTTGCTTGTCCTCAAGCAACCAAAACTAATATAAGCTTAGGATGTGAATTTGCATGAGAATGAGAATTCGATTAAGCTCATGTCTCTTCTTATAGTGGGGCTTACAACTGCAATCTTGAATAGTTTTGGCATCTCACTCTCCTTTGAATCAGAAGAATATTATTGTTATCTGGAATTAGAATTCGGATGATATTATGAATTCTCTGATCTTTTGTAACTCAATTTAATCCTTGAACATAGCAATTTTTCTTTGGTGCTTTGCACCTTGAGCCTATCCGTGACTTTAAATGTTTTGTCTCAAGCTTTACTTGATACAGAAATACCACAAGCACTTAATTGGGGAACTCTGATCTCTTTAACTTCTAAATATTTTCATTATTATTAAAAAATTTTTTATTATCCCCAGACAGTGGTGCTCAAAGCCTTTGGCGTACTCTGCAATTGATCTTGACTCTAAATGTTTTGTCTCAAGGATTACTTGACACAAGAACACCACAAGCATGTGACTAGGGAAACAACTCTTTGAGCTTTTAATCATGTCTGACCTCCCTAGTCATTGATGCTCAGAACCTTGGACCTTGCTTTTATTTTTCTTTTGCTGTTTCTTTTGCTTCAAGGATTAAATTTTCATTAATTTCAGAGAAATCATAATAATTCTCTAAATTCTTATTCCTTGTACATCAACATTCTTTGATTCAAATTTAAATATGCACTGTTCATGTCATACATTCAGAATCACAAAAAATACCACCACATTTAAGTAAATAAGACTACTCATAAAATTAACTCAATTTCTCATGCAATACATTACTTCTGTATTTTTTTTTATTTGAATTCAAGCTCAGTGGGTAATACATGAGACATCTTTTCAGAATTAAAGCATTTAAGGAAAAACTAAACTAGACCTAGGATTCTTACTAATGAAGGATCATGCAATAGACAAAGCAAAATAGCAGAAAACCGGAACATAACATGAAAAAGAGGGGAGGAATAAAAATATGAAAGGAACTCAACCACCTTAGTTATCCTAGCGGTCGCTTTATTCTTCAGGTTGTGCTCCTCTGTGAAGATGATTTGCCTCCCTTTTGGTGCCATAGGAATAAACAGAAAACCCTTAAGCGAAGCATCAACACCAAACTTAAAAGGTTGCTTGTCCTCAAGCAAAGAAGAACTGAAAATAGAAAGAGACAAATATTATGATGAAAGAAAAAGAAAGGGATAAAAGAACAAGAGAGAATTAGGATTGGGAGAGGGGGAAAGAAAAATTGAAACTGGGCGGTGAACTAGTGGAGTTGTGGGGCGCAGCGACGCGTACGCATACGTGTGAGACTCAAATTTTCCTCAATGACGCGTGAGCGTCGGGCACGCGTCCGCGTGCCCTTGGTTTTGTGCGATTCGCGCGAAGCCAGCCGCGTGCACACACAACTCTCTGTTCGCGTGGCTAGGGAACCAATATTGGCATACGACGCGTTCGCGTCATGCACGCGCACGCGTGGATGGCTGTTTGGTCAAATGACGCGCACGCGTCAGGGATGCGTTTGCGTGACCAAATTTGTGCTTCTATCATACTTCCTGCCCCAAACCAGCATAACTCTCTGCCCAAACACTCTTTTACGTCGATTTTTCAGGTCATGCGTACACGTCGCTGACGCGCCCGCGTGAATGGTGAAAATCACAAACGACGCGCACGTGTGGGGTACGCGTACGCGTGGGTTTGTTTATGCTAGAGGCATCGTTCTTGCACCACTCCCGCGCAACTCTCTGTTCAAATTTATTTTTCACGCACACCCTTCTGACGCGTACGCGTCAGCAACGCTTGCGCATCGTGTGGCCTTTTTTTTCCGGTTCTTGTTCTAAAATAGCTGCATGATCAGAAAATTAGTAAAAACTCAATAAAAATCAAATAAGTAAGAAAACTACTACTACAAAAAATAACTAAGGATACGAAATTATCAGGTTGCCTCCCGACAAGCGCTTCTTTAACGTCACTAGCTTGACGGTCAGTTCTGCTAGTTCAGCAGATGAGTGGACCTCTGGCAATCAATCTCGCCTCCAAGATAGTGCTTCAACCTCTAGCCATTCACTGTAAATTTTCTGTCAGAATTCTCTTCCTGTATTTTTACATGACCATATAGTGAAGCTCTGGTAACCACAAACGGTCCTGACCACTGGGATTTCAGCTTTCCGGGAAAGAATTTGAGCCTTGAATTATATAGAAGCACTCTTTGTCCTGGCTCAAAGATTCTGATGGCAATCTTCTTGTCATGCAATAGCTTGGTTCTCTCCTTATAAAGCTTGGCATTCTCATAGGCTGAATATCGGAATTCATCAAGCTCATTCAACTGAAGCATTCTCTTAATTCTTGCAGCTTCTAAATCAAGGTTTAGATACCTGATTGCCCAATAAGCTTTATGCTCTAGCTCAACTGGCAAGTGACAGGCTTTGCCATAAACCAACTGATAAGGGGACATGCCAATGGGAGTCTTGTACGCTGTCTGGTATGCCCAGAGAGCATCATCAAGCTTCTTAGACCAGTCCTTTCTTGAAATACTGACGGTTTTCTCTAGAATCCTCTTAAGTTCCCTGTTGGAAACTTCAACCTGTCCACTTGTCTGAGGGTGATAGGGGGTTGCCACTTTATGACGGACTCCATATCTCTGTAGAAGAGAGTCCAGCTGTCTGTTGCAGAAATGGCTTCCTCCATCACTAATGAGTGTCCTTGGGACACCAAACCGGCTAAAGATATATCTCTGAAAAAAGCTCATTACCACTTTAGCATTATTGGTGGGCAAAGCCACAGCTTTCACCCACTTGGACACATAGTCAACTGCCACTAGAATATAGTTGTTTGAATGTGAGGGTGGGAAAGGTCCCATGAAATCAATACCCCACACATCAACCAACTCAACCTCAAGAATCCCCTGCTGTGGCATTTCATGGTTGGCAGAGAGATTCGTGGCTTTTTCATATCTGTCACAGTGCTTTACAAATGCTCTGTAGTCCTTGAAGAAAGTTGACTAGTAAAGCCCACTCTGAAGGACCTTTATAGCTGTCCTTTCACCACCAAAGTGGCCTCCATACTCAGAACCATGACAATGCCAAAGAATCTGCTATTTTTCTTCATCTGGGACACATCTCCGGATGATTCCATCTAAACACCTTTTAAAAAGGTATGGTTCCTCTTAAATGTAGTACTTTGTATCAGTCAATAGCTTATTCACTTGTTGCCTACTGTACTCCCTTGGGATAAAATTCATGGCCTTATAATTTGCAATGTCTGCAAACCATGGAGCCTTCTGAATGAGGAACAATTGCTCATCCGAAAATGCCTCAGTCACAGCTGTGGGTGGTTGTACTCCTGCTTCAGGCTTAATTCTGGAAAGATGGTCAGCTACTTGATTCTCTGACCCTTTCTTGTCTTTTATCTCAATATCAAACTCCTGAAGGAGCAACACCCATCTGATTAATCTTGGTTTAGAATCCTGTTTGGTTAGAAGGCACTTCAAAGCAGCATGATCAGTATAAATAATAACCTTAGAACCAAGTAAATAGGACCTAAACTTATCAACATCATACACAACAACTAATAATTCCTTTTTTGTAGTTGTGTAATTCTTTTGGGCATCATTTAACACACGACTGGCATAGTAAATGACATGTACAAGCTTACCATGCCTCTGTCCTAAAACAGCTCCTATAGCAAAGTCACTAGCATCACACATTAATTCAAATGGTAGATCCCAGTCAGGGGGAGCTATAATGGAAGCAGAGGTAAGGTTTGCTTTCAGAGTTTCAAAAGCATGCAAACAATCAGAATCAAAGACAAAACGAACATCAGCAACCAACATGTTGCTTAGAGGTTTAGCAATTTTAGAAAAATCCTTTATAAATCTTCTATAAAATCCTACATGACCCAAGAAACTCCTGACTGCCTTAACATTAGTTGGTGGTGGTAATTTTTCAATTACCTCCACCTTTGCTCTATCAACCTCAATTCCCTTACTTGAAATCCGGTGTCCAAGAACAATACCTTCTGTAACCATAAAATGACATTTTTCCCAATTTAAAACAAGGTTTGATTCTTGACACCGTTTCGAGACAAGAGATAAATGCTTAAGGCAGGATTCAAAAGAATTACCAAAAATAGAAAAGTCATCCATAAATACCTCAATAAAATTTTCAACCATATCAGAAAAAATTGAAAGTATACACCTCTGAAAAGTTGCTGGAGCATTGTAAAGTCCAAAAGGCATTCTTCTGTAGGCAAATACTCCAAAAGGGCATGTGAATGCTGTCTTCTCTTGATCTTGAGGGTCCACTGCAATTTGGTTATATCCAGAGTATCCATCTAGAAAGCAATAAAATGCATGACCAGCTAATCTCTCAAGCATTTGATCAATGAAAGGCAGGGGAAATGATCCTTCCTTGTAGCAGTGTTGAGCCTCCTGTAGTCTATACACATTCTCCATCCTATGATTATTCTTGTGGGGATAAGCTCATTCTTTTCATTCTTGATCACTGTCATCCCTCCTTTCTTGGGAACTACCTGCACAGGACTTACCCAAGGACTGTCAGAAATAGGGTAAATAATTCCTGCTTCCCATAGTTTTATTACCTCTTTTTGGACCACCTCTTTCATGGTTGGATTGAGTCTCCCTTGTGGTTGCACAACTAGTTTAGCATCATCTTTAAGGAGGATCTTGTGCATACACTTGGTTGGACTAATCCCCTTCAAGTCACTAATGGTCTACCCAAGAGCTGTTTTATGGCTCTTGAGTACTGAAATAAGCACATCTTCCTCTTCAGGCTTCAGGGAAGAGCTAATAATCACTGGATATGAGTCATTCTCACCCAAGAACACATATTTAAGAGAAGGAGGTAAGGATTTGAGCTCAAGCTTGGGGGCTTCCTCCTCTACTTTAGGCGTGTGAACCATAGCTGTAACAACCCCGATTTTCGAGTATGCGGATCTTTTCTACAGGCACGAATTTCTCCGGAAGATCAGTAAAGGGAACACCTCTACTGTATCATCAAGCATCTCAATCCTCATTGTCATTATGACATCTTTAAGCCAAAACCTCTTTTGAGGCAAGCTCGACAACGCGGCCACGGAGAACCTAGTTTTTGAACCGTATCGGTTAGGAGTTTTGATTCTAGTTTTCGTAAATAGGCTCAGTTTGACGAACCGGACTCAATTCATGAGAGAAGAAAGATAATAGTATAATATTATCATTATATTAGTATTAGAAGTTGCTTGAAAGATATTATAAGGTTACCTGGTCTGTTTTAGTTAAAAACAGGAAATCGGTTTAACCAGGTTTACGGTTTACTGGTGCAGCTTAGCACCAGCACTCTCTGATGACTTTAGCAATGCTAAGGGCTCATCATACATGTTTTATTCTCATAATAAATATGTTACTAGTGTCATTTATGCTAGTAGCTCAGAAAATAATTTTTAGAGATATTTTTACAAGTGTTCCGATACACCTAGTTTTAGTTGTTATACACCTGAGATATTTTAATATTATTTTAATCCACCTCCAAGCCAACCAATCACAACTCACCTTACACCCCCAAAACCCCCAAGGCTGCCTCATTTGCTCATTGTGGCCGAAAATCACCAAGAGAAAAAGGAGAGAAAGTTCTTGGTTCATAAATCTTCAAAGCTTGATTTCTTCTGAACTAAAACTCAAATCAAAACTCCGATTTCACCAAAATGATCCTCTCTTCTTTCTCTACATAACCATATAACATATCAAGGCTGGAAATAAGGTGAGATGGCTGTCTCCCTCCCTCTTCAATTCGGTTTTCAAGGAAAACCATGTAAACATGTGTTTTCTTGATGTTTTTCCTTAGGAATCATGCTTAACTTGACTTGAGAGCCAAAAAACGTGAATTTCCAGCAAGTCTAAGGTGAGATATCTCTTCCTAACATACTGAGTGAGATTTGGTCAGTTGAGAGTTTTTGGATTTAAAGTTGTTCTTGATGTGATTTAGGAGGAAAAAGTGCTTAAGGACCACCTGAAAGTTTGATTGAATTAGGAGCAGCAAAACCAGGTAGGGTGTCATGAAATTAATCTTGATTATTTGTGTTTGAGATGTGTGAATGTTGTATTATTTGGTTGTGCTAAAAATTGGTTGCATATATGATTGATTCTTGGTGAAAATTTGGTGAAATTCTGATGAAATTTGATGAAATTTAAGCTTTAAAGTTCATGTTCTTGGGCAACTGGGAAAAACGAAACCCTAAGCTTAACTTGAGGTTCAATTTGTGTTGAAATCATGTAGAAAAGATGGGGTTTTAGTGGCTGCTAATTTATTACGAATTATAGTAAAAATCGGTTGCGGAAAAGACTGAAAAACAAGTAAAAACAGAGAAAGAATCTGAAGAATTTATGAAGAACATGAAGAACACTTTGAGTGTGATGAAGAACAATGAAGAACAGGCCTTAGATCTTAAAAATGGCAAGGAAGTAAAATTTTTGGTGTTTTAGGGGTTGTCTGGTAATTTCTGAAAGTTAGGGTGGTAAAAGTAGAAATATTAAAAGTTACGGTGGTAAAAAGTGAATTTTAAAGGTTAAAGGTTAAAGCAAAGTTAATTTTCGAAAATATATTAATAAAATAATAAATAATAATAAAATATTAAATAATAATATTTAATTAAAAATTATATTTTAATAAAAATAATAAAATAATGCAGAAAAGGCAGTTTTCTGTAAAAGCTTTAGAAAGACAACTTTAAGTACAGAATCTCATAATTACCTTCATAAAACACTTAGGGAGTGGTAATAACATGTTAGTGAGGCAAAGATAAAGAAAAGATAAAAATCGAAGAAAAAGTCTATAATGTTTTAATGACAGAAAAACAGATAGAATTAGTGAACGAACTAGGGCAACATAGTTAGTCCTTGAGTTGTGACTAGAGTTAAGTATTATATGAAAAGTTAAACTGTTTCAGTATAGACTTAATGAACCTATACTTGGGACAGGCTAACTATTCATACCGAAATTTACATAAGCTTTAAATACATATGTTAAGCAGAGAAACCAGAGCAGAGTAAAGAAACACAGAGAACAGAGTAACCAGAGCAGAATAGAGGAATACAGAGAAAAGAGTAATCTGAGCAAAGTAAAAAGACACAGAGAAGAGAGTAATGTGACAAAGAGAAATTGTTTGAGTTAAGATGTTGTAAAAGTAAAAGCTGTAGAGTTTGTATAGCATGATTGAACAGAGAAAGAAAGAGGTACAACATAAGAATGTGAAAGTGATGATGAATAATGAGAATGTTAATGAATGATGATAATGAGAATGATTATGTAAGAATCTGCTGCAGAGAGGCAGTCAGATAGATGGTGGTACGACCACTGAGAACGCTTTCCTGGGATACCTTGCTATAATGCTTTGTTGTAAGACAGAGGTTGCTTACAGAGGTATCAAGATGAATGTGCTCCTGTAAGACAGAGGTTGCTTACAGTGAGTGTGTTGTTGCTCCTGTAAGACAGAGGTTGCTTACAGTGAGTATGTTGTTGCTCCTGTAAGGCAGAGGTTGCTTACAGTGAGTCTGTTGGGCGTATATCGGCTAATAAGTTTTGCCCTGCAAGACAAAGGTTGCTTGCAGTGGATATTGCCAACAGGAAAGCCTTATCCAGACAGAGGTTACTGGGTAACATTGGGAGCGGGTATGTAACCGACAGATGAGCTCATTACCTGCACTAGGGCTAGACATGCATCATACTTGGTTGTGCATTTTCTCTATTATGATTGTTGCATGAATGTATGCTTTCTTTGTTTGTATTCTATTCTCTGTGTTTGTGTCTGTGTTTTACTTTCTTGTATTCTTCTGTTTGTGATCTTTTTCTGTTTTCTCTATTTTCTCTATTTATCTGTATTCTGTTTACTACTTCTCTATATTCTGCTATTAGTCTGCTAAACAACACAAAATTAATGAACGTAACTAATAACCACGGCCCTACTAAGAACTCCCCAGTTCTTACCCCTTCTCTCTCCCTTCCCCCTCCAGATGGAAGCATGAGTACCCTTCCGTAGTTCGCTGATGACCGTTCGTAAAGAGAATTCCGCTCTAGGTAGTCTTCTGAGTCTAGGGAGAATCTCTTTATCTATGTATATGTATATACTGTGAGACCAGCCAACGTCTGCACCCCGTTCGTATGCGCACTTTAACCTGAATCCTGTGTACGAGACTCCCGATGTGTGGCTACTTGATGAGGTACCAGAGGGACGTCCTATGGCAATGTCTGATCGTGCAGAGGAATAGCAGATGATGTCCTACCTTTGGTGACGTTCACTTGACTTGAGTTTTGAAGACTTAGAACGTACTTTCCCTTAGTAGTTTAGAGGGACTAGGCGAGTATAGAGTCTAGGCTAGCCTGGGTGCTAGCTTAGGGACTTCTTGAACAGGTCAGGACCTGGGATGTTGTATATATATATACATATATATATATATATGTATATATATATATATGTATATATATATATGTATATATATATATATATGTATATAGATATTATTTAGCTATATCTAGGGGTGTTCTAACTAAAAGTCTACACTCTAATAAAGGCTGGATCACTGAATCTTGTTAGCTGCTTGTGATGTATTTATGTGTGGTTGTTTATAACTGTTTTATCTGTTATTATTTGTGAATTGATTATAAATGATTATGTTTATTAATCCAAACGTTTTCAAAAAAAAAACACCTCGCAAATTAACTACGCTTTTAACAACGAATAAGGCTCATATGGTAAATAATAGATAATAACTAGGAAGACAAATTGGTAGCGCTCAGTTTCTGGTGTGTCCTAGGCGTATTGAAAATTGGGTCGTTACAATTTGGTATCAGAGCAGTTCGTTCCCAATAGAGCCTGGGGAGTGGACTGATTATGCTTCATTGCATACTCTGTTGTGTGTCTCATGCTTATAGGATATCTATGTGATATGTATTGCATGATTATCTCTGTGTTTTCATTCTGGGAATGTTCACACTTGACTTGAAGTGTTAAGACTGATCACCTTAATAACGATTGTTTGGTGTGAACAGGACTACAATGAGACCATGGAGACGGAGTGCGCGGGAAGGAACCCCTAGTGATAACCGAGAGAGAGAACAGGAAACCTTTATGGCTACGATGAACATTGTAGCTGAGGCAGTGCGTGAGTCTGCGATGGCTGCTGCTAGGGCTGTTGAGCATCTCGGAGTGAGAAATGAAAACCGAAATGAAAATGGTGAGGATAATGGAAACAACGAGGCTGATTCAACGCATCTTGATAAACCCATGACCCTTGCTACTTTTTTGAAAGTAAATCCACCTAAGTTCAAAGGTACACTCGTTGCGACTGATGCTGACAACTGGTTCTGAGGTATCGAGCGATCACTACGAGCACAGCATGTTCTGGAAGGTCAACACGTGGAGTTCGCTACTTATATGCTGGAAGGAGAAGCTGAGCATTGGTGGCAGGGGATACAGCAACTGTTGCAACAAGATGAAGGTGATATCCCTTGGGATACTTTTAAGGATGAATTTTATAAGAAGTATTTTCCGAGGGCAGCTCGTGATGCTAAGGAGATGGAACTTATGCAACTGAAACAGGGTAACACAACTGTTGCAGAATATGCCCGTAAGTTTGATGACTTGTGTCGTTTCTCCAAGATTTGTCAAGGGAATCCTGCTGACTTTGAAGAATGGAAGTGTTTGAAGTTCGAAGGGGGCCTTCGTGAGGATCTGATGAGTTCAGTAGTTCCATTAGAGATACGAAATTTTGTTGAACTGGTGAATAAAAGTAAACTAGTGGAAGAATGTTCGAAAAAGGTGGCGATAGCTCGAGCAGATCGTAGGGAAGCCTTAGGAAGAGACTTTATTCAATATCTAGCCCCTCAAGGTCGTAACTTTAAGTTCAATGGTCAGTTCGATCGCCAAAATAGGAATCAACAAAATGGTAACTTTCTCGTTCGTAACAATGGCAACTACGACAACAATAATCTGGGAGAGGAAGAAGGAGGTCAATCTCAGCAAACTCAGGATATTTCAGTATGCTCAAGGTGTGGAAAGGATCATGGTAATAGAGCTTGTAGATATGGGACACACACTTGTTTCTCTTGCGGAGAGTATGGACATATATCGAGGAATTGCCCAAAAAGGTTTGTTCGAAATCCAGCTAGGCCACAACAACAAGGAATGGTTTTTACCGTAACTGCTGGCAACACTAATGCATATAATTCTTCCACTCGAGGTGAGTACCACACTATGGTTTTGTTTGTGTTAGATAATACTATAACTTCTTATGCGCATGTTAAATTTTGAGGGCAAAATTTTTTTTAAGGAGGGTAGAATGTAACAACCCCGATTTTCGAGTACGTGGATCTTTTCTACAGGCACGAATTTCTCCGGAAGATCAGTAAAGGGAACACCTCTGCTGTATCATCAAGCATCTCAATCCTCATTGTCATTATGAAATCTTTAAGCCAAAACCTCTTTTGAGGCAAGCTCGACAACGCGACCACGGAGAACCTACTTTTTGAACCGTATCGGTTAGGAGTTTTGATTCTAGTTTTCGTAAATAGGCTCAGTTTGACGAACCGGACTCGATTCATGAGAGAAGAAAGATAATAGTATAATATTATCATTATATTAGTATTAGAAGTTGCTTGAAAGATATTATAAGGTTACCTGGTCTGTTTTAGTTAAAAACAGGAAATCGGTTTAACCAGGTTTACGGTTTACTGGTGCAGCTTAGCACCAGCACTCTCTAATGACTTTAGCAATGCTAAGGGCTCATCATACATGTTTTATTCTCATAATAAATATGTTACTAGTGTCATTTATGCTAGTAGCTCAGAAAATAATTTTTAGAGATATTTTTACAAGTGTTCCGATACACCTAGTTTTAGTTGTTATACACCTGAGATATTTTAATATTATTTTAATCCACCTCCAAGCCAACCAATCACAACTCACCTTACACCCGAAAAACCCCCAAGGCTGCCTCATTTGCTCATTGTGGCCGAAAATCACCAAGAGAAAAAGGAGAGAAAGTTCTTGGTTCATAAATCTTCAAAGCTTGATTTCTTCTGAACTAAAACTCAAATCAAAACTCCGATTTCACCAAAATGATCCTCTCTTCTTTCTCTACATAACCATATAACATATCAAGGCTGGAAATAAGGTGAGATGGCTGTCTCCCTCCCTCTTCAATTCGGTTTTCAAGGAAAACCATGTAAACATGTGTTTTCTTGATGTTTTTCCTTAGGAATCATGCTTAACTTGAATTGAGGGCCAAGAAACGTGAATTTCCAGCAAGTATAAGGTGAGATATCTCTTCCTAACATACTGAGTGAGATTTGGTCAGTTGAGAGTTTTTGGATTTAAAGTTGTTCTTGATGTGATTTAGGAGGAAAAAGTGCTTAAGGACCACCTGAAAGTTTGATTGAATTAGGAGCAGCAAAACCAGGTAGGGTGTCACGAAATTAATCTTGATTATTTGTGTTTGAGATGTGTGAATGTTGTATTATTTGGTTGTGCTAAAAATTGGTTGCATATATGATTGATTCTTGGTGAAAATTTGGTGAAATTCTGATGAAATTTGATGAAATTTAAGCTTTAAAGTTCATGTTCTTGGGCAACTGGGAAAAACGAAACCCTAATCTTAACTTGAGGTTCAATTTGTGTTGAAATCATGTAGAAAAGATGGGGTTTTAGTGGCTGCTAATTTATTACGAATTATAGTAAAAATCGGTTGCGGAAAAGACTGAAAAACAAGTAAAAACAGAGAAAGAATCTGAAGAATTTATGAAGAACATGAAGAACACTTTGAGTGTGATGAAGAACAATGAAGAACAGGCCTTAGATCTTAAAAATGGCAAGGAAGTAAAATTTTTGGTGTTTTAGGGGTTGTCTGGTAATTTCTGAAAGTTAGGGTGGTAAAAGTAGAAATATTAAAAGTTACGGGTGGTAAAAAGTGAATTTTAAAGGTTAAAGGTTAAAGTAAAGTTAATTTTCAAAAATATATTAATAAAATAATAAATAATAATAAAATATTAAATAATAATATTTAATTAAAAATAATATTTTAATAAAAATAATAAAATAATACAGAAAAGGCAGTTTTCTGTAAAAGCTTTAGAAAGACAACTTTAAGTCCAGAATCTCATAATTACCTTCATAAAACACTTAGGGAGTGGTAATAACATGTTAGTGAGGCAAAGATAAAGAAAAGATAAAAATCGAAGAAAAAGTCTGTAATGTTTTAATGACAGAAAAACAGATAGAATTAGTGAACGAACTAGGGCAACATAGTTAGTCCTTGAGTTGCGACTAGGGTTAAGTATTATATGAAAAGTTAAACTATTTCAGTATAGACTTAATGAACCTATACTTGGGACAGGCTAACTATTCATACCGAAATTTACATAAGCTTTAAATACATATGTTAAGCAGAAAAACCAGAGCAGAGTAAAAAAACACAGAGAACAGAGTAACCAGAGCAGAATAGAGGGATACAGAGAAAAGAGTAATCTGAGCAAAGTAAAAAGACACAGAGAAGAGAGTAATGTGACAAAGAGAAATGGTTTGAGTTAAGATGTTGTAAAAGTAAAAGCTGTAGAGTTTGTATAGCATGATTGAACAGAGAAAGAAAGAGGTACATCATAAGAATGTGAAAGTGATGATGAATAATGAGAATGTTAATGAATGATGATAATGAGAATGATTATGTAAGAATCTGCTGCAGAGAGGCAGTCAGATAGATGGTGGTACGACCACTGAGAACGCTTTCCTGGGATACCTTGCTATAATGCTTTGCTGTAAGACAGAGGTTGCTTACAGAGGTATCAAGATGAATGTGCTCCTGTAAGACAGAGGTTGCTTACAGTGAGTGTGTTGTTGCTCCTGCAAGACAGAGGTTGCTTACAGTGAGTATGTTGTTGCTTCTGTAAGACAGAGGTTGCTTACAGTGAGTCTGTTGGGCGTATATCGGCTAATAAGTTTCGCCCTGCAAGACAAAGGTTGCTTGCAGTGGATACCCTGCAAGACAAAGGTTGCTTGCAATGGATATTGCCAACAGGAAAGCCTTATCCAGACAGAGGTTGCTGGGTAACGTCGGGAGCGGGTATGTAACCGACAGATGAGCTCATTACCTGCACTAGGGCTAGACATGCATCATACTTGGTTGTGCATTTTCTCTATTATGATTGTTGCATGAATGTATGCTTTCTTTGTTTGTATTCTATTCTCTGTGTTTGTGTCTGTATTTTATTTTCTTGTATTCTTCTGTTTTCTCTATTTTCTCTATTTATCTGTCTTCTGTTTACTACTTCTCTATATTCTGCTATTAGTCTGCTAAACAACACAAAATTAATGAACGTAACTAATAACCCCGGCCCTACTAAAAACTCCCCAGTTCTTACCCCTTCTCTCTCCCTTCCCCCTCCAGATGGAAGCATGAGTACCCTTCCGTAGTTCGCTGATGACCGTTCGTAAAGAGAATTCCGCTCTAGGTAATCTTCTGAGTCTAGGGTGAATCTCTTTATCTATGTATATGTATATACTGTGAGACCAGCCAACGTCTGCACCCCGTTCGTATGCGCACTTTAACCTGAATCCTGTGTACGAGACTCCCGTTGTGTGGCTACTTGATGAGGTACCAGAGGGACGTCCTATGGCAATGTCTGATCGTGCAGAGGAATAGCAGATGATGTCTTACCTTTGGTGACGTTCACTTGACTTGAGTTTTGAAGACTTAGAACGTACTTTTCTTCGCTTTAGTAGTTTAGAGGGACTAGGCGAGTATAGAGTCTAGGCTAGCCTGGGTGCCAGCTTAGGGACTTCTTGAACAGGTCAGAACCTGGGATGTTGTATATATATATATATGTATATAGATATTATTTAGCTATATCTAGGGGTGTTCTAACTAAAAGTCTATACTCTAATAAAGGCTGGATCACTGAATCTTGTTAGCTGCTTGTGATGTATTTATGTGTGGTTGTTTATAACTGTTTTATCTGTTATTATTTGTGAATTGATTATAAATGATTATGTTTATTAATCCAAACGTTTTCAAAAAAATACACCTCGCAAATTAACTACGCTTTTAACAACGAATCAGGCTCATATGATAAATAATAGATAATAACTAGGAAGACAAATTGGTAGCGCTCAGTTTCTGGTGTGTCCTAGGCGTACTGAAAATTGGGTCGTTACAATAGCCTTCTGGGGTGGTGAATTATCAACTTCAACTAATTCATACTCAGAGATAGGATCCAGAATGTCATCAAGCACCTCAGCTTTCAGTGCCTTTTGAACAAGTGGTTCAATAACATCTATTTTCATACACCCTTTAGAATCATTATGGTGCTTGAGAGCTTCAAAAACATGAAGGACCACCTGTTCTTCATTGACCCTTAGGGTCAATTCACCGTTTTATACATCAATCTGAGCTCTACCTGTAGCTAAAAAGGGTCTACCAAGTATAATAGAGGATTTTACCTCCTCTTCCATGTCTAATATAACAAAATCAACATGAAAGACGAATGGTCCTACTTTAACAAGTAAATCCTCAACAACACCCACACGTAATTTAATAAAAAGATCAGCAAGTTGAAGAGAAATACGAGTGGATTTTACCTCCTCAATTTGAAGCTTTTTCATTACTGAAAGTGGCATGAGATTGATGCTAGCTCCAAGGTCACATAAAGCTCTCTGAATGGTGACATCTCCAATGGTGCAAGGAATTACAAAGCTCCCTGGATCTGGCATCTTCTTAGGAAGATTGTGTTGAACAATGGCACTGCATTACTTGGTTAACACCATTGTTTCTTGTTCCTTCCAATTTCTCTTGTGGGTCAACAGTTCTTTCATAAATTTAGCATAGAGGGGCATTTGCTCAAGAGCTTATGCAAAGGGAATGTTGATTTGTAGCTTCTTAAAGACATCTAAAAATTTAGAGAACTGCTTTTCTTTGGAAGCCTTCTGAAGTCTCTGAGGATATGGCATTTTTGGCTTGTATTCAGGAGCCTTTGGCAATGTAGGATACGTGTCTAGAGAGTCAGGAAATGGGTTGTCTGCACGCTTTGGAGGGGCGTGCTCCACTTCTTCCTTTTTCTCCTCTGGAGCTTTCTTTTCAACTAGCTCTTCATTGGCCCTTGTCTCAGAGCTAGCTGTTTTACCACTTCTCAATTGAATAACCTTGCAGTCTTCTCTTGGGTTCACCACTGTATCACCTAGAAATGTACTTGCAGACCTCTCAGGTATTTGCTTGTTCACCTGGCCCATTTGCACTTCCAATTTTCTAATGGAGGCTCTGGTTTCCTGCATAAAACTCCTCATCATCTCCCAATTAGAATCTTTCTTGGATTTAGAGTTAGCCTACTGAGGCTGAGATTGGCGGTTATTGTAATTGTTCTGTTGGAAGCCGCCTTGATAATTATTGTTGAAATTCTGAGGTCTCTGAGGTGGTCCACCCAAAATTTGGGTGATTTCTCCATCCTTGATTGTATGTCTGAGAATAGGGGTCATTAGTGGGATTTCTAGAACCACTCCCCATGTAATTGACCTGTTCAAAAGAGGATTGAGCATAATCATAGTTATCATTTTGCACTAAATTTCCTGCCATATCATAGGAGACCTCTTGAGGTGGATTTTGGGTGTTGAAAGCTGAGACTTGCATGCTACTGACGTTAAGATTTTTGCTAGTAAAGAATTATTAAAAATATTTGCGTTGTAGATACAGCTTCTAAACTAATAGAAATCCCTTTGTGCAAACGTTTTGGTTGTCACAAGTAACAAACCCCTTTAAAAATTGTTAACCGAGTATTTAAACCTCGGGTCGTCTTCTCAAGAAATTGTAGGGAGGTATGTTCTTATTATTAGTTATGAAAAAGTGTGTTTGGGGTTTTGGATTAAGGTAAAAGGTTAGTTGGGCAATGGGCACATGTATATTTTCAAAGCAATAAAAGTAAATGAATGACTGTAAAATAAACTCTTGGCAAGGTGTAAGAACTGGAAGTCCTATCCTGGTTATCCTTATCAATTATGAAGAGAATTGGATTCTTCTCCCACTTTGTTAACCTCTAACTATGAAGGTAAGTTAAGTGGATGAATTAATTCGAATCCTCAAGTCCTAGTCTTTCCTTGGGAAAGACTAGAGTTATTGGAATATGAATTAATGAAATGAAGAAATCCAATTTTCAATCAATACTGAGTTTGATAAATCTAGAGTCACCAATTATTTAACCAAAGCCAAAAGGAAAACTATCTACTCGAATGAAAATAATTTGGATAAGTACCAACAACATAAATTAAAGAAAGCAATCATAGATCTGAAATACCTCAAATAACATTAATTAAGAAAATCAATCCAAAGTATTTTAAAATAAAAGGGAAGCTTAAAACAAAGAAACATTAAACTTGGATCGAGAATTACTCCTAAAAACAAGAGAAGTCCTAAATCCTAAATCCTAAAGAGAGAGGAGAGAACCTCTCTCAAAACTAGATCTAAATCATCGAAAATAACAGAAAATTCAGAGACTCCCTCTATGGATGCATTCCTCCACTTCATAACCTCTGGTCTACGACTTCTGGACTTGGATTTGGGCCAAAAAAGGCTTCAGAATCTGCTATGAGCATTTTTTGCAATTTCTGGTGCATGGCCTCTGTCACGCGGTCGCGTCATTCGGAGTCCTCCTTGTCACGCGGTCGCGTCGGTCACGCGTCCGCGTCGTATGTGATTTGCTCAAGTCGTGCGGTCGCGTCAGTCATGCGGCCACGTCGTTGCCTCTTCGCTTCTGGCACGCGATCGCGTCGTCCATGCGATCGCGTGGATGCCAGTTCCTTCAGAAACTCCATTTTGCGCTTTCCTTCCATTTTTGCATGTTTCCTTTTTCATTCTTTAAGTCATTCCTGCCTTAGAAGATCTAAAACTACTCAACACACTAATCACGGCATCGAATGGAATTAAAGGTGATTAAAATAATTAATTTAAAAGCATAGGAAACATGTTTTTCACATACATCACATAATAAGGAAAGAGAAGTAAAACCATACAATTAATATGAATAAGTGGGTGTTCCGAGGGTTACCTGAAACTGTAGGTCGATCTTGGACGAGATCTTTTGTGTTGGTCGGAGCCGACGTGTCTGGCAGGTGTACAGCGGCCGGAGCTGGTGTGTCCGACTTGTTGGACTTGGTGGTAGTGCTGATCCTTCGTCTCCGGAGGGTGGGGGGTACCTGCAAGGGACTCCGATGTTTAAGTTAGCAAGGGTATTAAGCAGGTTTATGTAGAATCAGAGTATGAGTTATACCTGGGTGCTCCAGTGTATTTATAATGGTGAGATGTGGCCTCCTGTGGATAAGATAAGTTAGTTATCTTATCTTATCTTTATCTTATCTTTAAGTGAGGTCATCTTATCTTCAAGGGAACCGCTTTTATCTTTCTGGGCTTTGGCTGCCTTTAGATTGGGCTGTGTTCCTTCGTTTTGGGCCTGCTTTGGGCTCCTTTGGCGAGTTGGCCGAGCTCTTTGAGAAGAGGTCGGGCATTTGGCTGAGCTCTTTGAGAAGAGGTCGGATAGTCTGACCTGAAGAGGTCGGTCGGCTTGTCGCTAAACATCCCGGGTCGGACAGCTTGACCCAGGGTATGAACAGTGCCCCTGCTTGAGTTTGATCTTTCCATGAGATCGTGCTTTTCAGAGCTTCGATCTCTTTGGAAGTAGTGCTCAAGCATCTGTCTTGCTTGTTTCTTCATTGCTTTGCAATCTTGCAGATTTTCTAGAGGTTTGGTGCTTCACAATCCAACATCTTTTGAGTGGTAGCGTGGGTTTTCTACCCTTGCCTTCTGGATCACGCCTTGCTTTAAGTTTGTGTTGACAACCCTCTCTTTTGGCGAAGTTGTCCTTGCGGCTTGATATCCGGACTTTTAATGATTTGTCCAATGACTTTTTAGTGTTCTTTATATAGAACCTTTTTTTTTAGTCTTGGATGATGTTCATAGCCCTGTTTGAGATTGTGCCTTCTTTGAGTGGAGTTGTATCCTTTTTGGCTAAGCGCATTTGAGCCTTAAGTTGTTTCCCAACCTTTTGGCTTGTTCTTTTTTGAAGTCGTACTTGCGCCTCTTCTTTAGCTAACGTTGACCTGTATTACTTTGCCCCTGCTTGAGTTCAGACTTTTCCGTGAGACCGTGCTTTCAGAGTTTCGATCTCTTCGAGGAAGTCGTGCTCAAGCATCCTGACTTTGGTCAGTCTTTGAGTAGTTTCTCCATGTGCGAGTCTGGTATTGCCCCTTTTACTTTGTTGGGGGGACTTTTCAGCCTTCTTTCGACTTGTTTGTCTTCGCTGTTCGGGCTTTTTAGTCATAATCCAACAACTTTTTAGGTAGAGTTTCGATGGGGAACCTCTTTATATTTTGTTTTGGATGACTTTTTAGCTCCGTCTTTGATTTGTGCTTTTGCCTTTTAAGAAGTGTCTTTTTCCAAGACTTCGTATTTTTTAACAAAGTATTTCTGGCCTTCCTCTGGCCGTTGCGAGATGTCTTTGTCCTTTTTTGTGGATCTTTGTAGAGTGTCGGTACTTTATTGTCTGACCTCTTTTGATCACTTCTGGTTTCGTCCACTTTCAGCTTGGTCGAGGTGGTCCTTGGGGCTAATTTGTCCGACGACCTCTTAGTGTTTTCGTAGAACACTTTTTAGTCATTCTGAACAATTTTGATAGCCTTGTCGTGGAGCTGTGGCTTTTTGGGCAGAGCTATGTCCGTTTTAGCGCACGTTTTTCGTTGGTCCGACTTCTTCTTGTCGGTCCAAGCTGTAGCTTCCGTTGGTCCGACTTCTTTTTGTCGGTCCAAGCTGTAGCTTTCGTTGGTCCGACTTCTCCTTGTCGGTCTAAGCTGTAGCTTTCGTTGGTCCGACTTCTTTTTGTCGGTCCAAGCTGTAGCTTTCGTTGGTCCGACTTCTTCTTGTCGGTCCAAGCTGTAGCTTTCGTTGGTCCGACTTCTTCTTGTCGGGCCCTTCTAAGTTATTTTTGTAATCCTCTTTCTTGGACCTTTGTCAGGTCTCTTTCAGGGATTACTTTTATAACTTGTCTGTTGTAGAAGACCGACTTCTTTATGTCGATCTCTTCTAAGTTATTTCGTAATCCTCTTTCTTGGACCTTTGTCAGGTCTCTTTCAGGGATTACTTTTACTACTCTTTGGTAGTAGGAGTCCGACTTCGTTATGTCGGTCTCTTCCTAAGTTATTTTTGTAATCCTCTTTTTTGGACCTTTGTCAGGTCTCTTTCAGGGATTACTTTGATAACTTTTTAGTGGTAGGAGTCCGACTTAGTTATGTCGGTCTCCTTTAAGTTATTTTTTGTAGTCCTCTTTCTTGGATCTTTGTCAGATCTCTTTCAGGTACTACTTGTATAACTTTTTAGTGGTAGGAGTCCGACTTGGTTACGTCGGTCTCCTTTAAGTTATTTTTTGTAGTCCTCTTTCTTGGATCTTTGTCAGATCTCTTTCAGGGACTACTTGTATAACTTTTTGTTTTGGGCTGACTTTGTTATGTCAGGCCCTTCTAAGTTAAAGTAATCCTCTTTAATAGGGTTGGTCAGACCTCTTTCCAGGGTTTACTTATAACTTAGGTTGACTTGGTTCGACTTCTTAACGTTCGACCAGTCCTTAAGTTATTATTTTAGCGATCCGTAAGAGCTCGTCAGGTTCTTTTTTAGATCACTTTCGATAACTTCTTACATTATTCTGTGTTCATCTTTGCCGATTTGTAGAAAGTAGTTGTCATCTCTAGATCGTCCTTTGGGTGAATCGCGTTTTCACCTTTATCGGACGGTTGTCTTTATCGTGATCGTGCAGTGAAATTGTTTTTCACTTTCTGCCGATCTGTTGCTTTATAATCGGGCGATGAACTCTGCTTTCACTTTTTTGCCGACCTTGTCGAAATTGGGCGATGAATTCTGGTTTCATCTTTGCCGACTTTTATCATGATCGGGCGGTGAATTTGGTTTTCACCCCGCCGACCTTGTCGTGATCCGGCAGTGAAATTTGCGTTTCAGATTAATGCGTCTTAGTATAGCAGTGAATTTTATTTTTACTTTGTCGAAATCAAATGATGAATTCGGTTTTCATCGTGGTCGGGCGGTGAAGTTGGTTTTCACCTTGCCGACTTGTCGCTTTGTAATCGGACGATGAGTTTGGTTTTCATCTTGCCGACTTTGTCGTGATCGGGCTGTGATTTTGGTGTTTCACCTTGCCGACCTGCCGTAGTCGGGCGTCTTGGTAGGAAACTTTTTAGGGAATCTGCAATCTTTTAAACAATAATATAAAGATAAGAGTGTGTACATGTTATTACTTACCTTTCTAGGTCGGGCAATCTTTTTGGATCTCGGCCTGGCGCCCTTTTTAGATTGCAGGCATGCCATGACCTTGGTAGCTCTTGCCCTTTGAGTTCGGACAGTCTGTAGCAACCTTTCCCCAGTTCTTCTAAACAACTTGGTATGGTCCTTTCCAGTTGGCTGCTAGCTTTCCTTCTCCAGGTCGAGTTGTTCCGATATTATTTCGGATTAGGATGAGGTTGTTGTTGGCAAAGCTTCGCTGTACTACCTTCTGATTGTATCTTGAGGCTATTCGACGTTTTAACGCCTCTTCCTTGATCGGAGCTCTCTCTCGGACTCTTGGAAGTAGGTCGAGTTCTTTCCTTTGGATTTGGGAGTTGACCTCTTCATTGTAGAAGATCATTCTGGGGGATCCTTCTTTGATCTCTACTGGGATCATTGCCTCCATTCTGTAAATCAATCGGAAGGGTGATTCCTCCGTGGTGAAGTGTGGAGTTGTCCGATATGCCCATAGGACTTGTGGGAGCTCTTCAGTCCAAGCTCCCTTTGCGTCCTGTAGTCTCCGTTTTAACCTAGCTAGTATGACTTTGTTGGCAGCTTCTGCTTGTCCATTGGCTTGTGGGTGTTCTACGGATGTGAATTGGTGCTTGTAATAATTTTTCTGTACAAGAATTTCTGACTTCTTTGAGCAGTGGCATTAGCTAGAGGCTCTGCCTCAATCCATTTTATGAACACCCCTACAATGAGGAACTTGACTTGTCCCAATCCTTGGGAAAATAATCCGAGGAGGTCGAGTCCCCTCTTTGCGAACGGCCAAGGTGATGTTACATTGATGAGCTCCTCTGGTGGGGAAATGTGGAAGTTGGCATGCTTTTTGATGTAAAGCTTTGACTTTGTATTTGGGTTTTTGCTCCGTTGTTGCCTCCAAAGGGTGCCCCTGGACCTTCGTGTGAGTCCTGGGGTTTCCCTTTTACTGTTGTATCTGACACCTGATATTTTGCTGTTATTGTTCGAGTTGTTGCCCGAGTTGTTTGGTAGTAACCCCATAGTTGACCTATGTCTTTGAGATGTATACTAAGATCCCGGACGGCATGTCTAATTGGCTGGATTCTATAGTTTTTTAATGCGTGTTACTGTGGCTGACCCTGAGTACATCCCTGAGATTGACTTGTTGTGGTCTTGTGATGTAGCCTGGATGAGGCTTCTGTTATTGCCCCCTAGTTTGGTGTTGGCTAGTTTTAAAAATGCATCAGCTCGGGCGTTTTGCTCCCGAGGTATGTTCGGACCTCATATCCCCGAATTGTCCGAGCTGTTGGTGCTGGCTAGTTTTGAAAGTGCATTAGCTCGGGCATTCTGCTCCTGAGGTATGTGTCAGACTTCATGTTCCCGAGTTGTCCGAGTTGTTGGTGCTGGCTGGTTTTGAAAATGCATCAGCTCGGGCATTCTATGTTTCTATGTGTCAGACTTCATTTTCCCCGATTTGTCTGAGCTATTTTCTGTTTTTGTCCAGGGTCCCCCGAATTGTCCAAGATGTACTCTGGTTTTGTCCAGGGTCCCCCGAATTATCCGAGCTGTCCTCTGTAGGATTCTTCCAGCTAAGTTTGTTTTCTGTAGGATGCCTTTTATGGGCTGGTTGGTCCGAACTCTAATAGTGTGAGCTTGAAAGTATGGGTGGAGTCATCGAGAGGTGAGTATGAGGGTGTAGGCAAACCTTTTCTATCTGTTGATGGTTTGGTTTGGTCCCTTGTAGAGCTTTGCTGATGAAGTAGACGGGTTGTTGCCCACTTTCATCTTCTCTGACTAGTGCTGAGGCTATTGCCTGACTTTCCACTGCGAGGTGTAATGAGTTCTTCACTTTCCCGTGGTCTGGAAAGAATGGATGATTGCCCCAAGAATTTTGAAACCTCGGAAGGCTTGTTCGTACTCCGTTGTCCTTTTCAACTCGTCTGACCTCTTTGGTGTGGGGTGGACGTTCAACTCGTCCGACCTCTTTGGTGTGAGGTGGACTTTCAACTCGTCCGACCTCTTTGGTGTGAGGTGGACCTTCAATTCGCCCGATATCTTCGGTGTAAGGTGGACCTTCAATTTGTCCGACCTCTTTGGTGTGAGGTGGACCTTAAACTCGCCCGATATCTTCGGTGTGAGGTGGACCTTCAACTTGTCCGACCTCTTTGGTGTGAGGTGGACCTTAAACTCGTGTCCGACCTCTTTGGTGTGAGGTGGACCTTAACTTGTTCGACCTCTTTGGTGTGAGGTGGACCTTAACTCGCCCGACCTCTTCGGTGTGAGGTGGACCTTCAACTCATCCGACCTCTTTGTCCTTTTTGCTTTTGATTGGGCGAGGTGGTGGGATCTTCTCTGTGTGGCATATTTTTCGGTAAACATCCACGAGAGACACCCGAAGAGGGGTGTAATTGTGGTATTTTTAGGCTTCTTACCGGGTTGATCTTCTCTTTTCTTGGATTCTTTATCCTTGTCCTGTGGTGGATTAGGAGAATCTGAGTTTTGAGCTTTCTCCTAGTCGAGAGTTCTCCTCCATGTATTTCTCTGCCCGTTCCTGTACCTCGTTTTGGGTGCTTCTTGGATATTGAGTGGCTAAAAGGTCCTTCCCGTAGACCATTGATGAGACCCCTGATAGCTGCTTCTGTTGATAGACTTTGTATGTCCAGACATGTTTTGTTGAATCTTTTCATGTAGTTGCGAAGTCTCTCCCGATCTCCTTGCTTGATCCCTAATAGGCTCGGTGCATGTTTGGCCTTTGTCCTTCTGGATGGAAAATAACGGATTACATCTGAGGCCTCCGTGAGATACATCCTGCTTCTGAAATTGCTAAGATGATAGCTTGGATCCGATGTGCCGTCGTACGAAGTCATGTTGGGAGCTTTGAAGTCCTATGGGACCTTTAGCTTTTATGATCTCTTTGGTGAATGGGTCTTGATCTTTGTGGGGGCTATCTTCGTGACTGGATCGAGCTGTCTTGGTTTTGAGATCAGCTTCGAGTTTTAAGAGCTTATCTTTTAACTCTCGGCGTCGCCTAGTTTCCCTTCGAAGGTCCTTCTTGGCTTCCCGTTGATGCTCAGCTTCTTTTTTGAGTTGTTGGAGGCAATTTTGTTGAGCTTGTAGTGCTTCCATGATTTCTGTGTTTGGAGGTTGCTTATCTCCCCCGTTTTGGGGTGTGCTTTTGGGGGTGGCGTCCGCGTTTTTATGCGGCGTCCTGTTTTCTGGATCAGAATCGTGGTCGTTGTCATGGTTGTCCGTCATGGTGATAGGATGACTTTCAGGTTCCCCGGCAACGGCGCCAATGTTCCGAGGGTTACCTGAAACTGTAGGTCGATCTCGGACGAGATCTTCTGTGTTGGTCGGAGCCGATGTGTCCGGTAGGTGTACAGCGGCCGGAGCTGGTGTGTCCGACTTGTTGGACTTGGTGGTAGTGCTGATCCTTCGTCCCCGGAGGGTGGGGGGTACCTGCAAGGGACTCCGATGCTTAAGTTAGCAAGGGTATTAAGCAGGTTTATGTAGAATCAGAGTATGAGTTATACCTGGGTGCTCTAGTGTATTTATAATGGTGAGATGTGGCCTCCTGTGGATAAGATAAGTTAGTTATCTTATCTTATCTTTATCTTATCTTTAAGTGAGGTCATCTTATTTTCAAGGGAACCGCCTTTATCTTTCTGGGCTTTGGCTGCCTTTAGATTGGGCTGTGTTCCTTCGTTTTGGGCCTGATTTGGGCTCCTTTGGCGAGTTGGCCGAGCTCTTTGAGAAGAGGTCGGATAGTCTGACCTGAAGAGGTCGGTCGGCTTGTCGCTAAACATCCCGGGTCGGACAGCTTGACCCAGGGTATGAGCAGTGGGTGAAGGATTGAATAAATCACTCAGATTAAGCATAAAATATATCATAAAATATGGGTTTATCAACCTCCCCACACTTAAACAATAGCATGTCCTCATGTTAAATCCAAGATGAAAAGTAAGGTTTTGAAGTGGTTGAATGCCATGCAATGCAATTCTAATCTAAATGCAACTAATCTAAATGCATGATGCAATTCTAATTTTATTCACTCATATATAAAGCTTACATGTAGTTAAATCAATTCACATTCTCAAGGATTCATATATATATAGCCAACATTAGATAGTGATAAAGCACTTTTACAATTGAGATGGGAAAAGAAAAAAAAACATTTATAAACTCGCAAGACAATTAGTAATTTAAACAGAGATATATGTTAATGAGTTAGTGAACCCTCACTGGATTTTGTGTTTACTCTCTAATCACTTAGTGTTTGTTGGGTTAATCACTCTATTCTTCTTTTTATCCTTACTTTCTATAACTTTGTTTTTCATCTAACCAATCAACAGTTATAAAATATAGACATACCAAAAATCATGAGGTCTTTGATTAAGGTTGTAACGGGGCCAAGGTAAAGGTAAGGGTATATGTATAAGGCTAAGTGAGCTAATGAGTGAATCCTTAATTAGTCTAAGATCTCACCTAACATACATACTCAGTAAAACAAAACTTCTTTACCTATTTTCCCATATTTTCCCACTTGTTGTTACATGCCCATATTTTGTTCTTATACCATGTGCATTTGCTTTAATTTTGCAAAAAAAAATTTTTAATGCACATGGTAATTAATTATTTTAATTCCACATGAGCAAGTTTCCCAAAAATTCTTAATTTCTTTTCAATTTTTCTACCCTTGTTTCTGTCATCCATGTCCCCATAAAGTTTCCCCACACTTAATTAATTACACAACTTTCTATCTTAAGCTAACCAAGGATTCAACTTGGGATTTTAATTTGTTTTTCTGCTTAAGGCTAGTAATATGGTTATAGAACAAGAGGGGATTAAAAGGTTCAAAGGGCTAACAAGGATGGCATAAAAGGTAGGCTTTATTTGGGATAGTGAGTTAAAATCAAACAAGGCCTCAATCACTCTCTTGGTATGTATCTATATTCTATAACTGGACATATAGATTAAAACAAAGCAAAGAACACCAGAATAGAAAAGAAGAGCGGAACACACAGGAATAAAATATTATGGTTTAAATGTAACCATACAATTAAGCTCAAAACTCACAGGCTATATGTTCTCCAACTCATAAATCATATATCACTCATGTATGTCATGGAGGTTTAGTTAAAATTCCCCACTATTCTCATAAAAAAATTATTTTAGGTGGCCTTTAAGGTTTTAGTGTTTCTCCTTGATGAAATGCTGTTAACTAACTAACATGTAATGCTATATATACAAGGTGTGGATTGTTTATAACTTTGTTAAAGTCTCTAGCTTACTTTCTTTTTATATTATTCAGTTTAAACTAGGTTATCTTTATGCTAAAAAGGGTAAGCTATACTAATTTATCCACTAATAAGTCAGAATTGTAAACTAAACTAAATAACTAAAATATGAACTAAAGATGGAAAATGCAGAGATAGAGTAGAAATACATAAAACTAGCAATGTATAAGTACTCAGAAAATAACAATAAAAAGAAAAATACAGAAAAATATCCAAAATAAAAGAAAAAGAGATGTAGTGGTTCACCAAAATAAAACGCCAGAGATGGCGACCTCCCCACACTTAAAATAAAGCATCGTCCCTGATGCTCAGTCAAGCTGGGTGTGAAGGGGTGTCATCACTGGTAGGGATGGTAGCTAGAGGCGCTGTGGTGGTGGGCTGAGGATCTGGCTGCTGTAGAGGAGGTGCCGACTGGATCGGGATCTCAGGATCTGCGGCCTCAATCTGATGTGGAACCTCTGCTTGGGGAGTAGCTTGCTCTGTGCCTGGTGCTCATCCGCCTCCTCCTCTGATGGCTCTGATGGTGAGTCAGGCTCGGAGGGGATGTCATTGTCCTGTCGGATCATCAGTTTCAGATGCTCATACCGGCGCCGGTTACGGCGCTCCATCTGATCAAGCTGTCGAAATAAGCGGTGCACGAGGCGGTAGACTGGCTTTGAGGTAGGTGGAGGTGCAGTGGTGACAGCAGAGGCAGCTGTGGAGGAAGAGGGTCCGGCGGACGGTGGGGCTGTCTCATCAGTAACAGTGAAAGGTGGTGGTCTATAGCCCAAAGCCAGGAAGTTCCTACTATGAGGAATGATCTTCCTGCAGTCCGCAGCCGGTGGTCTCTCATCGGCATCCTCCCATGGCACGTCAGCTCGACGGCCTAGCTGTGTAACCAGATAAGGAAAGGGGAGAGTGCCTCGGACGTGGACCCTGGCCATATAATGCCGGATAAAGCGTGGCAAGTACAGGTCCTTACCCTCCATCACACACCATAGGAGGGTGATCATAGCAGCTGGAAACTCTGTCTCATGAGTACTCGGCATCATGTAATTACTCAGGATCTGATGCCATAACCGAGCCTCATCATTTAGGTACGCCCTCTTGATACCCTTGGGCAGGGTGGTGTCCTGACCCATCTCCCAAGGAACAGTCGGCTCCAGGGCTATCCTTGCCTTGACAGCATCCCAATCAAACCTCAAGAAATGCATGTCCTCTTCAGCCTTTTTGTAACCATCAGGCTGATCGGACTTAGGTGGGAGCTGTAGGATGTCCTCTATGGCCTCTTCAGTGACCAGAATCTGCTTGCCCTTTAGGTGTACTGCATCTAGGGAAGTCAAGAAGTAGTTGTAGTAGAATTCCCTTACCCAAGATGCATTAACCTCAGCCAAATTTCTCTCCAGAAAGAACCAGCCTCTTTGTTTGATTTGCTCAGTGGTGTATTGCTGGAGTTCTCCTGGGATCTTCAGAGTCCTCTCCAGGTACAGGTTCCTAGAGGTTGCAAACACCGGGTACTTCAGCTCACAGTACCGGTTTGCAAATTTTATTGGATCATTTGCAGGGAGCAGCTGGTCAGCTTTTTCCTGCTGTGTAAAGTTCTTCTCCTGCCATGAAGAATCATGCATTAAGTCAATGATGGACTGGGAGGAATCTCTTCTTTTGCGCTTGCCAGTAGCCTTGCCTTTTCCTTTCCTCTGTGAGGTAGACATCCTGAAAAACAGAAAACCAGGAAATATAAAAATAGGAAAACAAATAGGCAATTAAACAAAGAAAACTCAAAGCGGCAAAGGAGAGTAGAATGAGGTAAGTGAGTTAGGTAGGTGTGCATTAAGGATTGTATAGCAGTTTAAAAGTCTGAAAGGAATAATTTACAATCCAAAATGTATTAGAATTCAAGTTAAATAGAAAAATTATCATTATGCCATGGTTAAAAAGTTAGAGGAAAGTGAAAAGTCAGAAAAGAGATTATAAAAAGTTAGTATGGTTAGAATTTGAAAAAGAAGTTAGTAAATTAAAATTAGTGAGTCAGTAAAATGTGGGTAAAGTAACTGGCATAAAGAAAATATTCCATGTAACAAGGATTCACAGGGAGGAATAGAAGTAACTTATAACCAAACAAGGAAAACAATTGGATGCTGATTCAAAGAGATATAAAGAAGAATTGGAATCAGAGCATCACAGATGCAGTTTATAAACCAGGAAATCAAAGAGGATAATAAAGCATGCCCTGGCATTCATGAAATGGTTCGGGTAAAGCAGAGTAAAACATAGTTCAAAATGCCAAACCAAAACATGAATGAAAATATTTTATATAAATTTGGGCAGCATTCCGGCTAAATATGGATTATCCCGGAAAATAAACAGCAATCAAAGCAGTTCATATGAATTAAAAAGTCAAGCTGCAGGTACATATATATAATATAAACATGAAAATTCAATGTAAAGAGCAGCAATATACAAGAAATACAGCATATGAACAAGATTACAGTAACAGCAGATTTGCAAATATGATAAAACAGAAGCAAGAACAGTGCAAATAAACAGACCTAGATCCACTAACCACATCCTAGGCTACCTAACAACCTAAAATCCACTACAACATGCATATCTAACTAGCCTAAACATGAACATAAACAGAAAAATTAAGAAAAACTACGAATGGAAAAAAGGGTTTGCGTGTTGCGGAACCTGGTAGGCTAAGAAGGAGAGTGGGGCAGAGAGGTGGCTGGGGGTGTTGCGATGGCGGCGTCCGGCGCGGTGGAGGGGGGCAGTGGCGGAGGGGGAGGAAGGAAGAAGAAAGAGGAAGAAAGAAGGGGGGTTGGGTGCGGCTGGGGGCGGCTAGGGTCGGACGGCGGCGGTGGTTGAGGCGGCGGCAAGGGTGGCTGAGTGGTGGTTGAGAGGGTAGAAGGAAGAGAGAGGAGGAAGAAGGTAGAGGGCTGCGCGAGATAGGGTTTCGCGTGACCTGGGGGGGTTATATTTTGAAATTCACGCGGTCGCGTGGGGCATGCGGTCGCGTGGTAGGGGTGAAAATGGGAGGGCACGATCGCATGGATCGCGCGATCGCATGGGAGGGGCAGGAGAGGGGTGGACGCGATCGCGTGGGTCGCGCGATCGCGTCGCCGGAATTTGTGCTAGACGCACGATTCCAGCGTCGTTTCAGCGTAACTCTCTGTCTCCTTCTAGGGTGTTGTGCAGTCCATGCGACGCGGTCGCGTCGCTCACGCGGTTGCGTGGAATTGGTTATGTACATGTGACGCGATCGCGTTAGGGACGCGATTGCGTGGGTCTTTTGTGCGAAAAGCACAAGGGCAGCACGATTCCAGCCCAACTTTCTGGACATTGGGGTTATACGCCGATCTCCAGGGCACGCGACCGAGTGAGTGACGCGGATGCGTGGGGGGTGTTTTATCGCAATTGACGCGATTGCATGATTGATGCGGTCGTGTCGCACGCCCTTTTTTTTCAGATATGTAATATGCAGTATGCAGAATGCAAAATGATATGAATGTTATGAGTAATTCCAGGTTCAATGAAAAATAAAATAAAACTTGAAAACAACTAAAACTAAATAAAAAATGAAAAAAGAACGATCATACCATGGTGGGTTGTCTCCCACCTAGCACTTTTGGTTATAGTCCTTAAGTTGGAGGTTGGTTGAGCTTCCTGTTATGGCGGCTTGTGTTTAAATTCATCCAGAAATCTCCACCAATGTTTGGAATGCCAATAGCCTCCGGGGTCCCAAACTAGGCATGTGAAGCTTCTGAGCAGCTTCAAACAGATTTTCAGGCTCTCGGGGTGATGAATATCAGAATATTTTCCAGGATCCCAAACTTTGGTTCCAAATCCGCTTTTGTTTTGATATATACTTTTCCATCTGGGCGGTTTGGAAATTAGATTCTCACCACAGTGACCAAACTTTCTCCGTGAACCACTCAATTGAGCATGATACCAATCCTTGCACTTCGAGTTGAAGCGTGGAATCTTATTGAACCTTGTGCACCGGCTCTGAGTATGAGCCATTTCCCTTTTACTCTTAAAGCCGCAGAGAGCTCTAAGCTGGCCATCTGTTTCAAGCAACCCATATTCAAGTGGAATGTTGAAGATAAAAGACAAGGATTTTACCCACTTGTAGTTTGTGGTGGGCGGTAACGGCCTTGGTATAGGTGTTTCCAGTGGTTTTGTAAGTTCTACTCCCTTATAATCTTCTGTGAATTCTTCCACTTCAACCATCTCTTGATCAGAGTCTTCAATTTCTCCCTCATCATCGCTCAAGTCATATATTGGAGGGTTAGAAAGATCTACCTTAGCATCATCTTCATATTCACTCGGGGAAGATTCTTCTGTCTCAAAGAAATCACTTGTGGATGCAAGTTCACCGCTAAGAGAACAGGACTCGTGATCATCATCATCAAGGAAACCTGTGTCCTGGGTCATTCCGTTCAGTCCTTCATAAGATATTTGCAGTGGAGGTGGTGCAAAATCTTCCTCAGCGTCAATTGTAACATCCTTGACGGAGTTCTCCATAACAACCGACTCTTCTTCTTCTGCAATGACAGCTTTCTCCACTTGTTCTAGTACGAAGTTATGCTCTATGCTGTTCACTGGAGCTTCCAGCGTCTCCTTTGTACTGCGTTCTTCATTGGATTCTCTACGTAAAGTCATGGGGGTCTGTTGAGGGGCTGAGCGTCTAGAAGATAATTGTTTCAACTTCTCCACTATTGCTTGCTCCAGTTGATGAAGGAGTGCAGTACATTGATTCATTGATTCATTGAGGCTAACCTGTGATTCTGACTTTGATGGATATGGGTAATGTGTATGGAGGAGTGGTGGTTCTTGGGAGTAATTGGATTGGTATTGGGCGGATAAGGATCGTATGGTGGCGAATGGCGAAAAGAAGCTTGTGAGTGTGGTGGTTCGAGGTCATGTTGAGAGGATGGTCTATAGGCACGGGGTGGGGCTTGTTGGTAGTTACAAGGTTGTCCACCATATCTTTCAGCTGGGTATGCATTGTAGAATGGTCGTTGTCCATGATATCTTGGAGGATGTTGTTGCCTAAATGGTTGATTAGATCCTCTTGACTCTATCCATCCTTGATTGGTCTGACCTTGATGCATATTCCTGCTGTGGTTTCTATTTCCTTCAATAAAGTTAGAACTAAACTCAAAGCGAGAGGGGTGAGAATTCATAATAGCTATCAGAAATAAGGGGGAAAAAGAGAAAACAAATAAACAAGTAAAAGAAAAATATATTTTTTTTGAAAAATATTTACAATAACCAATAATAAGGCACACGTTTTCAACTCTCCGACAACGGCGCCATTTTGACGTTAATATTTTTGCTAGTAAAGAATTATTAAAAATATTCGCGTTGTAGATACAGCTTCTAAACTAACAGAAATCCCATCGTGCAAATGTTTTGGTTGTCACAAGTAACAAACCCCTTTAAAAATTGTTAACTGAGTATTTAAACCTCGGGTCATCTTCTCAAGGAATTGCAGGGAGGTATGTTCTTATTATTGGTTATGAAAAAGTGTGTTTGGGGTTTTGGATTAAGGTAAAAGGTTAGTTGGGCAATGGGCACAGGTATATTTTCAAAGCAATAAAAGTAAATGAATGACTGTAAAATAAACTCTTGGAAAGGTGTAAGAACTGGAAGTCCTATCCTGGTTATCCTTATCAATTATGAAGAGAATTGGATTCTTCTCCCACTTTGTTAACCTCTAACTATGAAGGTAAGTTAAGTGGATGAATTAATTCGAATCCTCAAGTCCTAGTCTTTCCTTGGGAAAGACTAGAGTTATTGGAATATGAATTAATGAAATGAAGAAATCCAATTTTCAATCAATACTGAGTTTGATAAATCTAGAGTCACCAATTATTTAACCAAAGCCAAAAGGAAAACTATCTACTCGAATGAAAATAATTTGGATAAGTACCAACAACATAAATTAAAGAAAGCAATCATAGATCTGAAATACCTCAAATAACATTAATTAAGAAAATCAATCCAAAGTATTTTAAAATAAAAGGGAAGCTTAAAACAAAGAAACATTAAACCTGGATCGAGAGTTACTCCTAAAAACAAGAGAAGTCCTAAATCCTAAATCCTAAATCCTAAAGAGACAGGAGAGAACCTCTCTCAAAACTAGATCTAAATTATTGAAAATAACAGAAAATTCGGAGACTCCCTCTATGGATGCATTCCTCCACTTCATAACCTCTGGTCTACGACTTCTGGACTTGGATTTGGGCCAAAAAAGGCTTCAGAATCTGCTATGAGCATTTTTTGCAATTTCTGGTGCATGGCCTCTGTCACGCGTCCGCGTGGGTCACGCGGTCGCGTCATTCAGAGTCCTCCTTGTCACGCGGTCGCGTCGGTCACGCGTCCGCGTCGTATGTGATTTGCTTAAGTCGCACGGTCGCGTCAGTCATGCGGCCGCGTCGTTGCCTCTTCGCTTCTGGCACGCGATCGCGTCGTCCATGCGATCACGTGGATGCCAGTTCCTTCAGAAACTCCATTTTGCGCTTTCCTTCCATTTTTGCATGTTTCCTTTTCCATTCTTTAAGTCATTCCTCCCTTAAAAGATCTGAAACTACTCAACACACTAATCACGGCATCGAATGGAATTAAAGGTGATTAAAATAATTAATTTAAAAGCATAGGAAACATGTTTTTCACATACATCACATAATAAGGAAGGAGAAGTAAAATCATACAATTAATATGAATAAGTAGGTGAAGGATTGAATAAATCACTCAGATTAAGCATAAAATATATCATAAAATATGGGTTTATCAGCTACCTATGTGTTGAGTAAGTAGACTTATTTGCTAAGACATAAGCTTGTTCTGAGCCAGAATAGCATTAAGAACTTCTACTTCCATGACATCCTTCTTCTGAGGAGCCTCAGAGTTCACAGGATTCCTGTTAGATGAGTATAAATATTGGTTGCTAGCAACTAATTCAATAAGCTCAATAGTCTCCTCCGGTGTCTTCTTCTTGTGCAATGAACCTCCTGCAGAATTGTCTAAGCACATCTTGGATATTTCACCAAAGCCTTCATAAAAGATATCTAGTTGAGTTCATTTGGAGAACATGTCCATAGGGCATTGCCTAGTCAGTAGCTTGTATCTCTCCCAAGCTTCATACAGAGTTTCACCATCCTTCTGTCTGAAGGTCTGAACCTCCACCCTAAGCTTAGTCCGCTTGTTTGGTGGGAAAAATTTACTAAGAAACTCAGTAACCACCTTGTTCCAAGTGTCCAAGCTCTCCTTGGGTTGGGAATCTAGCCATAGCTTTGCTCCATCCCTCAGAGCAAACGGGAAGAGCATGAGTTTGTACACCTCTGGGTTCACTCCATTTGTCTTCACAGTATCACAAATCTGTAGAAAATTATAAATAAATTGATTTGGGTCTTCATGGGGAAGACCATGATACTTGCAGTTTTGTTGCACCAGGGTGACTAGTTGTGGCTTCAACTCAAAGTTTTTCACAGCTATAGGAGGCACCACAATGCTTTTTCCATACAGATCTGCTGTAGGAGTGGAGAAAGAGCCAAGTACTCTCCTTTGTTGTTCATTCCCATTCGGATTTGCCACATTGGCATTATCAGCATTGTTAGGATCCATAGTGAATTCTGCAGCCTTGTAAAGTCTTGCCTGTTGTAAACGTCGCCTGAAAGTCCTTTCAGATTCAAGATCAAAGTCTAAGAGATGTTCCTTGTCTCTGTTTCTGCGCATAAACAAACAGAAGACAAAAAAAGATGGAACTCTCTACGTCAGAGTGTAGAGAATTCCCAGTGAGGTAACCTGAATAAAGAGATAAAAATAATGAATAAAACAAACAAACACTAAAATTTAAAAATTATTAGGCAAATTAAATAAGAAAAATTAAAATAAGACTAACTAGGGAACACCAAACTTAATTTCAGAAATTAAAAAAATATTAATATTAAATTATTTTTTTATTTTTCTTTTTATTTTTTTTGAAATTAAAGTCAAAATTAGAATAAAACTAATAAAATATAAAAAGATAAAAATTAATGGGAAGAAACAAAACGAAATAAAAGAAAATAAAAATTAAAAATTAAAAAAAGAACAATAAATCACGAAGGAACAAAAGTTTTAAAAAAATAAAAAAAATAAAAAGAAGTAAATGGGGTGTACGGGACGGGGGAATGGAAAACGGAAAAAAATAAAGGAAAAATAAAGGAAAAGAAAAACTTGGGAAAAAATTAATAATACCAAAATAAAACTAATTAAAAGAAAAATTATCTAATCTAAGCAATCAAACAATGAGTAGTTGTCAATCACAATCAATCCCCGGCAACGGCGCCAAAAACTTGATGCGGTGATTATATAACCCACAAACTAACCGGCAAGTGCATCGGGTCGTACCAAGTAATACCTTACGTGAGTAAGAGTCGATCCCACGAGGATTGATGGATCAAGCAACAATGATTGATTGATTGGCTTAGTTAGACAAGTGGAAAAGGGTTTTGAGATATTTAAAAGGTTTAAATTTGAAAATATCAGAAGGCAGGTACGCAAGTAAGTAAGTTGAAAATAAAATATTGGAGAGACAGTTAGTACTTCAGAGTTATCTATTTTTCCGAATTAACTTTTCTTACTAACTATTTTAATCATGTAGGATTTAATTTATGGCAAACTATATGTGACTAGACCCTAATTCCTTAGACCTTTCTAGTCTCCTCTAAAATTTATTAACTGCCAATTCCTTGGTCAATTAATTCCAATTAGAAGCTGCATGATCAAATTCCAGTTTATATGCCACAAAAACTCTAATTACCCAAAAATAAAAAGATTATATGTCACGTATCCCGTTAAATCTAGATAATTAAAATTTAGGAGAATATGTTTTCAAGCTGTTGTTCAAGTAAAGAGCTTTTCCAAGTTTTACAAGAACTCAAATAGAAAGAGAGTCATACTTCCGTTCCACCCAAATTCATAAGACTTAGCGAAAACAATTCTTAAATTATAAATCCATACGTGAATTAAAATAGAAAAAGCAATAAAATCAATCCATACAAATAGACGGAGCTCCTATCCTTAACAATGGAGGTTTAGTTGCTCATAACTCAGAGAAAAATAGGATTCTCCTTAAATGTACAGAGTTCCAATCTGATGGCATCATAAGTTAACTAATGTAATCCCTCTTTATAACTATTCCTAATAAATTTAAAATCTAATTATTTAAAATTTAAAAATAATATCTTTTCCTAAAGATAAGATTTGAATTTTATTCAGAATAATCAGTAGGCCATTAGTTGATGGGTAGGAACCACATGTTGTGTCCATTCTGCAGCTTCTAATCTGTGTTTTCTGGGCTGAAAACTGAGTTAAAACAGCCCAGAAATCGCCCCCAGCATTTTTCTACATTTGCTGCACGTGGCGTATGTCATGCGTACGTGTTAGTCATGCGTACGCGTTGATGGTCTTTTTCACGAGTCACGGGGACGCGTCGGTCAAGCGCACGCGTCGCTGTGAAATTCTTCAAATCATGCGTCCGCGTCAGTCACGCGCACGCGTCGCTCCTCGCTGCCATCTTCTTTTGTTCTTGTGCTACAGAAACTCCATCAAATCCAGCCGAATATTACCTAAAATAAACAAAATTGCAAAAGACTCAAAGTAACATCCATATTGGCTAAAAGATAGTTAATTCTTTATTAAACTCAATAAATTAGATACAAATTCACTAGGAAAAGATAGGAAAGATGCTCATGCATCAGCCGTCAGCGGCCACGCATTCGTCTCGAAATTCTTTACAAAACCCAGTACATAACAAGGTGTGAAAACCACATTCCTAGCTTCTCTTCTCTCTTCTATAATTTGAAAATTTGGTAACTTTGGGTGTTGAGATTCTTGGTTAATTTGATATTTTATGATCAAATTGACTTGAAAAATTAGCGAACTTTTATTTGATTAAGGCACATGCAAGGTAAGAACCCTATCCCTCTTGTGAAATTGTTGAGATTTTGAGTTTAGGGATTAATTGTAGTAATATATGTGGTTTAGATAGAATATTGTATATTTGGAGTACATTGATGATGTGTGAGGCTTGATTGTTGGACCTTGGTAGCTGACATTAGGTTCAGAAAGGTCTTGGGGCGGTGTACTCTTGAGAAACGTTGACCTTGAGGTGCTTTTGGGTTTTACGAGGAATCGGCCATGTGATATGATGTGAACTCCTAGGTTAGATGCCCCTAGGATTAATCTTGAATGGTATGATTGATTGGTATTACATGTGTAGTTGATGATATTGATGTTGGATAAGGATTATGGAATTGTGCATTGTTGTTGTGTTGTTTGATATTGGTATTTGATAATGATTTATATGGTTATGAGTTTATTGGATGAAATATTGCTTTTCTCAGCTGCTGCTGTGCAAGTTACTACTAAAGGGCTGGAGCACGGAGATTGCGAGAACATTAGGACTATTAGGCTAAGAAGGAGAAGTCGCAAAAAACCTAAAACCATTAAGGTCAAGCTTAGTTTAAACTTAGAACCAAACCGAATTGTCCGAGTAGGGCATTGCCGCTAGAGCTTGCAGAGTTTAGTGAGGCTGTTGGTCAGCGTTGGACGAAGGATTGATATTTTTGGGGATAAGCGAATCAGAGTGCGGTAGCAGAAGTGCCCTGAGTGGAACAACATTGGGACTACTACACGTTGAGATAAGAAGGACTGGAGAATTAACTTATGACTGAGGAATAGAGGGTGAAAATGTGAGGCTTAGGCTATAACAGATTGACTCAGAATAAGGGATTGAGGAATTGTGTAGTAATTGAGACGGCTAAAAAAAAGAATTGAGATTGATTTCATTTAGAGAGAATCCTTGAAGGGTAAAGAAGTTTGTATTCGTTCAGAAAGTTAGACGAAGCTAAGAGTAAAACAAACGAGTATAGCTTAGGCTTGAATTCAGTTAAGTTTATGATCTTGTACCTAAGAATGGGAATGTGATTTAGTGTTTGAATTTTGTTGAAGAATGGTAGAAATTGGATGTGAGATTGATTTGGTGTTGAGAGAGCGTATATGAAGATTTGAAAGTGAATTTTCGAGGGCAAATATTTCTGTTAGGGGGTAGAATGTAAAACTCGAGATATTAGTAAATAATTAGTTAATAATTATTTATTAATAAAAAATTAGAAAACAAAATTTTATGGTTTAATGAGGCAGAGTTAATTAAAATAAGAATGTTGACACCAATTTTAAAGAATTTGACTCAAAATTGGGCCAAAAGGGCCAAACAAACCGGATCCACTTTGGTTCAAAAGCCCAACCCAACTACATATTAATGAAGGGAATCAGCCCTTCTTCCCCAAATTAAAATGGGATTCATGCTGAAACCATGAGAAGGGAATGAAAGCCATAGACAAACCCTTGTTTGATTTTCAAATTCACATAACTTTTGATCTAGAACTCCGATTGACGAGCCGTCAGTGGCTACGCGTTTGTCTCGGAATTCTCTACAAATCCCGGTATATAACAAGGTGAGAAAACTATATTCCTAGCTTCTATCTTCTCTTCTATAATTTGAAAATTTGGTAGTTTTGGGTGTTGAGATTCTTGGTTAATTTGATGTTTTAGGATCAAATAAATTGACTTGAGGAATTAGCGAAATTTTATTTGATTAAGGCACATGCAAGGTAAGAACCCTAGCCCTCTTGTAGAATTGTTGAGATTTTGAGTTTATGGATTAATTGCAGTAAGATATATGGTTTAGATATAATATTGTTGATTTGGAGTACATTGATGATGTGGGAGGCTTGATTGTTAGACCTTGGTGGCTGACATTCGGTTCAAAGAGACCTTAGGACGGTGGACTCTTGAGAAATGTTGACCTTGAGGTGCCTTTGGGTTTTACGAGAAATCGGCTAAGGTACGGTTTAAGTTTCATTTAAGTACCGTGTGATATGATGTGAATTCCTAGGTTAGATACCCCTAGGATTAAGCTTGAATGGTATGATAGATTGGTATTACATGTGTATTAGATGATATTGATATTGGATAAGGATTGTGGAATTGTGCATTGTTGTTGTGTTGTTTGAAATTTGGTATTTGACAGTGATTTATGTGGTTATGAGTTTATTTGATGAAATATTGGGTCGAAAAGAGGTAAGAACCGTAAGTGATGATTGATGATTGGTGATTAGATGGTGATTAATTGAGGAAGTGTGAAAATGTTGCGAGTATGCCGGAGATGGATACATGAGTTAATGAATGAATGCGGTAAATGAGTCATGACGGAAACGATGGATATGAGTATGCTGGTATTTTCTCTCTGGTTGTAATAATGATAGAGTATATATACCCTCTAACGGTGACAGGGCACATAATTCCTCTAATGGTGACAAGGCACGTATTCTCTCTAATTATATTAATGCGTAACAAAGAGACGATATCCAGGTTAGCTACCGGGTATGTCGGGTTTTGGCAATTAATCGACACGTGAACTCACGGCCAATAGGATAGGCATGCATCATATACATACTGTCTGATTTGCTTGCTTGTGCATTGATTGGGTTTGCTTAAGTGATTATAATATGCTATTTGTTATATCTCATATCTGTATTACTTATAATATACCTATGTTTGCCATTGTATGCTTGTTTGTCTGTGGGGCTCTATTAGTGTTTGGAGGATTATGAAGGAAGAAAAATAGTTGAGGATTCGGCTCTTGGTTTATTTGGTCGAAAGGTAGTGAAAGTAAGGAAGGGAATTGGGTTAGAATAGAATCCCCTATAAAAGTTACCAAGTTCTGGATTAGGGAGAACCTAGGATGGATATAGCAAGATAAGAAGTTTTAGGATGCTTAGTGAATTATATTATAGAACTTTGTATTTATTTGGCACTTTTACTGTACTGGAAACCCATGGGTCGGGGGTTCTTATTCCGTATATATATTTTATTTTTCAGATACAGGTACAGGTACTCAGTAGTGAGCTGTGGTTTATTTGAAAGATGGCGAAGACCTTTGAATTCTCTGGTTTATATTTTGCCTAGATTCTCTCCGCTTTTGTTTCAAAAAATCTTATGCTATGTATTTAATCTTTTGAAAACTTGCCTATAGAGGCCCTTATGTATATTTTGGGAGAGATAGACCTAATGTTGTCAAACTGCTTTTATTCTATACCCTAGCCAGCCTAAACTTCGCGAGTCGCGACTAATGGCTATTTTCTTATGTTATATATTTACATTTTGTCTTTATCTTATTCTTCCCTACAGTTTTATCTTTATATTGCTTTCAATCCATGCTTCATTTTCTTTATTGTCAACACGTGAGTATCCGTCTTCGTAATTTTATTTTACTCCTTTTCAAGCTTCTCGTTTAATATTTCCTTTCAATATATATACAATTATGTATTAAAGATCCACTTTGAGAGTCGTACCACCTTAGTATCGAAGACTTATGACTCGAGTATAAAGATTTATTTAATTACTCTATCTCTTGGTATTGCATTAGAGTCCTCCGTTTCTTTAGCTGCAACGGCTGCAGACGCATTAACATTTCGATATTTGGCCCTCGTGGCTGGCAAATTTGTCTAAGAGTAATGGTTGCCCCATTAGCGGGGATGCTTCTCCAGGCCTTATAATTGAAAATCCTAAGATAAACGTCGCTAGTTGGATTCTTTAATTCTCCAAGCAGACGTTGGAAGTCTTCTTTTGTGGCGCCTACGCCAGCCTCTTTACCTTCCAAAACGAGAAGCTGCGTATTGAGGCGAGTCTCCTCCCCCCTTCCTTTTTCTACTTTTCCTCTCTCCTTTTGCTTGTGCTTCTACCCGGGCTTTTCATTTTTATAGATTTATATATAGAAGACCCGAGGAAATTTTTATAAGATTCATTGCTCGATTTTGCATGCTCTGCTCCCAAAATGCGGATCGAGGGCAGATCCGGGTTGGTCCGGAAAGTCATGGGAGAGGCGGGCTAAGTAAAAGAAAAGAATTTTATATTCTAAATGGAGCTATGCCGACTTACGTACGTCTCGTTGACCAAACGATCAGGTATACCACGCCACGTATAATCCCCTCTTTCTATAGAGGAGAGAGAAAGAAAAGAAAAGCAGCTAAGAGCTAGATTTTAGATTCCAGATGCGACTGCTGTTACAAGACAAAAGATCGGAAAAAAGAAAATACATATTTAGAGGAAAGAGGTATTCGTGTCGTGGATAGTTTAACCGATGAGCCCTTTCCACCCTTTGCAGAAGCAGGAAATTGATCTTTTGAATTGAAATGTACTTCTCATTCGATCCATAGCAAATAACGTTTTTTTTTTTCCGAGACTTTAGAAAATGAGAGAACACCTTAGAAATTACCAATAGATCGAATAAACTTCCCTAGCTAAACAACCAACGGCCTATGCTGATACAAGCAGAGCAGACCGAACAAGCAACGGATCGAAGTTATTAGGATTTTACATCACATACGTGTAATAATATTCATAAATCATGGTAATATATATATATATATATATATATATATATATATATATATATATATATATATTAGTTACATAATTTATATATATTAATTGTGTAACTAATAATTTTTTATTTTTAAAATATATTTATTTTATTTAAATAATTCTAGATATTTCACTATTTATATATACGTATCATATTCATTGTAGGTAAATATATTTAAATTATATATATTAATTATTTTTTTATTATAATTATTTTTTTATAATGAATAGTTTTTTTATTTTTAGAATATATTTATTTCTTGATTATAACTGTTTATAAATATATATAATATTATTTTTAAACGTACAATTATTCAAGAATTTTTGTTCCTTATTATTAATATTAGTGTAAGTGTAATATTCACAAATTAATTATGGGAATTTTCATTAATTATGGTAATCTTCATAAACCATTATTAAAAACATAACTTTGTATGGATATAGTGGTATAATAGGAATAATAAAATTATGGATAGTATTATGATTATGTAAAAAAATGTTTAAGCTATTCTAGTTCTTAGACATATATAGATTAGAGTCATTCTCATAACGACACTCAATTGAAACAATATCATCAGTTTGAACATTTAAAATATGTGCAAATGCAAACTATCTTCTTGTTAAATAAGCTCCATCATCTGCTATTCATGTAATGCGACAAGGTATAAAATAGCTACACCGAGAAACTAAAATTGATATTTATTTCCATCAATAGCATTGCATTATATTGATGCACCAGCAGTGACGGATTCAAAAAATTTTAACAGTGGGGCAAAATATATATAACATAATAATAATTTGAGTTTAGCTAATACGTGTCCTAAAGATACATGACAAGCTTAATATTAGTGAAAAGTTTTAAATTTTTCATTTAATAACTACAAAATAAATACTTTAACTTAATTTTTTGTATTTCTAATAAAAATATTCTCAATTTATAATCTTAATATATACCTTTAGGACACAAAATAAATAAACTCTAATAATTTTTATAATAAAAATATTATATTACATAAAAATCAGCTATAAAATTGTTCATTAACCATTATGTGTTTGTACATAAATATATTCAATGTTTAATTTATTTTCAATATATATTTTATATTTCAATATATATTCTATATGGGTAGTTACTTTTTATGTACATATAACATAATTATTGTTTCGGGAGTGACCTGAAACCGAATGATTGGGCTCAGATAGAAGGCCCAAACGATGTAGGATGGTGGTCTTCGACTTGTTCACGCCTGGGAGCCGCCGTCCGACTTGTACGAATGCGTTTGAATAGGTGGGGTGGTACTTGCAAGACACTCCGATGTCTAAGTCAGCAAGGGAATATGCAGGTTTAAATGTATTGGAAGTTAGGTTTACCTGAAGGTATCAGTGTATTTATAGGGAAAGAACCAATAACCACCGCTGAAATAGTTCCACTTCTGATGGTGGATAACCGTCCCTTTATTTTAGGGTTGTTGGGATCTTTCTTCTAGAAGTGAGTGAGAGATTTAAGGAGGTAGTTATTCACTTGAATAAGTGCTGACTGCTTGTTTGAACCTAATTAAAAGGAAAAAAGTACAGGGGTCTAATTAAAAATTTTGCGAAACTATAGGGACCAACAGAGTAATTAAATATTAAAAAAATTGAGTAATCCTTTTTTTAACAATACAATCGAAATGTCTCTTTTATATATATATATATATATATATATATATATATATATATATATATATATATCACTAAACAATTATTTAGAAATTCACTTCTCATACAATCAAAAGTCAATTCTCAGTGATATTCATAGTTGGAAATATTCTTTCAATTAATATAGTTGCTACAGGAAAAATTAAAACTAATTTTAAAAAAAGATAAATAATATTTTTTGAGTTCATTTTTAAGAAAGAACACTAATCTTATTTAAATTGAGAATTGATCATTCTAATAAACATCTAATATAAAATTTTTAAACTGACTATTAAGTACCAAAAATTAAGTAAAAAATTATTATGGGGTCAAATTTAATAATTTAATGAGAACAAATAAATATTATCATTATATACTACTCAAAATATTTTCAAATTATAGTGGGGGTACTTGCCCCACTATAATGTATATAGATCCGTACCTATGCACTAGAAGACCGATAGTTTCTGAAAAAAAAATTACAATATATTAGGTTTAATTACTCTACAGGTCCCTATAGTTTCACCAAATTTTCAATTAGGTCCCTATACTTTTTTTCTTTTCAATTGAGTCCTTAGATGTTAATTTTTTTTCAATTTAGTTCCTACCGTGACAAAACCGTTTAAAATAACAGAATATTCTATTCAAAAATCGAATATTCTCCTAATTAAGTTATAATAGCTAATTAAACCCACTTCTATTTTTTTAAAATACCAAAAACACCCTTGCCATTTTATCCAAAAACAAAGAACCCTAGTCAGTGCTTGTTCTCTGTGAAGTCATTGCGTTTCTCCTCCGATCCATTCGTTGGTGTCGTCCTCCATCTGCGGCGGTGGCATCGTTGTCGTCGTCCTTAGCGGCGTGAGCGTCCATCGTCGTCATCGTCCGTCGTCCTTGGTCTGCGTTGCACTGCTCTGCGCTGGTCGTGCGTCTGCTCTACTCTGCTTCCTACTGGTGGTGTGTCGCTTCCGTCGCGTTCCCTCGCCGTGGATTGCTACGCCGCTACTCGCGTCGCCACACCTCGCCGCACCTCGCCTTGCTACCTGAAGTCGATCTGCCAAAATCCCATATTTTTTTCCAATTAACAATTTCTTCGTTTTCATGGCAGATCCTTCCCATCTTAAACCCAGGTTAGATTCTAACTATTGTCATCCTAGACAATGGAGCTGGATTAGCTTTAAATGCCCCCTTTTATTTTGTTATGAGCTTTAATTACCCTTTAATTAATTAAAAATCGTTCCTTTTATGTTCCTTGGGGGCTAGAAAATATTTTGTGATCTGATCCACTTGCAGTTGGATAGGCTCACGTGGTTTTTGTTCATGGTTCTGTTCATTGAACTCTAATTAGCAGAGTTGTTAGTAATCCTTAGTGACTCTGAAAAAAAGGGTTCCCCCGCGAGGGGGGAGGGGATGTTTAATGTTGTTATATTTTGTTAATGTTGAAATGTAAGTGGAAACCAAATAAAGCAAAAGAATGTGCCTTCTTTTTGTTTGATTTTGTTGGTTGCTTTTGCTTTACTTTCAAGCTTGCTTGGACCAATTGGTGTTTAAGGCTATTCCTCACTTTTTAAGTGGTGCTGTATTGATTTAAACATGCACCAAGAAGTTCAGACTTAAAAGATATTCAAATTTATATGATATTTGCTAGACTCCATCAAGGGAAACTATTAGTTTTCCATGGTGCTCTTTTTACTTTGGTGTGTTCTTGATGTGAATGAAAATTTGCAGCTCTTATAAGTTAAGACACAGATTCATATAAAATTGATGTCCTTGTTCATAAATGGTGAAAATAAAATCAAAATCCTATAGTCAAAGATGGTTGGTGCAGTTCATAATGACAGACCAAGGTTTATCTCAGCAGGAAGAATTATATTCAATGAGCAGGAAGAATTATCTCAGCAGCACATTAATGGCAATAACTTTACTGATAGACCAAGGTTTTCCAATTCTAGCTTTCGGGAGGATCCATCTTCAGGAAGCACTTTGAACACTTCAGCGAATCCTTGGGATAGGCCAATTGGGAGTGCCAACAAGCTTGTTAGCAGTGGTCAAGAGGGGCTTACTTATAATGACAACTCAGGACATGGATTCTTAACTGACATCTTTGCTGAGAATGCAATCGTGGATGATACTAATTTGCACCCTTTGGAGTTCTTAGCTTCTCTGTTCCCTGGTTTTGCTGCAGAAAGCCTTGTGATAGTGACATTGGTTTCAATTCAGACATTGCTTCAAGTCTGCTCTTTTAGAACCAGTTGTTATTAATGTTATTGTTGATCCTTATGCCGGTTCAGAGAGTGGGAGGCTGCAACACAAGAATTGATTTCCAGATTTTATGTATTATACTGAAACTATGCTTTCTATGGTTTTCATTTTCAGATTTCAAATTACATAACATTGTGGTTTTCTATCGTATTCCATGATATGATAAAGACATAAACTATATTTCATGAATCTACACAAATATAAAATGTTACATGATCATAATAAATACTTGAATGATGGAAATTGAATTTTATATATACTTTTTACTACTATTTCTGTTTCATTTTATTCATTACTTTTTTTTGTATGTTCTTAAGATAAGGTATTTTGAAAGTCACAAAAATAAAAAGAAATTATTTTTGGTACAATTTGTATATAAATAAGTAAAAGAATGATAATGACAAAATAAAAGGAATTATAGGAATATCTTTCATGTCGTAGAATCATTGAATAAGGATTATAGGAATATCTTTCATTGAATATTTATAGTTTTATCGAATTTTCAATTAGGTCCTTATACTTTTTTTCTTTTCAATTAGGTCTCTAAGGGTATACAGGTAATTTCACAATTTACTAACATTTTTTTACGTTTAACGTTAACAAGGACTAAATTGAAAAAAAATGATGTATAGGGACCTAATTGAAAAGAAAAAAAAAGTATAGGGACCTAATTGAAAATTTGGTGAAACTATAGGGACCTGCAGAGTAATTAAATCAATATATTATCAAATTATTTTTATTACGAAAAACTTAAAAAAAAAATTAATACAGTGGCAATCTTTGAATTATATCTCCAAACTTGACATAATTCTAACAAAAGTGAACCTAAATTGAGAAAACTCAATTTCATTATATGCTTCATTTCGAAAATTTTTTGTTAGACATAAAAAGCATAGAAAGGATGAAATTTAAACTTGGCCTATAAAACTCATTGAAAACAATTGCTTGATAGACGAAAAGAATAAACTTAAATAAGAACAATTATTAAATTATCAAAAAAATAATAATATAATGACTACATAAAAAAATATCATAAAAATTTATAATTTGTACCTTAAAAAAATCATCATAAAAAATTATAACTTATAGAAAAATAATTATTTATAAAATATTATTTAATGTGAAATAACTTAATTTACAATTATAATATTTTTATAAATAAATTAAAAAGTAATAATTTTACGTATGCTTGTACTACGCATGTTTGCCATTTTTAGAAACCTTTGTTACTAAACCATCATGATATTCATGTCCAAAGTCCCAATGCAAATTTAAAGGCTTTTCTAATACAAACCTCTCTTGTTAGTTGTCACCCATACAGGAAGAAAAAATTTAAGTCTTCAAGATGAGAATAATAAACAAAGAAGTAAAGAATAATCTGACTCTAAATATTGTTGTGTTGTGCTTATTATTTCTTATCAAAGATATACATTATACTTTTTTAAGATGTGAAAGCAAGAGTGACTCAAATTTTGTTATTTTTGGTCGGCATAAACTCTTATATCCAATCTGCATTATTTAGTAATTATGTATCTTGACATTAGTGCATGTCTTTACAAGATAAAATTTATAATTTTATATAACTGTCTATGAAAATCTTGCTAAAAGTCTCCCAATCCCTTTCTTTATTGGTCGAATACAACATGAGCTATATATTAAATCTGTTTTTGACTATAGAATCTTTTTTTATGATGAAAAGCTTATGTTTTCTTGCAGGGAAACACAAAATTGTATTTTGTTCTTGTTCTATTTTTGAATGAATAGTCCCAAGAAAAACAGAAGTTGCTGAGGTTGAAATTATGACAATTGTGAGGTGAGAATCATACAAATATGGGACTAAGTGTATGAAAACAGAGAAACAATTGTGTGTATGAATAAAATTAGAAGTACCTGCTCATCCATCAACACCATTTCAATGGAGCTAATGGATTTGGAAATCTCGGTAAAAACCAAAATCTGATTACTCTGACATGAATCTTCCAACATTCTTTTGGCGATGCAATCATCTCCAACAAATCATATCGCCTAACCATTTTTTCTCTAGTGAAAAAAATAAGAGTAAATGTAAATTCTAGCAAGTACGTATGGTAAGATTGTAGGACCACACCTCTTAGCCTTTTATAGCAACTAAGAAGATGTATATTTTCGAGTAAATCATCTTAAAATCGGAGTGCATCCAAAATCACATATCCTCCATAATCCAAAAGAAGAAAAAATCTATCTTGATGATTTAAAAAACGAAAAATATTTGAATTGAAAACAAAACACTTATGCTACATCATAAATATTGGCAAATCAAAATGTACTGAGTAAAAAAATGAGTATGAAAATAAGATCTGAATCCACCCTTCCTTACAGCAACTCACCTCCATCAGTTACAGATAGCGAGCGTCCCGGTGTGACGGCGATCTGAACGACAACATCATCAGTGAAAGTCCCTTCTTGCCGGTCCGCTATCTAATCTCTCTGATCACATTAGCATATTCGATCGTTGTCGACCTCCTCGCCGACACAACTTCGTCATCATCCCGTCGCCGTATGAGCAACCAGTCTTCTCATTTTTGCCGTTCTGAAGTTGCCAGTGCCAAAATATCGTTCTCCATTGTGGGCGTATATGCTTGCTTGCTAGGAGAGAGAAGACCCAAAAAGACTAAAAGAGAACTTTAGGTACGGGTTGAAATTAATTGTATGAGATCCAGATAGGTTTTTTATCTGCCTAACTTGAAATCGGGATTAGTCTCCGTAGACCCATGTTTTGTTAAGATGCAATGGAGGCAAGCAAGCCAACATAGTGTGGACCCTACTTTTTTATTCCCTTATGATCATAATTCACAAGTTTTGTGCTTTGTTTGATTGTTGTATAAATCATAAATCTACATTGGGCTGCCTAAAAAATTAATTTATTTTGCTTACGATTTAGAATGATTTTAATTAATAATTTGTTACATAAAATTAATTCATATTTTTAATAAATCAAATCTAATGATATTAGTTAATAATACATAGAATAATTTCGTTTAAAATGAAAAAAGTTTTGCCTTATATTATTTTGCTTAATGAAATATAAAACTTAAAACTTAACAATCTACAAAATATAAAAGGCTAAGGAAATAAGGTGATTTATAAATTATCTTTAATTTATGTATAATATAATTAAATTTAATGAATTCAATTTTTTTTGGTGACTTAATGAATTCAATTAAAATAAACAACAAATTATTTATTTTATTTTAGACTTTATAAATGAATAAACCAATTAACTAATATAAGGAATTACAATTAATGTAGTAAAATTAATCAAGTATTATATACTATAATAAATTATATTGATATTTAAATATCTAATCAAATCAATTAGCTGATATAATTAAATCATATCAAAATACTTAAAAATGCACCATTCTTAATTAAATACTATCTATACTATATAAAACACATTTAAATCCATTTTTTCGTGCGTATGTAATTTAATAATTTACAATTTATTTAATTGAATATTATAATATAAAATAATTTATAAATTAACGTTAATTCATATATAATATATAATTAAAAATTTAATAAATTTAATTAGAATAAACAATAAATTATTTATTTTATTTTAGACTTCATAAATGAAAAAATCAATTTCCTAATATGACAAATTACAAGTAATGTAGTATAATTAATTAAGTAATATAAATTATTATAAATTATATTGATATTTAAAATTTAATCAAATTAATTGGTTAAAATAATTAAGTCATTGCAATAAATTGTATTGAATGAGTTAAAATAATTAAATCAGAAAATACTCTTTAGAGCATGCCACGTCAGCTCCATCATTAAGTGTAGAAATCCAATTTTTATATAATAGAATAGATTAGATAGAATCATATATTTAGTTTGATTTCAAATTTTTTAACTTTATTCTAGGGAGAGCTAACCCACATTAAGGCTGATCAATATGTAAACAATTTTGTAAGATATTTTAAAAACCTTTTGATGAAAATTCTCTAGTTCTTGAGAAATATAAAATATTATGTATTTAAATGATTTGCTTTGCTTGTTGTATGAATAAATTGAAGGATTTAATCTACGATAATTCTTAATTTTAGTTAATTTATCTCTTTGATTTATGTTATCAAAAATAGGTTCTTTAAAGAATTAATAAAAAAAACTACTCTTCCAATAACCTAAATTACTAAGAACAACTTTTTTTTTTTTAAAAAAATCTAGTAAAAAATAATTATCGATGCCTCTATCTTTATCTTATTGTTTTCATTGTGTTTTTTATTCATTGTTTATTTTTTTTTTTATCATTGTTGGAAGACGGTAATTTCTCAAATACATTAATGGTTTTAATGAACAAGTAGTAAATATTTTAAAATATAGTTTCTGAGATAGGTTTACATTAATGCTCTCGGATTACTCCCACCCAACCCTCTTATGCTTCTATTCCCTTTTCTTCTTAAATAAAAGTGATCTATCTTTTGCACACAACAAAAAATTGTAATTTCTAATCTAACACCAAAATCCTTTCTTTCTATTTGAATAGACACCCACTCTTAAGTGTCGAGATAACAATTTATAATCTGTCACAAAATTATCCTATTAAGATATAAAGTTATAGTGGCTCCTAATTTGAGGTTACAATCATTCAGGAGGTGTGTGAGGCTAAGTTGGTGGAGCAGCACCTTTGCATGTGCACATCCAAAAAAAAAAAAAAAATTTCATAGCATTTCTCATTTTATTCTCAAAGTCTAAACTCTAAAGTGCACTTTTCATGACAAACAAACACATTGAAAAGAGGAATAGAAACCAAGCGAATACCTTAATGGCAAGCAACATGAAGCTTTTGGAAGTGTTCCTCCTACTGATTTTGATTCCATCAACCACTCAAACAGAACCCAATCCGGCGAGGAACCAAGACCTCGTTGCGGCGATTGCGGAGATGCAAAGGGCGAATTACTTCACATTCGTGATGCTCGTCAACATGTCCCCGCCGGACGTAAGACTCGAAGAAAACGTGACATTCTTGATGCCAAATGATAGAATGCTATCTAACATTTTGTTACAAGAAGGGTCAGTTTCAGGGTTCTTGCTACGGCATTCAATCCCATCACCATTGTTATTTGACACATTGAAACAATTCCCAACAGGCACAACAATCCCAAGCTCATTGCCAAATTGCATGCTCAGGATCACAAACAATGGTAGGAAGAATTATGTTATCAACAATGTTAGAATCATTAGCCCAAATATTTGTGTAGCAGGATCTTCAATTAGGTGCCATGGCATTGATGGGGTATTATCAGAATCTTGTGTGCCATCATCATCAATGAATAATAATAACTCTAGTGTTCCCACACTAAAACCATGTCCTAATAGCACAGATTCTTCTTCATGTATGGCCTCACCTCCAATTCCATCTCCTCCGTTATTACCTTCAGCACCTTCTAGTCGAGATCCCAACGTCCTAACCCCAAGACCAAGTCCAAACCCAAGCCCAAGCCCAAATGTTAAGTCAGCAGGTTCATCCTATTTGCTTTCTTTTGATGGATCATTAAATTTGGTGGCTTTCTTGGTATTGTCTTTAGTAGGGATTTACCTTTAGTCCAAGAAAATTTTGAGGTGTTTCATGCAAATGAAGGTCATGGGGAGCTTACTTATTGTTTGTTAGGTGACATAATTAAGTTCAAAAATAAAACTTTTTTATTGTTGTAATGGGTATATTCTTATATATGTTGTAATGAGTTACTTCCAGCTCTCTTTTAATTTTTACCCTTTAAAAAATAAATTCTAGTAGTGATGTTGATATTTAGCTGATATAACAACTTAAATTATAGTTTATGAGCACAGAATGACAGAACCAAGTAAATACACTAAATTTGATTTGCAGCATGCTTCTTGTTCTGAGGCGAAATATAGAAAAAATTGATAGCATTTTATGATAAATTTGTAAATATTTTTAATTATTTTATAATATTATTAAAGTAATTTAATATATTTATTATTGAACTACATTTTAAACTTGCCCCGAATATTACTGTTATATATATGTAACTTAAATCTTGATCGGGAAGAATAAAGTGAAACTATTCTAATAGAAAAAAAAAATAGTTATTTGTCTGAATCACACATATCATTATACATATTAATTTATTACTTTACATTCTTATATTTGTTTAATAAATTTAAGCATAAGGTTGCTTAGAAAAAAAATATAGATAAATTTAATATGTAAAGTTACATATAAAAATTACTCTGAATAATTTTCATTCTTATTTTAAATGAAAAGTCTAAGATGTCAGCATTTTGATTAAAATTTAGGAATATTTAACTAATAAAAAAAGAGTGTATAATCATACGTCACTATTAAATGCATTGAATTTGTTTAGATTGATGTATAAAAATATCAATAATAACTAATTGATGACCAAAAATCATAAAATATGTTTTCCCCTAACACTATTTTATTTTAAACCTTTGATTAGATATAAATAAACCATAAATTTTTTTTTTTAGAAAGGAAATGCCAAAATGTAAAATTTAAGAGAGGTTAAAGTAAAAATAATAAAATTTTATCATCATGTTTCTCAAGTTAGTGAGTGTCTCCTGTGGTGCCTCTCTATGTATTATTTTAACCATAATTATCATAATTGAATCGATAGTTGAATCGGTTAGACTATTGGATCATCGAGTTATTGATTCAATCGATGAGTCATAGGTTCAATCAATTGTTCCAGTCATAATTAAATAATTATATAAAATTTATTTTTATTTTTTCATTTCCATAATAAATGTCTATTTTTTAATTTTATTTTGTATTGAATTAACTATTATTTTTAAATTTTAATAACTCATCAATTAGTTTATATATCTATTATAATCTTTAAATATTTATAAAAAAATAAATATTATATTTATAGAAATTAAAAGTATATTGTAATTAATAAAAAATTATTATTCTTTTAAATTTATAAATATAATTAATTTTATTTATGTAATATATAATAAAAAAATTATATATCAAAAATAATAACTTGGCCAATTTAATCGGACTTTACTAAATTTGACCAAATCGATTAATTCGCTTTGCCGATTTTGACTGAATTTAAATGATGATTCAATTAGTTCAATGACCGAATAATCAATTTTTTGTATTCGACCACTACAAGAAATTACTAGAATAGCAACCGATTTTAGCGACAAAAAAAAGTGGTTGCTAATAGCGACCGATTTAGCTACCAATATAGGATTTCTAGGACTAGAAAAAAATTGGTCGCTAAATCGGTCGCTAAAATTATATTCAGCGATCAATTTTAGTGACCAAAGAAATCGATCACTAATAACAACCGATTTAGCGACTAATAAGTTTGTTATACGAGTAACATAAAGTTGGTCGCTAAAATGGTCACTATTTTTTAACTTAGCAACCGAATTGAGGAAGTAACGCTTGGGATTGTTGGTCATAGAATCGGTCGCTATTTTTTGATTTAGTGACCAATTTTGCAACCAATAAAAAAAGAAGCTAAAAATGGTTGGTTGCTCAGCCGGTGGTTGCTAAATCGGTTGCTAATAATTAATTTAGCGGCCGATTTAGCAACCAAATATAAATACTGATTTAAAACGATTGGTTGCAAAATCAGTCACTATCTAATAGAATAAATATGGTGGAAAAATTTGGTTGCTAATTCAGTCACTAAATCGTGGTTACTATATTGGTTAAAAATTTAATTCTTAGCAACCGAATTAGTAACCAATAAAAAATACTGTTAAAATTAATTGGTCACTAATTTAAATAAAACAAAATAATTACAGAATTAATCTATCCTCACTAACCTTAATTTACCCACAAGGCCACAACACTCTCTTTTTCTTACACAGTTACTGATGTAACCACCGCCAGAAACACCTTTCCTCGCAGCGTCTTCGTCGTCGACTGAGTTTGCAGCGCCGCCGCCTTCATCTTTGAGATCTCGGCGCCGTCGTCGTTGTCTTCTGAACCGTCACCGTCACGTTGTCTTCTGCGCCGTAATCGTCGTTGTCTTTAGCTCGCGGGCGCCATCGCATTCGTCTTCTGGTATCTCAGCGCTGTCGCGGTTGTCTTCATCAATTTCTCAAGCAGGTACTCTTCCCTAATCCAGATTCTGATCAATTTTATCTATCCTGCTAGGACTTTTACACCTATTATGACCAATTTAATCTATTCTGAACAAATTGAACAATTGGAGCATGGAGGTAATAGCTGTAATATTATTCTACTCTCTTGCTCCTTGTGGCCGTGGCTTCTTTGCTCTGCTCTCTCTTGTTTTATTAATAATACCTTACAGTTAATATATAAAATAATTGCTCTGCTCTGCTCTATTTTACAGTTAACAAAGATGTTGACCAAATCTTCTCTAATAAGCGCGCTGCATTTAGAGGTTGTTCATGCAGATTATGAGATTTATTTAGTCATATTTTGATAATACAACATTATGTAGTCGAACTTGGTGAGTATTTGTTATCTTTTGTTATATAAGGCTAAAAGGAAGTAGGCGTTTTAATTTATTTGATAATTTCAATTCTCAATATCAATTCTAAATAAATTCATTTGTTTCACCTTTGTGTTAATGTGGTTATCTGACGGGATGCATTTTCTCCAACTTCTATTGGTAGCTCTATCATTGACACACTCCACAAGAGAAATTAATATATAATCCCACAAAACAAACTTGGGCAGGATTTTTTTATCCGTGCTACTAAAGCTAGGGGTCTCCAAAATATAATTAGGATACCATCTGGGGATATGAAAGCTGTTAAAGTTCCTGTGTAAAAAAATATGTTAGAGTCTCACTTGAATGGGCAACTCTACAGAAATATTAGAACAATGGTGACTATCATTATAACAGTAGCACAGGTAGGGTTTTGGTTGTTTTAGTATATTATTTATATTGATTGTGGAATTATAGCAGTGTCCTTTTGAACATCATTACTGCTCTGCTTGTTGTCACTAACGTGCAAATTTTTTATATTTCTAATAAAGTTTTCCATAGTTGAAGGTTCAGATTACAGTGGTTGTCCGCCTATCTCCTAACCAGAGCCTCCCCCTGATGCTTTAGTTCATCAACAGAGTGCACGCACATGTGGAAGAAGGGCTCATCATTTATCAAATTCAAATATGGAGTTTGTCAAGTGGAATGAGATATTTTTCTTCAAAGTTGATTCTCTGGTATGTAATTGTTATTGTTAGCTACTCTTGTTTATTATTTCTGAAGTTCATGTGTGTTGGGATTCCCGACTCATTCATTTTCATTTCCTAATTGCAAAATTCATTTGGAATATGTAATTTGGGTAATTTTGTGTCTTCAATGCGTGGTCATAATTTGGTGCTGTTTGTTCTAATTAATTTTTGAAATCGTGGCTTGCTTATGGCCAGCAAAATTTTATGCTAATCCTTCTTTCTGTATTATGTAGCTCTTTCACTTGAAGCATCTATAATTCTTTCTTCTACTGTTTCTCCGGCATATGTGAGTCAGCTGGAGCGCAGATTGCATAGTGAGTTACTACTCCTAGATACATGGTTATGTAATCTGTATTTGATATCAGAATTTTTTTTCTTCCTTTCGTTATATGCAGAAGAAAAGTGAATTTTTTCCATCTAAATTGGCTACTCTTACAATGTGGCCTAAATTTTAATGAGTGAATACTGCCCCATACAAGTAGAAGGAGAACTAGTCAGAGTTGATTCTCCTAGTTAAAAGTATCTTAGTAGATATAAATACAAGTCAAAGGATAACTTGCATGATTTTTTTTATTGGCTGTAAATTTCTAACTAATCAAGAGACAAAAGAAATGTGCATTATGATTTAGAGAATATTAAAGAGGTAGAAGTTATCTGTCACATTATTGGTGTCATGCAAATGGATGTGTAAAATGAAGCTAGATATTTAATAAAGTATATTTTGAATTGAAAAATATTAATAAGAAGTAGATATTTTTCTGCTGATAGTTTGTACTTTTGTGGAATTTATGGGAATATTTTCTTATTTACAATCTTAAGTTGAGCGCTCAACCACCCAATATGCTTAATAATTTTTAGTAAGTGACAAATGTTTGCAAGAGCCATGCTTAAAAATTAACAGTAGCAGACTACTGCAATCATAGACTGTAACATGCCACATTAGATGCTCCTGAATGAAGTTATATAACTTTTACAGATAGTTGTATAAATGTTTGCTAATGCTTAAAGCTCTAAATGAAATTTGTACTCTCTCTTGCGTTCTCATGAATTCACTTCAATTTTTTAGAAATCATTTGACAATACAAATTTAAATGTGTAAAATATGAACTCTTTTAGGCTGTTTATTCACTAACAGATAAAATTCTTCTCTGCAATGAAAGTAAAGGATGACTGAGAATTATGCTAATATTGGCTTGTCCATGTTTTTGCTTACTAGAACGGATGTTATTTTCTGCAGTTTGAATGTTTTTCTTAGTTTAGTCTGCCACACCCTTTCATGCTTTTATTGAAGGATGTGGTTGTGACCGTTGAACTGAATATCATGCAGATGAGGGTAAAAGTTTGAAGTTAGTGGATGTCCCTGTTTCTGGTGGAGTTAAGAATGCTTCAATGGGAACACTTATGGTCTGAAATTTCATCTTTTGGACTTTTTTGAAATTCCCCTAATCATTTATGAACTGAGTAACTCAAATCTTGTCTATTTCCCAGATAATGGCTTCGGGATCCGATGATGCTCTTAAGAGTGTTGGTTTAGTCTTATCAGGTAATAACTAATAAGTGTTTATCATAAAATGCAAAATTTTAATTTTGATTCTGGGGTTGCAGTAAATGCAATAATCACTTTTAATTGATTTTGAGTTTTTTGTGATTAGCCTTAAGTAAGAAGCATTACATTATTAAAGGTGGCTATGGTGTTGGAAGGTATTTTTTTAGTTAATTATGAATCAGCTGTTCTTTATCCATTTTTGTCCTTTGGCTAGTACTGCTTTTTAGTTAATTATGAGTTAGCTGGAAGGTATAAAGATGGTTAACCAAGTGCTTACTGGAGTTCACATAGCATCAGCTGCTGAGTCAATGGCATTTGTAGCAAGACTGGGTCTGAATACAAGACTATTGTTTGATTTTATTACAACTAGTGGGGGTACATCCTGGTATGTGTCCTTGATGAAGTGATTGTTCTTTGTTGTTCCCTCTTTGACCATAAGAAAAATTTAAAAAACTTGCCTGCTTTATAGTCACATTCATAATCAATCCTGTGTAGTTATGGTTGTGTTGCTACTCTTGCTACTCTTCTCATGGCTGTTTCAAAAGAATTTGTCATAGAGTGCTTTCTATTATCATATCTTAATTTTTAAAACAATTTTTCTCTCTACTGTTGCAGGATGCTTGAAAATCATATCCCACACATTCTAGAAATAATATTATGACAACTTATTTGAAATAAAATATTAATGTAATACTATTTGAAATAATATTTATTATATTAATAGCACAATATTAAGACAATCCAGGACACGGATATGATAAGCCAATGTGAATTTAATGCAGTGAAACATTAAATTATGAAAAAGATAGTGATACAACTATGATACAACATATGAAATTAGCATGAAATTAATATGAAACGAAAACCCTAGACTAAGAGAAGATAGCTGTACATGTAGAGATGTAACTATTCATGTGTCAACTCCTATCAGCTTAAATGGTTGGAAGAAGTGGTTTCATGACAACATGTAGCTCAAGTTATTATGAAATACAACTTTATTTAAACTAATAGTTGCAGTTGAATTGTATCAACTTTATTATGAATATTTCTTTCTTGTAGCTGTTGATTCATTATAGAGAATGAGGAGGAAAAAGCAAAAAAAGCATACCAATTTTGGACGTGTGGTGCCTTTGAAAGAGGTTCGAGTTATACCAGAGTGTACAAGTTGAGATAGATATAGTTGCTTCGTCTAAATAGATATTAGATAGAGTATAGTTATGTTGCTCATGAATTATTTTTACTATGTTTTAGTCTTAGATTGTGGATCATAAATCTAATGTATTAAAGAATTTTCAATATTTTAAATTCTATATTTCTATGTAGACATTGTGAATGTTTTGGTATTTATTTGAAAAATTAATCTATGCTTGATTCTTTTTAAATTTTGTGGAAATATAATTATTTATGAAAATTAAGTTTTAATAGTGGTAAAGGTGAAATTAGTAAAAATTTATAATTATAAAATTAGGAACAACGACCGATTTATATTTTTAGTTCAGGAATTAGCTACCAATTTAGCGACCGATTTTAGATTTTCAAACTAGGCATTGGCAACTGATTTAGCGACTGATTTCATGGCGACCGATTTAGCGACCAAAAAGTGGATCGCCATTTAGCGACCGATTTACTTAGTGACCGATTTAGCAACGGAAAAATTGGTCATCATTTAGTGACCGATTATGTTAGCGACCGATACTCTTTGGTGAAGGTTTGGTGGCCTTGTTCAAAAATCGGTCGCTAATGGTTAGCGACCGAAGTTGGTTGCTATTTTCTAATTAGCGACGAAGGTTTTAGTGACCACTAGAATCGGTCGCTATCCTAGTAATTTCTTGTAGTGGACTAACTAGATCGGACCGAGTTTAATAACTAAAATTTTAACTCATTAAAATCTATGAAAACCAAATGATTCACACATGTACTAAAGACCAAAATGAATACTGTAAGGACTCAATTTTTGGTACATCATGATCATACTAGAAACTGAGTGCTACCAACTTGTCTTCCTAATTATTATCTATTATTTATTATGTGAGCCTGATTCGTTATTAAAAGCGTAGTTATTTTGCGAGGTACTTTTTTTTAAAAACGTTTGGATTAATAAATAGAAATATTCATAATCAATTCACAAATAATAACAGATAAAATAGTTATGAACAACCATACTTACTTACATCTCAAGCAGTTAACAACGTTCAGTTATCTAGCCTTTATTTATAGTAGAGATCTTAGTTAGAACACCCCTAGAAATAGCTAGATAATAACTATATACATGTATATACATACAACTTTCTAGGCCCTGACCTGTTCAAGAAGTCCTTAAGTTGGCACCCAGGCTAACCTAGAGTCTATACTCACCTAGTCCCTCTAAACTACTAAAGCGAGGGAAAGTACGTTCTAGGTCTTCAAAACTCAAGTCAGGTGGAACGTCATCAAAAGGTGAAACATCTTCTACTACTCCTATGCACGATCATACATCGTCTTAGAGTATACCACTAGTACTTTATTGAGTGGCCGCATAACAGCAACATCGTATGGAAGACTTAGGTCAAAGTTCATAGATAAACGGGGCATCGATGGCGGCTAGTCCCACGGTATATACATATAAACTAATAACGGAGTTCACTATAGACTCAGAAGACTACCTAGAGTGGAATCCTCTTTACGAACGGTCATTAGCGAACTACAGAAGGGTACTCATGCTTCCATCTAAAGGGGAGAGGGAGAGCGAAGGGGTAAGAACTGGGGAGTTCTTAGTAGCATCGGAGTTATTAGTTAAGTTCATTAATTCTGTGTCATTTAACAGACAAATAGCAGAATATAGAAAAGTAGTAAACAGAAGATACACATAAGTAGAGAAAATAGAGAAAATAGAACACAGAAAGAAGAATACAAGAAAATAAAATACAGACATAAAGAATAGAATACAAACAAAAAAAGCATACATTCATACACCAATCATAACAGAGAAAATGCACAACCAAGTATGATGCATATCTAGCCCTAGTGCAGGTAATCAGCTCGTTTGTCAATTACATACCCGCTACCGATGTTACCTAGAGTCTTTGGACTAGGTAAGGCTTCCCTGTTGGCAATACCCATCGCAAGAGTCCTTTGACTTGCGGGACAAACCACTACAATAGTCCTTTGACTTGCAGGGCGGAGCTAGTTCATTTATGTATGCGCAACACACTCACTGTAAGAGTCCTTTGACTTACAGGAGCACACACACACACACACTCACTGTAAGAGTCCTTCGACTTACAAGAGCATATGCTAGTTATGTGTTTTCTCGATACCTCTATAAGAGTCCTCTGACTTACAGAATAGCAATATAGCTAAGTATCCCAGGGAAGCGCTCTCCGTGGTCGCACAACCATCTATCTGACTGCCTCAATACAGTAGATGAACACACAATATCTCTGGAGTTGTCTTAATACAACAAATGACCTTTTAACAGGCCCTCTACTTGTTCTCTATTCTCTTTATCATATTACTCTTTTCTCTTTGTCTTTTTACTCTACTCTGATTACTCTTTTCTCTGTATCTCTTTACTCTGCTCTGGTTACTCTTTTCTCTTTATCTCTTTACTCTACTCTGGTTACTCTGTTCTCTGTATCTCTTTACTCTGTTCTGGTTATTTTTTCTCTGTTTAATGTATGTATTTAAAGCTTATGTAAATTTTGGTATGAATAGTTAGCCTGTCCCAAGTATAGGTCCATTAAGTCTATACTTAAACAGTTTAACTTTTCATATAATACCTGACCCTAGGCGCAACTCAAGAACTAACTATGTTGCCCTAGTTCGTTCATTAATCTTTGTTTGTTTCTCTTATTAAAACTGTACAGACTTTTTCTTCAATTTTCATTTCTTCTTTAAATTTTTATCTTTCCTTTGTTTTTGCCTCACTAATATGTTATTACCACTCCCTTAGTGTTTTATGAAGGTAATTATGAGATTTTGAATTTTAAGTTGTCTTTCTAAAGCTTTTACGAAAAATTGCCTTTTCCGTATTATTTTATTTCTTTATTTAAAATATTATTATTTAATATTTTATTATTATTTATTATTTTATTATTAAATTTTCGAAAATTACCCCTTTCTAACTTTTAACCTTTAAAATTCATTTTTTACTACCCGTAACTTTTAATATTTCTACTTTAACCACCCTAACTTTTAGAAATTACAAAATAAACCCCCAAACACCAAAATAATTACTTCCTTGCCCTTTTAGGGATCAAAATCTTGTTCTTTATTGTTCTTCACCACACTCAAAGTGTTCTTCGTGTTCTTTGTAAATTCTTTAGATTCTTTCTCTGTTTTCACTAATTTTTCAATCTTTTTAGTAACCGATTTTTATCATAATTCATAATAAATTAGCAGCCATTGAAACCCCATCTTTTCCACTTGATTTCAACACAAATTCAACCCTAATTTAAGGGTTAGGGTTTGAAATTTCAGCAGCCACAAGACCATACATTCATAGCTTGAATATCATCAAATTTCATCAAATTTTCACCAAAATTTCAACAAGAAACACTCACATAAACAATCAATTTCAACCATAACCAAACCATATCATAATCAGATAACTCAAACACAATTAATCAAGATTAATTTTACCAAACCCTACCTTGATTTGCTACCTCAAATCCAGTTATGCTTTTAGGTGTTCTTTTTGCACTTTTTCTTCCTAAAACACATCAAGAACAACTTTGAATCCATAAAACCTCAACTGACCAAACCTTAATCAATATGGTAGGAAGGAATTCCTCACCTTAAACATGCTTTGAATTGAAGATTCTTGGTTCACAAGTCAAGCTAAGCAAGAGATCTAAGGAAGAACATCAAGAAAACACATGTTTAGCATGGTTTTCCTTGAAAACCGAATTGGGGGGGGGGGGGGAAGATAGCCATCTCACCTAATTTTCAGCTATAAAAAGTTACATGATTATGTAGAGTATGAAGAGAAGATTATTTTGATGTAATCAGAGTTTTGATTTGAGTTTTAGTTCAAAAGAAATCAAGCTTTGAAGATTAAGAACCAAGAACTTTTCTCTCTTTTCTTTCTCTCTTATTTTCGGCCATTCAAGGTGAAAATGAGCAGCTTGGAGTGTCTTGGGGGAGAGGAAAAAACGTGCTTGATGATGATTGGCTAGTTTGGGAGGTGGTTGAAAAATATCTCAAGTGTATAATTACTAAAACTAGATGTATTAGAACATAAATTTAACAACACTTCTAGAGATTAATATTTGAGCTACTAGTATAAATGATACTAGTAACATGATTAACATGAGAATAGAAGGTATATGATGAGGCATTAGTATTGCTAAAGTCATTAGAGAGTTCTGGTGTTAACCTGCACCAGTAGATTGTCAACCCGGTTAAACCAATCTCCTATTTTTAACTAAAACAGATCAAGTAATATTATAATATTATTCAAGCATCTCTAATATTAATATAATAATAATATCATATTACTATTTCTCTTCTGTCATGAATCGAGTTCGGTTCATCAAACTAAGACTAATTACGGAAACCAGAATCAAAAGCTTCTAACTGATACGGTTCAAAAATTAGGTTCTTCGCGATTGTGTCATCAAACTTATCTCAAAAGAGGTTCTTGCTTATTGATGGCATAAAGATGATATAGATTAAAGTGCTTGATGATATGTCAGAAATGTTCCCTTCACTAATCTTCCAGAAAAATCTGTATCTTCAGAAAAGATCTTGGGTACCCAAAAACTGCGTTGTTACATTCTACCCTCCTAAAAGAAAAGTTTTGCCCTCAAAATTTCAGCCACGTGCAGAATCGATCTTCAAGCAGTCTATTTCCTTCAAGCCATCCTGACGGAGAGATCGGTCCGTTCCTTACAACACCCAAATCTCACATAGTCATAGCCATAGAGATTGATAAACCACTATTTTATGGTTTATCTTGTTCTAATTTGAGTGGTTTTTATCAAGCCTTTGCACACTTATTCATACTATTTGCATGGTTTTACATTTCCCCTTCCTAACTTTGTGCTATGATTGAGAACATGCTTCTTTGGCCTTAAATTTGCTATGTTTAAATCCCCTCTTATTACCATTCGATGCCGTCATATGTGTGTTAAGTGTTTTCAGAGATTACAGGGCAAGAATGGCTTAGAGAATGGAAAGGAATCATGCAAAAGTGGAAGGAATACAAGAAATTGAAGGAACTACTAAAGTTGTCCAGCCTGACCTCTTGGTACTAAATCGACCATAACTTGAGCTACAAAGGTCCAAATGATGCGGTTCTAGTTGCGTTGGAAAGCTAACATCCGGGGCTGCACAACGATAGATAATTTGTCAAATCTGTTCTGAAAATAGGTGATGCGCACGCGTGGATCATGCACACGCGTGATCTGGAGAAAACTCAATCCACGCGTACGCATGGACGATGTGTACGCGTGACTTTGACGCGTGCTGGACGTATCGGGCAATTTCTGGGCTATTTTTGACCCATTTTTCGGCTCAGAAAATATAGATTAGAGGCTATAAAGTGGGAAAATTGATTCATTCATTTATACAACATTCATTATTCACAATTTAGGTTTTAGATGTAGTTTTCTAGAGAGAGAGAGAGGTTCTATCCTCTCTCTTAGGTTTTAGGATTTAGGATTTCTCTTAGCTTTAGGATTGTTTCTTCTCAATTTCAGGTTCAATGTTCCTTTAATTTATGTTCTCTTCTGCTTTTATTTATTCTATTACTTGAGTTTGTTTATTTTCTCAATATTGGTTTATGAACTCCATGTTAATTTGATTTCCTATTTAATACAAATTGAGGTATTTCAGATTTAAGATTGCTTTCCTTTATTTATGTTGTGGATGCTTTTAATTTAATTTAGATTTCTTCTCCCTTTGCTTTGGTTGAGTAATTGGTGACACTTGAGTTATCAAACTCAGCTGTTGATTGAAAATTGGAATTTGCTGATTGATTTGGATCCCTCAAAGCTAGTCTTTCCATAGGAATTGATTAGGACTTGAGAAATCAAATTGATTAGTCCACTTGACTTTCCTTTATTTAGTAAGGGTTAATTAAGTGGGAGCAATAAACAATTCTCATCACACCTGATAAGGATAACTAGGATGGGATTTCCAGTTCTTATACCTTGCAATGGTTTTCATAATAATTAATTTACTTTATTATTAATTTATTTTCTTGTTCCCTATTTCAAAAAATCCAAAAATATACCATTTTCCAAAACCAGTAATAAATCATACTTCCCTGCAATTCTTTGAGAGACGACCCGAGGTTTGAATACTTCGGTTATAAATTTTATTGGGTTTGCTTTAGTGACAAATAAGTTTTTTGTACGAAGGATTCTCTGTTGGTTTAGAAACTATACTTACAACATGATTATTTTTGTGAATTTCTTTACCGGCAAAAGTCCTCTCATCAGAGATCATAACAACTATGAAGATAGTTGTGTCTCTCATTGATTTGTCATTCAAAACTCTATTAAACTGTGCCTACTCACAGTCATTGAGGTCTTATCCGTACCAAACAATTAACATTATGGTGATCAGTCTTAATATCTCAAGTTAAGCACAAACATTTCCAAAATGAGTACTCATAGGCATTCATGCCAAATGTATCTTAAAGATACCCTAACGGCATGAGACACACAAGCAGAGTATGCTGTAAAGCGTACTCAGTCCACTCCCCAGGCTCTAATAGGAACGAACTGCTCTAATACGAAATCGTAACGACCTAATTTCTGGTACGTCATGATCATACTAGAAACTAAGTACTACAACTTGTCTTCATAATTATTATCTATTATTTATTATATGAGCCTAATTCGTTGTTAAAAGCGTAGTTATTTTGCGAGGTACTTTTTTTTAAAATGTTTGGATTAATAAACAGAATTATTCATAATCAATTCACAAATAATAACAGATAAAACAGTTATAAACAACCATACTTACTTACATCTCAAGCAGTTGACAATGTTCAGTTATCTAGCCTTTATTTAGAGTAGAGATCTTAGTTAGAACACCCCTAGAAATAGCTAGATAATAACTATATACATGTAGATACATGCAACTTCCCAAGCCCTGACCTGTTCAAGAAGTCCCTAAGCTGGCACCCAGGCTAGCCTAGACTTTATACTCACCTAGTCCCTCTAAACAACTAAAGCAAAGGAAAGTACGTTCTAGGTCTTCAAAACTCAAGTCAGGTGAAATGTCATCAAAAGGTGGAACATCTTCTACTACTCTTCTGCACGATCATACATCATCATAGAGTATACCACTGGTACTTTATTGAGTGGCCACATAACAGTAACATCGTACGGAGGCTTTAGGTTAAAGTTCATAGATAAACGAGGCATCGATGTCGGCTGGTCCCACGATATAAACATATAAACAGATAACGTAGTTCACTCTACACTCAGAAGACTACCTAGAACGGAGTCCTCTTTACGAACGGTCATCAGCGAACTACGGAAGGGTACTCATGCTTCCATCTGAATGGGGAAGGGAGGGGGAAGGGAGAGAGAAGGGGTAAGAACTGGGGAGTTCTTAGTAGGGTCGGGGTTATTAGTTAAGTTCATTAATTCTGTGTCATTTCTCAGACAAATAGCAAAATATAGAGAAGCAGAAAACAAAAGATACACATAAATAGAGAAAATAGAGAAAACAGAAAACAGAACACAAACAGAAGAATACAAGAAAATAAAATACAGACACAAAGAATAGAATACAAACAAAGAAAGCATACATTCATGCGCCAATCATAACAGAAAAAATGCACAACCAAGTATGATGCATGTCTAGCACTAGTGCAGGTAATGAGCTCATTTGTCAGTTACATACCCACTCCTGATGTTACCCGGAGTCTTTTGACCAGATAAGGCTTCCCTATTGGCAATACGCATTGCAAGAGTCCTTTGACTTGCAGGGTGGCACTAGCAACCTACTACAAGAGTCCTTTGACTTGCTGGGCAGAGCTAGTGAATTTATGTATAACCAACACACTAACTGTAAGAGTTCTTCAACTTACAGGAGCATATGCTAGTTGTGTGTTTTCTCGATACCTCTGTAAGAGTCCTCTGACTTACAGAATAGCATTATAGCTAAGTATCCCAGGGATACGCTCTCGGTGGTCGCACCATCATCTATCTGACTGCCTCAATACAGCAAATGAACACACAAATATCTCTGGAGTTGCCTTAATACAACAAATAACCTTTCAACATGCCCTCTACTTGTTCTCTATTTTCTTTATCATATTACTCTTTTCCCTTTGTCTTTTACTCTGCTCTGATTACTCTTTTTTCTGTATCTCTTTAATTTGCTTTGGTTACTCTTTTCTCTTTATCTCTTACTCTACTCTGGTTACTCTGTTCTCTGTATCTCTTTACTCTGCTCTGGTTATTCTTTTCTCTGTTTAACGTATATATTTAAAGCTTATGTAAATTTCGGTATGAATAGTTAGCCTGTCCCAAGTATAGGTCCATTAAGTCTATACTTAAACAGTTTAACTTTTCATATAATACTTGCCCTAGGTGCAACTCAAGAACTAACTATATTGCCCTAATTCGTTCACTAATCTCTGTTTGTTTCTGTTATTAAAACTTTACAGACTTTTTCTTCGATTTTCATTTCTTCTTTAACTTTTTATCTTTCCTTTGTCTTTGCCTCACTAATATGTTATTACTACTCCCTAAGTATTTTATGAAGGTAATTATGAGATTCTGAGCTTAAAGTTATCTTTCTAAAACTTTTACGAAAAACTGTTTTTTCTACATTATTTTATTATTTTATTTAAAATATTATTTTTAGTTAAATATTATTTTATTATTAAATTTTCAAAAATTACCCATTTTTTAACTTTTAACCTTTAAAATTTACTTTTTACCACCCGTAACTTTTAATATTTCTACTTTAACCACCTTAACTTTTAGAAATTACAAAATAACCACCCAAATACCAAAATAATTACTTCCTTGCCCTTTAGGGATCAAAAGCCTGTTCTTCATTGTTCTTCACCACACTCAAAGTGTTCTTTGTGTTCTTCATAAATTCTTCAGATTATTTTTCTGTTTTCACCCGTTTTTTAATCTTTTCAGTAACCGATTTTTACCATAATTCATAATAAATTAGCATCCACTGAAACCATATCTTTTTCTCTTGATTTCAACACAAATTCAACCCTAATTTAAGGGTTAGGGTTCGAAATTCCAGCAGCCACAAGAACATGCATTCATAGCTTGAATATCATCAAATTTTATTAAATTTTCACCAAAATTTCAACAAGAATCACTCATATAAACAATCAATTTCAACCATAACCAAACCATATCATAATCACACAACTCAAACACAATTATTCAAGATTGATTTTACCAAACCCTACCTTGATTTGCTGCCTCAAATCCGGTTATGCTTTTAGGTGTTCTTTTTGCACCTTTTCCTCCTAAAACACATCAAGAACAACTTTGAATACGTAAAACCTCAACTGACCAAACCTTAATCAACATGTTAGGAAGGGATTTCTCATCTTAAACATGCTGAAAATTGAAGATTCTTGGCTCACAAGTTAAGCTAAGCAAGAGATCTAAGGAAGAACATCAAGAAAACACATGTTTAGCATGGTTTTCCATGAAAACCGAATTGAAGAGGGAAAAAGACAACCATCTAACCTAATTTTCAGCCATAAAAAGTTACATGGTTATGTAGAGGAAGAAGAGAGGATTATTTTGGTGTAATAAGTGTTTTGATTTGAATTTTGGTTCAGAAGAAATCAAGCTTTGAAGATTAAGAACCAAGAACTTTTCTCTCTTTTCTTTCTCTCTTATTTTCGGACATTCAAGGTGAAAATGAGCAGCTTAGAGTGTCTTGGGAGTGAGAAAAAAACGTGCTTGATGATGATTGGCTAGTTTAGGAGGTGGTTGAAAAATATCTCAGGTGTATAATTACTAAAACTAGATGTATTAGAACATATACTTAACAACACTTCTAGAGATTAATATACGAGCTACTAGTATAAATGACACTAGTAACATGATTAACATGAGAATCGAAGGCATATGATGAGGTATTAGCATTGCTAAAGTTATCAGAGAGTGCTGGTGTTAACCTGCACCAGTAGCTTGTCAACCCGGTTAAACTGATCTCCTATTTTTAACTAAAACAGATAAAGTAATATTATAATATTATTCAAACATCTCTAATATTAATATAATAATATCATCATATTACTATTTCTCTTCTATCATGAATCAAGTCTAGTTCATCAGACTAAAACTAATTACGGAAACTAAAATCAAAAGCTTCTAACCGATACGGTTCAACAACTAGGTTATCTGTGACTGTGTCGTCAAACTTATCTCAAAAGAGGTTTTTGCTTATTGATGACATAATGATTATATAAATTGAGGTGCTTGATGATATGTCAGAGATGTTTTCTTCACTAATCTTCTAAAAAAATCTATATCTTTAAAAAAGATTTTGTGTACCCAAAAACTGAGTTGTTACAAATACTAACTCAATTCTCACGTTTGAAACACTTAAGTACCATGTTAGACTCAATTTATTTTGATAATGTTACCTTCTGCCATAGTATAATAAGCAAGCAATTTTCTTTTATCTAATGTTACAATAAGTGAAAATGATTAAATAAATAAGCATATTAACACGTAGTAACTTAAATTGAAGAGAATTTCAACAATAAACTTAAAATTTCGAACTAGATTCACTTAAACAAATTTGGGTAATTTTTTAATTATTAAAAAATTTTAAATCCATTGCCCTAAAACGTGTAAATTCAAATTAGTTTAATTCATACTTCAAAAATTAATTTGATAAATCAACTTTGATAAATGTTTCTAACTTCAAATCATTGAGTCAAATAATAAATGAGAGAGTAAATAAAATTTGTCCAACCTAAAAAATTATTGCAACAATGATCCACAAATTATGAGTTTAAAAGTGTGCAGACCCAATAATGCCGTCAACACCTAAATTTAACACAGGCCAAACTAAAGAAGTCCAATTTTTAGTCTAAATGTGTAAGTCTCATAAACCACATATCCGGATTCAAATCTCAATAGAGACAATAATAAAGAATTGAAAGAGATTGATCCCTACATATTTTATTAGAATAATCCGTTTATATACACCAAATACAATAGTATAATTAGGCTATAATTAGGGAACATAATCAGGTTATAAATCAGAAAACTAAATATTCACTTAACAAAGTTGATGTATAAAATCTGACAGAATATATTTATCATATATTCTAACAATTCTAACACACCTCCACAGTCAAAGCAGGAGGTCGCCGAATGTTGAGACTGTCCCGAAAATCCTCAAATAACACCAATAGAAGATCCTTGGTGAATATATCTGCAATCTGATAACGCGACGGGACATGTAACACACAAACTTGGCCACAAGCCACCTTTTCCTGTACTAAATGTATATCCATCTCAATATGCTTAGTGCGTTGATGCTGAACAGGATTACCAGCAAGATATATGGTACTAACATTATCGCAATACACCAGTGTAGCCTTCTAAATAGGACAATGAAGTTCCAACAGCAAGTTTCACAACCAACATGACTTAAAAATCACATTGGCAACCCCTTGGTATTCGACCTCTGCACTAGAACAGGATAAAGTAGCTTGATGTTTAGCGGACCAAGAGATCAAATTATCATCCAGAAAGACATAATAACCCGATGTTAAATGCCGTGTATCGGGGCACCCACCCCAATCAGCATCGGTATATGAAATAAGAGTGGATGTGGAAGATGGATAAAGATGAAGACCAAAGTCCAGAGTACCCTGAATGTAGTGCAAAATGCGCTTAAGAGCGTGCAAGTGTTCCTCCCGTGGGTCATGCATGAATAAACATACTTGTTGCACTGCATAAGTAATATCGGGCTTTGTGAATGTAAGGTACTGAAGTACCCCTACAAGACTCCTATAAAGAGATGGATCCTCGAAAGGTTCGCTCGTAGTAGCACCGAACTTTGGTTTCGTATCAACCAGAGTAGGAGATGGCTTACATGATGACATGCCGGCTCGATCAATGATTTTAGCAGCATATTTCTTTTGAGATAAAAAATAAACCACTTGTATGATGAGTGACTGCAATGCCCAGAAAATAGCTCAACAGGCCCAAGTCCTTCATAGCAAATTCTAAGATAAGAAGAGATATGATAGATTGACGGAGCTCATCTGAGAAAGCAGTGAAAATAATATCATTGACATACAATAAAAGATAAGCCAGAGACGTACCGCGGCGATAAATGAACAAAGAATGATCTGAAGTACTGTGAGAAAACCCAACAGTATGGATATAGTCAGTAAATCTCTTATACCAAGCTCTCAGAGCCTGTTTCAGCCCATAAAGAGATTTCTTCAGTAAATACACATGATCAGGTCTATCAGGATCCCGGTACCCCAAAGGTTAATACATGTAAACAGTCTCCTTGAGTTCGCCGTGTAAGAAAGTGTTTTAGACATCAAGTTGATGAATCGGCCAAGCCTTAGAAAGAGCCAAACTGAGAACCGTATGAATAGTCGCTGGTTTGATTATCGGACTAAACGTCTCACCACAATCCACTCCCACCTGTTGAGTTTTACCATCACCTACAAGACGAGCTTTATGCCTCTCAAAGGAACCATATGATTTTTCTTTATGAGAAAAAATTCACATAGACTGAATGACATTAATATTTGAAGGACGGGGAACTAACTCCAACGTCTTATTCTCAATAAGAGCATTATATTCATCATCCATAGCCAATTTCCAATTCGGGTCACGAAGAGCAGACACAGGGTTACGGGGTAAAGGGGATTTAGACACTGATGCAAGAAAGTTGAAAAATTTCTTTGGCTTAGAGATCCCATGTTGACTCCTGGTAACAGGTCCTGTGGGTATACTAGATTGAGAGATTGGAGTTGGGTGAGGAAGAGAGATAGGTGGGAGAGTGGAAGTAGAAGTTGGGCTCGGTAAGATGGGCTCAGGAGAGGTAGGAAGGGGTGCAACCGGGGAGTTTGTTAGAGTAGTGAGTTGATGGACCACGTAGGGAGATGGCTCATCATCCAAAAATCGATAAGTATGATTTTGAAGAGTATGGACCTTTGCAAAGGAAAATTGCGTCTCATTAAATAACGTGATGTCTAATGATGATTTTTTTTAGATGACAAATCAAGGCATTTATACCCACGATGATGTGAAAGATACCCCAAAAAAATACAAGGAGTTGACCGGGGTTGAAGTTTATTTATGATTGTAGAGGGAATAAGAGGATAACATAAACACCCAAACACCCGAAGATGGGAATAAGGGAGATCCTTTTAATAGAAAATGCAAAGAGGAGATTGATAGTGTAATAGTTTATGAGAAAGAATATTGAGAAGATAAGTTGCCATTGTAAAGCATGATGCCAAAAGGAAGGAGGAAGGGAAGCATGGGCTAATAAACTTCGAACAATATTGTTAATTGTACGAATTTATCTTTCGGCTTTTCCATTTTAAGAGGATGTATGAGGACATGAAAGACGAAACAAAAGCCCAGTTGCTTTACAAAAGTCCCAAAACGGGCTATTATCAAATTCTGTGCCATTATCACATTGTATATTCTTTACGTCCTGCTAAAACCTGAAAACACTTAACACATATATCACGGCATCGAATGGTAATAAGAGATTATTAAAATTAGCAAATTAAGGGCCAAAGAAGCATGTTTTCAACCATAGCACAAAGTTAGGAAGGAAAATGTAAAACATGCAAATTCTATGAATAAGTGATGGGAGAACTGATGCGCTGAACTCAGGGAGCAGTGAGAACACCAGATTCCCATTCTGGTACAGAGACGGTGGAAAGAGGTGAAATATAGTTATAGTGGTGAGAGCAGAGACGGAAGAGTAGTGGTGGTGGTCAGAGAAGATGTCGGCGGCAAGGGTGTGGCCACGGCGGTGCTTGGTGGCAGTGAGGAAAAGAGATGGTGAAGGGGGAAGAGAGGGAAGAAGAAGGAAAAGAACACAAGGGGAGAGAAAGAGGTGGTGGCCGGCGGCGGTTCGGTGTCGCCAGACAGATGTGGGCGGTGGTGGCTGATGGAGGTTGATAATGGTGGCAATAGGGGTTCAGGTTGGGGAAGAGGAGAAGAGAAAGAGACGTTGGAGAGAAAAAGAGAAAGGGTACGCGAATGCGTTAGGGTTCTCGCGTCAGGGGGTTAATGAATTCAAATCCACGCGTACGCATGGATCATGCTTGCACGTGGAAGTAATGAAAATGGCAGCGATGTGTATGCGTCTTTGACGCGTAGGCGTGAGTGGAGAAAAAGGAATATGACACGTATGCGTGAATCACGCGTACGCGTAGAGGAAGATTATGCGAAACGCATAGTTTTAGCACACTTGTTGCACAACTCTCTGTAATTAATACTAGGGCAGCATTTAGATACGACGCGTGTGCGTCGGTCACATCCACGCGTGAATGGCCAGAAATGAAAATGATGCGTACGCGTCACGACGCGCACGCGTGGGTTGGGTTGTGCCTCTAGCACTCCACTTGCACGGTGCCAACACAACTCTTGGGTTGTTTGTACGAGAGAGCAAAATTCAATATGGCGCGTGCGCGTCGGCCACGCGCACGCGTGAGCTTGCCCTTTTTTTTTTAATAAACTAACAAGCTACCAAAGTAATACCATACATTATTAAACAAGCTAGATCACAACTTAAACCAAATAAAATCAACTAAAATTGAAAATTCAACTTATTACCAATATAAATAAAAGATAAAATAGGAAGAATTTACCATGGTGGGGTGTCTCCCACCTAGCACTTTTAGTTAAAGTCCTTAAGTTGGACATTTGGTGAGCTCCTTATCATGGTGGCTTATACTTGAACTCATCTCGAAACTTCCACCAATGCTTAGACTTCCAATAAGCTCCAACATTTCCCAGTGAATTCACCAAGCCTTGATGAAGTTCTTCACAAGCTTTGAGCTCCCAAAGTTGATCCTCTTGTATGTCGGGATCCCAAATCTTGTTTTTACACACGTCTTTAAGTGGATCATCATTGTTCCAATTGGGTGGCAAGCAATCTGAATTCTCAATAAAATACTAAACTCTTCTCTTAGATCCAACTAATTGATCACTAGTCCAACCTTTACATCTAGCTCTTGAAATATCAACCTTGATGAGTCTTGATTTGCAACTCCAACCACTAAATATCCTTCTCTTATGCTTCGTTTCACAAAACCTCCTAAGTTGGCCATCCGTTTCAAGAATACCATACTCAAGTGGAACAATAAGGCTAATAGAGATAAGTTTTACCCACTCAAATAAAGGAGTAGACGTCAACCTAGGCAGGGGAGTCTCCACTGTTCTTGACAAACTATATTCAACTCCCGTCCAACCTTGTCGAAGGACTTCCACCTTTTGAAAAGATTTCTCACTTTCAAACTCTTCCTCACTGGATTCAACCAACTCTTCTCCGCCACTCAAATCATAAATATGAGGTTGAGAGAAAGCTTCCGCAATGTTGCTTTCTATTGCATCGGGAGAAGGTTCTTCCAACTCGAGGGGTTCACTTGTGGATACAGATTCATGATCATCATCACCAAGGGAACTTGCTTCTTGATCTATCCCGTCCAATTCTTCATAGGAAACATGCCTTGGAGGTTGTGAACTACCCCCTTCAACATTAATTTCAAGCTTCTTGGCGGAATACTCTACAACTCTAGATTTTCATGGAGATTCGACATCTCCTAAGTCTTGAACCACTTCTTTCTCTTCAACTATTACGGCTTCCTCCAATTGTTCTAATGCAAAGTCACATTCCTCATTTTTCACCGGAGTTTCTAGTCTCTCCTTCATGCTACGTTCTTCATTAGATTCTCCACATGTAGTCATGGGAGTACATTGAGTGTTGAAGTGCAATGAAGCTAAATTATCTACTACCTTGATCAAGGTAGCTATCAACTCTAGTGTCGTTTGCTGCATATCTCTTTGCTCTTGAAGTAGTGAAGTGAGAGAATTATCTATTGGGGCTTGGGGTGGGTAGGAAGGTTCATTATATGGGAGAAAGGGCTCACAATAGGAAGGTAGTTCATCATGATAAGGATGTGGCGGTTCAACACACTCTAGTCCCTTGTTCTCAAGTTGCGATTTGTTAGTCATGAGAGCTTCGTGTGCTTTTCGGCCTTCCTCTCACTCCATTCGATGGATGGTTGCTTGAAGTCGATCCATTGCTTCCTTAAAATGATCCCGTGGCTCTTGTTCTGCTTGGCTAACAAATTTAGGATCATATTGTGGTTGAAAGCTCGCATACATTGGAGGTGGTGTATATTGAGGTAGTGGTTCTTGGGAGTAATTGGGTTAGAATTGGGGTGGCTCTATGTATGGTTTATTTGGCTCATAAGGTGGTTGGTATGGTGGATATGGGTTAAGATCATAAGGAAGTGTTTGATTGTATGGGGCTTGTGAGTATGGTGGTTGAGGGCTATATTGAGGAAAGGGTTCATAGGTATATGGTAGTGGTTGTTGATTATCACGAAGAGGTCCACCATAACTATTGTCTTGGTATGCATCATGGAATGGTTGTTGCTCATAGTACATTGGAGGAGGTTGTTACCAAGAGGGTTGATCAAATCCTTGTGGCTCCTCCCATCTTTGATGGTCCCATCCTTGATGCAAGCCTTCATTGTAATCTCCACTTCCTACAACATAATTGTAACTACACTCATAGCCAAAGGGGTAAGAATTCATGGTAACAAGAGAAAATAAAAACAAAAACTAATAAGAAATAATGAAAATAAACTCCTAAAATTAGAAATAACTAACAAAGAAACAAAAAAGCAAACATATTCACAATATTTATAATAACCAATAATAAGGCACACATTTGCAATTCTCCGGCAACGGCGCCAAAAATTTAACGGATGAAAAATGTCGGTAAAGAATTTCACAAAAATATCACGTTGCAAGTATAGTCCTAAACCGACAATTAAACCTCAATCAATATTTAAATTGTTTGTCACTTAAACAAACTCAATAAAATTAACCAAAGTATTAAACCTCAGGTCATCTCTCAAGGAATTGCAAGGAAGTGTAGTTATTATTGGTTATGGGAAAGTATATTTTTGGGTTTTGAAATAAGGAACAAAAAAGTAAAATGGCAAAAAAATAAATTAACAACTAAGAAAAATCCTAGCAAGGGTTGAGAATTGGAATTCCTATCCTCATTATCATTATCAATTGTGATGGTAATTGCAAATAGCTCTCACTTAGTTAACCTCTAACAATTGAAGGAAAGTCAAGTGAGCAAATCAACTTGAGTTCACAAATCCTAATCAAAGACTAGAGTTAGCGAGGCTCAAGCCAACTAGCAACTTTCAATCACTAACCAACAAGAGACTTTGACAATTCAAGAGTCTCCAAATTACTCAATCCAAGCTAAGAATACAAAAATCTAACTTAAAACCCAACCAAGCATTTTATCAAACACTTAGTGGGTACAAAATAAAAGCTTAGAGAATTAATAAGAGATAATAAAATCTGACAACCAATTGTAAGCATCAATGACTAACAATTAAAGAGAGTAACAATAAACATGGAAAACATAAATTGCATTAACAGAAATCAAATGTAACAAGAGCTCATAAATATAAAAATGGCGAAAAAGGGAAATTAACAAGAGAAGAAGATGAACTAAAGTTCTTAAACAAATAAAAGTAAGAGAAAACTAAATTAAAGTAAGTAGAAATCTGAATTTGAGAAGAAATAAAACTAAGAAAAACCCTAAAACCTAGAGAGATGAGAGAGCCTCTCTCTCTCTAGAAACCTACATCTAAAACCTAAAAAGTGTATGTATGAATTGTGTGAATGATGGATCCCCCTTCCAGCTCCACTCCACAGCCTTTATTCTTCACTTTCAGGCTTGAAACTGGGCCAAAAGAAGCCCAGAAATCACCCTCAGCATTTTCTGTAATTGCAACACGTGACGCTCTGTCACGCGTACGCGTCGCTTGTCTCCTGCACCAGTCATGCGTACGCGTCGTTCACGCATGCGCGTCGCTGCCAGCTTCTCAGAACTTCTATTTCTTGTGTTTTTCCACTTTTGCATGCTTCCTTTCCATCCTCTAAGTCATTCCTACCCTATAAAACCTGAAAACACTTAACACACATATTACGACATCGAATAGTAATAAGAGAGGATTAAAACTAGCAAATTAAGGGTCAAAGAAGTATGTTTTCAATCATAGCACAAAGTTAGGAAGGAAAATGTAAAACATGCGAATTCTATGAATAAGTGTGAGAATAATGAATAAAAATCCACTTAATTCAGTACAAAATAAACCATAAAATAGTTGCTTATCACCCGCCTAAATTGGGTTCAAATAAAGGTCTTGAAATTCAAAAATGTGGAAAAAGTTTGTGATTATTTTACTATAAAGGAAATATCCACAAAAATTTTGAATATTCATCCACAAATAGGATATAATATCTATGACCCGATGAACTCAAAATAGGTGACGTCCAAAGATCACTATGTATAATATCAAATGGCATAATAGTGCTAAAATTTGAAGCATAAAATGGCAACTTAATATGTTTTCCAAGAGGACAAGAATGACAAATACGAGTGTCTTTAATTGGATGACATTCAATAAATTTATTTTTCCTAAGAGAGTTCAAAATAGATGCTCCCGGGTGACCCAAGCGGTCATGCTAAAGAGATGGTGCCAAAGCAGCAAAATTAGATTGAGAAGGGACTGGATTTGTGATCGGATAAATCTCGCCCTGACTTTCACACCGTATTACCTGCCTCCCCGTCTGAAGATCCTCCACATAAAATCCAAATGGATCAAATTCAACAGAGACAGAGTTTTTAGTTGTAAATTTTTTTATGGACACCAAATTTTTAACAAGGTGAGGGACATGAAGGACATTATGTAATTGTAAAGGAGGACACAGAGAAGACAATTTAGTGTGACTGTAGTCATGAATTGGAATTGATTGACCATTACCAACAATGATACCATGTTTATTGCTCATATTGAAATAAGACATGAGGTTACCTTGTGTGGATGTCATGTGAGAAGTGGCACCTATGTCCATGTACCAATTTGCATCTAGAGGAGTGATACCAAGAGTATGCATTATGGCTTCAATGTTGGTTAGAGTTGGATCTGTTGTGTAGGCTTGTTGGGGTCTGGTCCTAAGTATACCATGGTGTGGTCGGTGCTACTGTCCATAAGTGGGCCTGGTCCATGCACTAGAAGGATATAGACAAGGAGGTATAGGCCAAGGAGCCCAAGGTGCCTTCCAGGGCCACGGCTGCCCGCCATACCATGGAACATTGGTTGGAGAGTGCCCAATACCACGGTTGTTGCCGCTGCCAATCGGACCACCTCCGGCATTACCCCCTCCGCTGATACCACCTTTTCCGCCTCCACGACCACCAATGTTGTTGCGATTTTTTCCTCCATTATAACTGCGGTTTTGGTTTCTCTTCCCACCATTATTATTGCGGTTGGAAGATGCATGATCAGAAATATCATGAGGGCCATTGGAATAACAGGTAACCATGGCTGATGAGGATCTATGTGCCACCTTCTTAGCAAGGCCAGCCTCTTCAAGAGTGAGCGTTGAACGGGCTTGATAGAATTGGGGTAAAGGATCACTTTGGCGAATAAAAGTGGCCACACCTTTGTAAGGCTCGGTGAGGCCAGAGACCAATTGAAGAATAAGTCTATTATTGTTGACGGGAGAATTCTTGAGTTGGTCTGACAGAGATTTGAGATGCTGACAATAAGTAGAGACATTTGAAAAATTTGCCATGTCTACATGAGAAAAGTCATACTCAAGGGTGACGGCACGAGAGTGTTTGTTATCCTGAAATATGTCACGCAGTCTATTCCAAGCCTCCATCACCGTGGTGTCGGGTTCAAGAATTGTATGTAAAAGATCATGAGATATAGTGGCATAAATCCACTGTAGAACCATCACGTCAAGAGTTGACCAAAGTTCTTTCTCCTCCTTTGCTGTAGGCAGCTTCTCCTTTCCCTACTTTGGAGGAATAATATGATCAACTACTCTATGGGATCATGCTTGAATCTTAAAGAGTTTCGCCCATGTGGAATATTGTACATTCTCCATCTCAAGAGTGATAGGAACATGGTTCTTAATGTTGGATACAGCAAGAGCAGGATGAAAAGAAAATTTTGAATTAGACATAATGATGGAGAAGTGACGAGAAGAAGAAGAAGAAGAAGAAGAAGAAGAAGAAGAAGAAGAAGAAGAAGAAGAAGAAGAAGAAGAAGAAGAAGAAGTAGAAGAGCAAAGCTGTGCTACGGAAGATAGAGAAAGGTAAAGATCTTTCCCTAGGGCTCTTGATACCATGAAAGAGATTAATCCATTGCCTATTTTGTTAGAATAATTTGTTTATATACACCAAATACAAGAGTATAATTAAGCTATAATTAGGGAACATAATCAGGCTATAAATCAGGAAACTAAATATACACTTAACAAAGCTGACATACAAAATCTGTCAAAATATATTTATCATATATTCTAACAATTCTAACAAGAATATTTTAGTACAAGGTATTTAAAATGTATCTGTGTGAGTGTGTGAGAATTATATGACCAAAAAATAAGAGAGATCTAAATCATGAAGAGATTAAATCTATCTAATAGGTTGAATCAAATTCGGTTATCCACCGGACACGTAACTCGACTTAGAATATATCATCATGCTTCAACTCAATATGATTATCTCACTCGCCAAAATGGTTTTCATCTGCAAAATTTGACAATTAATACCTAAAGCTCGACTCTCTAGTTTGAGTAACTGCCAATGACTAACTGAGATAGGCGGCTGAGTATGACATATCAATAGTTTAACATCAAAACAAATGGAATTACCGAATTCTTCTGTAAATAGATTAAGAATGAAAATTTTTTATTCATCTCTTTTACATTTGCTCTCTTATCAACTTAAGTATTAGAATTCCTTGCAACAATCTTATTCTGCATCACCCAATGAAGAGTTCAACTCCTCCCACTCTCATGCTCTTCAACTACCTCTTACTAAAACCCAATCCAAATACTATTTTCCACAAAAAAATCAACCAAAACATCAGTAAAACCCCAAGATAGTCGCTAAGATCGGTGTTGTGTACTAAAATCGTCCTAGATATTTAGATTGCAACAATTGCGTCTTTGTTATTGGAAAAAATGTACCACATTAATCCTTTACTCATTTTCCATTAACGGCAGCTGACATGGCTTGATGGCACACAATATGGTTTGGCCATGTGTAATGATATGATGACAAGTCAGGCAGTGACATGCGGCATGCTAACATGGACCATTGTGCCACATGACACAATACTATTTGTCCGAGGTAATGCCCCAAATAGTCCCTGAAATTCCCAACTCGTTTCAATTAAGTCTTCCACTTTTTAAAATGAATGTATCCTTCACTCTCAAAAATGTAGGTCTCTAGTTATCCAAATGTCATAAACCATTTTAACGTTGCTGATGTGTGTAGTTAAGTGCTAACTTGGCAGTTTGCTGCAAGCTGATGTGGACAAACAATGAATTTAACTCAAATTAGTATCCAAATTTGTTTAAAACAAACAAATTGGCCCATACACAATTATAAAACCCTAACTCTCAAATCTTCATATTCATCATTTGTTCTTCTTCCCCTGTATTATGTTGTCATTCTCCTTATCTCTCCAAATTTGTTTGAAACATCCAGCAATGGCGGCTACATACAACGAGGGGTAGAACATCAGTGACTGCGAGACACACGCGAAATAGAGAAGCAATAACAAGACTAGTGAGGAGGAAGAGAAGCAAAAATGATGCGAAGAAGCAGCAACAACCCACGCAAGGAGTGAAGCAACGACGACCCACGGTGAGAAGCGAAAAAACAGCGACAGCGAACGCAGTGAAGAGAGACTAAGCCCCAGTAGCGACAGCAGCGGCGCTGCCCTTCTCTCTCCATGTTCATCTATCTCTCTTCCTCTCTAACTTGACGACGGCCTCCCCTTGCTTCGCCAGCGTCTTCGGCTTTTTCTTCTCTTCTTCCTTTCCACTTCTTCTTCTGTATCTGCGAACTTTTTCTCTGTCTCTCTCTCGCGCGTCAATCTCTTTCTCCCTCTGGCTCTCTTCTTTGCGACGACAACGATGAACGTAGTCTTATCTCTTCCGGCGCCATCCTCCCCTTTCCTCCTCCTTTTCTTCTTATCTTCTTCTTCTCCCCATAATCTCTCATTCCTCTACTCTCTCTCTCTCTTTCATATTTCTTTCTTTCCTTGTTCAGTTTGTGTGCGTGTGTGAGAGTTAGTCTGTGGGTGTTTTGAGATTATGGTTAGGGTTAGGGTTAGGTTTGGGAAAAAAAGAGTAAGGATAGTGGAAAAGTTTTGATAAAATTAAAAAGTATTAAAATAAAGTAGTAATTGAAAATCAAATGTAGTTTATTTAAATTATTTTATCAATATGATATTTATTTTTCAACCGACTGATTAGTTTTAATTTTTAAATAATTATTTTAATTTAAAATTAGAAATACTCTACTTAGTTTTTTGTTCATAAAATTATATTCAAAATCTCAATATTTAAATTAAATTATATAAAATTTTCATTAGTTTTCAATTATTAAAACTTTTAAATTTTAAATAGATAAAATATTCAAAATCTAAGAACCTTAATTAATTTAAACTCAAATTATTAAAACCTGATTTAGTTACATTTAATAAAAAAAAATTAAAAATAAAGGCTTGAACAATTAAAATAAGTTGAAACTGATTCATAATAAAACTTCTAAAAGTACAAAGTCTTACAGAGAATGAGAACGACAGCAGCTGCTAGACTGGACAGCAACGACTAGGGGTGTTCATGGGTCGAGTGAAACCGGGTTTGTCCTGACCCAGACCCGACCCTAAATATACACCGGGTCTATTTTTAGACCCTAACCCGACCATAAACCCGATGAAACCTAAACATTTTTTAGTCACAACTATACCGAGTCTAAATCGGGTCTTTAAAGCTTTAAAAATAATTTATAAAGAAACTTATTTATGATGCACTTATTTATAAAGAATAAACTTGTTACCAAAAAGTTGATATCCATATTTGAACTTGAATTTGTCAATAAATTCTAATTTGATGCTTCTTTGATCTATTTTCTATTTCAAAAAGTGTGATTAAAAATAAAACAATAAGCTTATAATTAATATAACATAATATTAAAATTAATTTAAAAATATATTTTTTTCGTTTCCTTAGGATGCACATGGGCTGGGTAGAGCCAGGTTCGTCTTAACCCGGACCCGACCCAAAATAATGACCGGGTCTATTTTTGAGACCCTTACCCAATCCTAGATCCAGTAAAATCATACCAAATTAGCCCCTAAAATATTCGAGACCGGGCCAGATTTTTGGACCGGGCCGGGCCATGAACACCCCTAACGACTGCAGAGACCAAAGAAGAGTAGAAATGGTGATTTTGTGAAAAAAAAAGAGAGAGTGCGTTTGAGTTAGGGCTACAGCGTGAATGAGTGAGAAAGAGGAAGGGAATGAATGACTGACTGTATGAAGGTTAGGTTACAGTTGGAAGGGAGAGTGAGAGACTGAGAGATGAGGATTAGAAATTAGGGTTTTTACTCAAAATTTTTAACCACTTTTAATTATTTTTAACCATTTAAATTTAAAAAAATTATTTTCAAATAAAATTTAAAAATCAACTATTAGTAAAGATTATATATATTAATTTTTTAAAGATTAAAAAATAATTTTTATAATTTTTAAAAATTAATAATTTAATTTTTCATAAAAAGTACTTAATTAATACAAAATAATATTAAAAAATTAATTTTTGAAACAAAGTAAAATTATCCTAAAAAAATATAAACAATTTTTTTATCCCTAAAGGTTTCAACATTTTGAAATAATTTTTTTTAGCTACAAAAAATTATTGAGTTTTGTGATAAACAAATAACCTCTTACAAATAATATTAAATTTTGTGATAAAATAATTTTTTATTACAAAACAATTGGAATTTTTGAAACAAATGAATATTTTGTTACAAATATGTTATTTTTTGCAACAACTTAATTTTTTTTACAAAAAAATTATAAAATTTTACAACAGAATACCAGTTCGTTACAAAAGTCAACATAATTTGTAACAAAATATTAGAATATTTTGTAACGAATTGTCTTCTTGTTACAAACCATTCTTATTTTGTAACAATAATGAATTTTGTTATAAATATTATATTTTCTTGTAAGGAGCTTAGTTCGAATTCAGAATAAAAAGAAAACGAACCCAACGATCCTAGCAGAAAGGTAGGAAAGGAGGAATTGGGGGAGGTGCTCCTTTCTCTTCGAGTCTAAGAATTAAGTACGTGTTATACTCCCTAATTTCAGCACTACGCCAAATCCTATCATATACCACGTGAAAAATGTCGTCTTCACTTCATGAAAGAGTGTTGGAGGGGAACTCTTGGTGTCCGGATTTAAAGAGTAGTGAAATATTTAGTAAAGGAAGAAGAATAAAACATGGATGGGAATTGCTTTGACATTTTTAAGGTTAGAGCGTCCTTTTTATGTTGTATATTTCTTTTTATGATATTTTCATTTTGATAGTATTAGGAATAAGACTTTTGAATTTTTTTATTTTTTCAACCCGTCATTATAGGTGAACTCAATCAGTGGGAGACACTACGCCAAATTGACTATATAGCCACACTTATTTTATGACACTTATTTTAAGTGTCTCCATTAATAATATTGTGACACTTATGCAACTAATTTTTTAGCCATCAGTAAAAATTTCTTTCCTCCTTCGTTTATGTTTTATTTTTTCCAAAGTCATTTGAAGATGAGAAGCGAACGAAGCAAAGCGAAGAGAAGAGAAAGTAGCGTCACAGCCTTCACTAGTTTGTATTCACCGTTCGCTGATCGCCGATCGCCATTACCGCCATTCGCCGGTCACTGTTCGCTGTTTTCTGTCCCCTGGCCGTCCCTTCCCCTCCCCTCTTTTATGAGTGCGAACCCTAATTCCCCTTCCAGCGACTTTTTCTTCTCTTTAAACTCAACACCGATAGTGAGTATTTGAATGTTCTTCTACTTTTTTCCTCTTCAATTTCTTTGTTTTTGCTTATTAGCGTTTGTTGTGCTGAAGTTGTTGCAATTGTTTATTTTTGGTGCTCTATTTTGCTGCAATTTATCATAATGATTATATGCTCATTGATATTTGCAGTTTTTATTTTGAAATCTCTTATTTCTTTTTAATTTTACTAGCACTCAACATGTTCGATGAAATGCTTCAACTAGATTTCTTTAAATGCTCTGATTCTTATTTCTTCTTTTAATAATTATTGTAAAATTGTAAAAGCTTAAATCAATGCAATGGTAGTATGGTTGAAGTAAATGCCTATTTCCTAATATATAGGTGAGTGATGCTATGGGACAATGATGTTGCTGTTGTTATCACTTTAGGTACCGGAAACAATGCTTGCTATGTTGAGCAAATTGATGGCATTCCTAAGTTACAAGGTGGTGTCTCCTCTTCTAGAAAAATGGTTAGTAAGAGTAGCATTATTTCTTCATTACTTTAAGTTATATTTGGATTAACATATTTTAAGTTAAACGTAGGTTATAATAGAAGCTTCCTAGACGTCTCTAGAAATAAATTAAAACAGAAAATCATGCTCTTACTTGTGCTTCTTCAAGTAGGCAATTACATTTCCCTTTAACGTTAATTAAGCAAAACTAAAAGGAAGACAAATCTGTTTTGGCAATAACAGTGCAGTGTGTGTTTGATGATGTGGTTGTTTGGTTAAAACTTGTTTACTTTTCAATTAATTTACTTTTGTGCTAACGTGATTTACTTTTGATCCTGATGCTTAGTTATTATTTGGGCTTTGTATTACAAGTGCTTGTTAACTACGCAAGGTCATCTAAGGAAGCTGACGAGGTTTCCAAGGAGGTATCAGACCTCTCATTTTATAGCATTTTGTCAATATAATTCTATGCAATGTTGCTGTTTTGTTATATAGTTTTTGACCTGTTAATTTCATGTTAGCTGTGATTAAGCATACTTTTTTAACAAGCATAATTCAAAACCTTATGCAATTACTTTCATTTCATACATGTTCTTCATAATTCTTTGGCAATAATGCCCAAAACTCATAATGTATAAGATTAGATATCTTAATTCTCAATCTACTTGTTAGTGTTAACGTGTTATCAGTAAATTTCTAATGTGAAAATTCACCTTTCTATTTTTTTTTTGTTTGATGTTTGTCATTTTCCTTTCCACTAGAACAAAGGACGCTGAAATTTTTGTAGTGATAAGGATGCAGATGTACAATTCTATCAATTGCTAATAGCCTAATAGACTTTATTAATAACCTACTAAAGCTTCTATCAATTGGTGACATAGGGCACCGATAATGGGAGGCTCGGATTGGAGACTGACAAAGACCAATCCTTGAAGACAAGAGACTTCTTAAGTGGTAGTGCTCAATTTTTTATTCACTATCTTATACTTTCTAATTTCTGAAGCATTCAGAGTTGTGCACGTACCCTAAAATTTGGACAGGTATTTCTCTAAACCCTTATGAATGAGCTTTACTATCTAAATTCCGGAGGCACAATTTGGACAGGTATTTCTCTAAAACTTGGGTTTTAGACATTAGCTAATTAAGCCAAGTTTATTTTTCATTTAAACTTTTCAGACTTTACATGATTAGACTTCCTGTTTTTTTGATACTTAATAGCATTTAGTATTTGTCTGGTTACAAAGTTTTATTTTGATAATAAATCAATGTTATCATGATTTATACAACGAATATAACTTATATTACCTGTTTCTATCTTTGGTGACCTTGTCTTTTTACTTTTAATAAGTTCATCCCTAATTTATTATAGTACTCTATTTTCCTTCCTCCTCGTTTTAGTTTGAAATAATTCGTGAATAATACTTGTGTAAACTAATAAGCTATGCTAAAGTGTTTCTTATTGCATCTAACCTTACCTTTCGTGTTTTTTTTTTATCTATTAATGCTTTCAGTTTTCAAGATGTGGGCATTCACAACTTCCCTGAGGTAAAAGTTTTTCTCTCTTTTTTAGTGGAATTCTTATTCTCCTTCTCTGAATGCTGTGCTACTTTCCCTTATGCGCATTCATGAAGTTGTTACTACTTTCTCTTTCTTTCCTCTTCAACTTTGATCGAGTTTGCACTGTTTCTTATTCCTTATTAATATGTATATTTGTTGACTAATTAGAATAATAATAATAAAGAAAGATGATTACTTTGACAAGAAAGACTATTGATTCAAGATAGTTTCCCTTTTGTTATTGACTCTGTAGGATATCTTGAGAGGCAGTAGAAGTGAAGCATGAATTGATTGAATTGCAAAAGCATATTGATATTTTTGCATCTTTAGTAATTTTTCTTGCTTTAATTTCTTATTTTCTTAGGTTAATCACAGTTTCTTCTTCTAATATCATCACTTTTAAGTATCATTTGCTATTAAATTCTTGCTCTTGGATTATTTTCATAGTTTAATTTCTGCTTAAGCTGCTCTTTCTATTAGGATTATTCGAAAGTTATTTTCTTTATATAAGTATCAGTTTTTATGATCTGGTCTTGAAATTTTTGAAATTCTTTTATCTGGATTTCCTATTTATTTTCTATCATGAGGTGTGATTGTTGTTCATTCATGCAAGTTAATATCAGATTTAGTGGTTCTCATAGTTTCTGCAGCCATTGATGGAATTATCATCCTGTTTGGGACAACCGCTTTGTAACTGTTACTATTAAGCATTGTGGCATTTTGTGACTTTTATGCAATTTCATTGATAATAAGTATTTTTTTTAAGTGGTCTTCTGCAATAAGTTACGTTGAGTATTGGATTTCATCTGCTTTGCTTTGTTATTATGAGCTACCTTCTTGCTGGATCCCATATTGGACCAAGAGGTTTGAAATTTATTAGTGAACTTATCTTAGATGTGTCTACTGAGGAGGATGTATCTACACTGATGAATTGGAATAAAATATAAGTAAACTATCTTAAGCTCTAAGAAATTATAAGCCATACTAGGTGCTGAATTTAGAAAATTAAAGGTGTTGAAGTCTTTTTCTATTCACAGCATATTAAAAGCATTTGAATGGTAGTTAAAACTCAAATTTGTCGGCCAAATGTATATGGCTATGTCAACTATCAAGTTAGTCTTCTACAGAGTTTGATTCTTTATCATTGAGTAGATTGCGTGATGTCTAAAATGGACATCAGTTTAATTCTTCAATGTATCTTGGGATACCAACTTGATCCTTAATTGAATTGATTATTAATTTACCCTGTGCATGACAAATTTGGTGTTTAATGTTTTGAGGGACTAACTTGATGTTCTAATTATCTTTGGAGGAACGATTTACGAATTTGCTCTATCATTAATGACCAACTGATAACAATATTCAAATCAAACATTGTTAATTTCTTTTTTTAGGATTAAAGAAGAATTTAAAAATCAAACATTGTTATTACCTGGAGCCAATTAAGTTGAGATTCCCTTATACCCTCATATGTTCGAAATCCCTGATACAAAGCCCTTCCTCCACTGTCAAGAAAGAAAAGATTCAAAATGCTACTGTTTGCCATAGAGTATTATCTTCTGGTTAGATTTTGTGCATCAGTTGAGGCACGTTTGATTAATAAATAAAAATAACAATGATACTTATATACTAAGCTGACATTTTCAGGTTGCAATATCAGTGGAACCATTGAAAGTGCAAAACTGGATTCTTCCAGAGATGCCTGGGCTTATAACTGACTTTCAGATATATCTCGACGACCAGTTTCCGTACTTTGTGAATTGGCTTCATGGTGATATAAGGCAGTATAATATTGAGGACCCCAAAAATCCTGTACTCAAAGGCCATGTATGGGTAAGGGGACTACTTTGGAAAGGAAGTTCCATAGTCGCAATAGTAGAAGATGGTAACACTTGGCAATCTGAAGTTCCAAAAGTTCAGGTACTAGTGCTTTTTAATTTTTTTCAAAATTATAGTTCACTTTATTATGGACTGCTAAAATACCAAGTTAATCTCATTGTGGTTGTTGAGATTTGGGAAATATGATGCAAAGAGTTTGTCTGTTTGCTTGTTTGTTTTTGGTTTGGGTGTTACAAAGTGCAAGGAGTTAATCAGTATACAAAGCTCATTCTTGTGAGGCTGGAGTGCTGACAATGTCTATTGTGGGTTGCATTAGCATTTCAACACTATATGATGATACAACATTTTCGTGGTTCATATGTATTAACTTATAGGCTCTACCACTCTAGTGAAGTGATTCTTTCTTTTGTTCCTTTTTATTTATTTCTGGTTTCTTTTTTTCATCAGGCTGTAAAAATTGTTAGTAGTACATTCATTGTAAAGTGTAGGTTTAGTTAGTGTCTTGTCTTGGCAATTGGCACACCTTTACATGGATATAACTAAAAATACTATGCAGTTCTTGTGCTAGGCTAATGCATTGCTAAGAGGTTGTAACTTAGTGATAAGGATTTGATTCCACAAGTACTATCAAACTGAGGTCTGTAAATATATTCTCATTGGCTGGATGGCTTTGAACTAGAATATCGTGCAGGTGATGCAGAGGTGTGTTGGATTAAAATTAAGTTTAGTACTTCGGCAGGTGTACTTTAGTTGAAAGATTTGGCATTGACCAGCTGTGAACTGCTATGCCTCATTAAAACTGATGTCTATTGAAAGATGTTTCTTAAAAGTGAATCTCATGTAGATGCTGTGAACTGCTATGCCTCACTTTTAATAGGCTTTTTGCATAAACAAGAAGTAAAGAACAATATGTTGACAAGTGCTTGTTTTCTCATTGCAGCATCTTTATGCCTCTTTTGAAGAAGAAATTGGAGTTTTTCAGTATGCAACTGCAATAACATCAAATGACATTGAGGAAATTCAGAAATTTCTAGACAAAGCTGTTGGGTCAAGGTCTCCTATTGATTCTATTTAATTTTAATTATTTAGAAATTTCATCACTTTTTTTCCATCACCCAATTTTATGTTTAATTTTGTCATTTGGCTTGTCCCTTGAATTGCAGCTGTGAGGGATTAATCATTAAAACTTTAGATGAAGATTCTATATATGAACTTTCCAATCGGTCAAACAATTGGCTAAAACTAAAGAAAGATTATCTGGATAAGTAAGAGTGTAATATTTAACTTATTAATTCTCTTAAATCTTACTGGATTTCTGTTTATTCATTCTCTCTAATGTACAGCATAGGGGACTCGCTAGATTTGGTACCTATAGCTGCATTCCACGGATGTGGGAATCATACAGGTGATCATAAAGTATACTCTTCATGATATGCTGATGCTAGTATTGTATTTGTTACTTTTATTATTAATTGCAGAACAGCTACCTCTAATGTTGTCTTGTCAATATCATGTATGCCATAGGGATTTTCTACATAATGCTATATTACAGACTGAGCTCAAAGTGGTTTGAAATAAAAGCTGAATGATGTCTTGTAGGAGTCTATGGTGCTTTTTTTCTTGCTTGCTATGACTACAATAACGAAGAATTTCAAAGTATTTGTAAGATTGGTGAGTGATCGGATGTTGTTAAGTAACTGTTGAGTTCTTTTGTTTCTTAAAATTAATTGTCTTATATTTTGAAATGTTTACTCTAAGTAGGAACGGGATTTACTGAAGACGTGCTCGAACCGCGTTCTAAAAGTCTTGGTTCTCAAGTGATTCCAGAGCCAAAGGAACTTCCATTTCTTGTTCCTCTTTAAACCTAGTTTAAATCCTGCCTAATATTACTAGTGATTTTCAATTATACTATCGATATGGAGATACAATGAAGCCTGATGTCTGGCTTGAAGCTAGTGAGGTAAGAGTGTTGTATGCCCTTGGTAATTTTGTTCTTGTTCTTTAGTTCTGTCAATGAGTTGTCGTTTGCCTCTTGATTATTGGAATATATGAGGTCATTTTCTATTAGTGTACTATATGTCATTGATAAGTAGTACTTAAACTATATTTCTTTAAGTATAGTGTTATATCGCAATTTAACTTGTATGGAATACTTCTGATCATGTATTATCTTATTTATTTATTCAGGTGTAGGAGGTGAAAGCTGCAGATTTGACCATTAGCCCAGTTCACCATTCCAGTTGCAAGCTCAGTTCTTGATCCCATCCCCATTCTCAAAATGGTATATATTTCTTGGTCTTTTCTCTTCTTGCTCGAGTCAATTCCAAGTCTTGGTGTGAGATGGAGTTTTTGATATTGGCGGCTATGATTTTTCTCTGTTGCATTGAAAATAGAATTTGGAATCTTTCCTTTTTTTTGAAAGAAAAAAATTATAAACTCTTCTGTGAATGCCTTTTGTTTTAGTTGCTTAATTATGCATAAATTTATTTAGAGGGGCAAATGAATCCTACAATGATTAGTTAAGCAAAGTTGGACACTTTCTGCACTGTAGGTTGCTGCTACTACTCCTATAGTTGGGTCCCATGTTTGGGTTGAGGATTCTGAAGTAGCATGGATAGATAGTGAAGTCTTGGAGGTTAATGGAGAAGAAGTTAAAGTCTCTTGCACTTCAGGGAAGACGGTGAGGGTCCTCTGATTTTAGCTTAATGAAACTATTGTTCTTGTATTGTAATGTGTCCATGCTTTAATTTCCCTTGAAATTCAGGTTATTATTAAAGTGTCCTGTATTTATCATAAAGACACTGAAGTTCTGCCAAGTGGAGTAGATGATATGACAAAGCTTGCATACCTACACGAACCTGGTGTACTAGAAAATCTGAGATCAAGATATGTTATCAATGACATTTACGTACGTATTTCATATTTTGAAGATGTTGTATGGTTGAAAATGTGGAATATTATGCTAATTTAATATTTGGTAATGAACTAGCATAGAGTTTGGCAGCAAAGCCATCAGTTGAGGTTGATCCATTAGTTTCAACTGACTGACCTGAGTGGTTTACTTGCTCTTATGTATCACATTACAGGGGATAGTTGAGGAGAGAATGGAGGTGGTGCAAGCGCGTAAACAACGAATGATTTCTGGTGCCCTGATTGATCAAGAGGTTCGAACTGCACGGATAGAGGAGCTGAAGATGCATTGTTAGGTTTACAAGTTTGGATTAAGTTGGAATTTTTTAAATTTACATATGGATTATGACTATGTAATTAAAACTTGTAGAATTCAGCTTTTGAAATACATTGTTGCTATTTTTGTAAAACTTGCGGGATTGAATTTGTATTTGTTGAAAAACAATGTCATTTATGGAGAATTCAACTTTTGATAATACAAATTTTGATGTTGGAGAGATTATGACAGTTTAAAACGGTCACTAATCTGTCACAGGAATAAATAACTTAGTAACGGTTTTAAATCAAAAAACTGTCACTAAAATATTGTGATGGTTTAAATAGTCACTAAATATGCCTAAAAATTGTCATAAGAACTACTAACTTAGTGATGGTTTAAATAGTCACTAAATATGTCTAAAAACTGTCACAGGATTTAGTAATTTAACGACAGTTTCAAAACGTCGCGAAATACAGTATAAAAAATACCCTTACAAGTGTTACAAATTAGTGACGGTTTTATAGTTTAAAAACCGTCACAAACAATTTAGCGACACTCCTTACCAACGGTGGTCCAAAACCGTCACTATGCCAACTAGCGACGCTCAAATCTGTGAAGCCTTTTTTAGCCGTCGCAAAACTATTTAGTGACAATTAAAACCGTCACCAAGCACTAAAAAAAACCGTCGTCAAAATGCTGTTTTGTTGTAGTAGATACTGATGAGCGGATAATTTATACACTTTTTGGCATTGTTTTTAGTATGTTTTTGGTATGATCTAGTTAGTTTTTAGTATATTTTTATTAGTTTTTAGTTAAAAATCACTTTTCTGGACTTTACTATGAGTCTGTGTGTTTTTCTGTGATTTCATGTATTTTCTGGCTGGAATTGAGGGACCTGAGCAAAAATCTGATCCAGAGACTGAAAAGGACTGCAGATGCTGTTAGATTCTGACCTCCCTGCACTCGAAGTGGATTTTCTGGAGCTACAGAAGCCCAATTGGCGCGCTCTCAACGGCGTTGGAAAGTAGACATCCTGGGCTTTCCAGCAATATATGATAGTCCATACTTTTCCCAAGATTTGATGGCCCAAACCGGCGTTCAAAGTCACCCTCAGAAATTCCAGCGTTAAACGCCGGAACTGGCACCTAATTGGGAGTTAAACGCCCAAACTGGCATAAAAGCTGGCGCTTAACTCCAAGAAAAGTCTCTACACGAAAATGCTTCATTGCTCAGCCCAAGCACACACCAAGTGGGCCCGGAAGTGGATTTTTATGTCATTTACTCATCTCTGTACACCCTAGGCTACTAGTTCTCTATATATAGGACCTTTTACTATTGTATTTTCATCTTGGTTCTTCTGGTTCCCTCTCTGGGGCCGAAACCAATGATCACTTTTGTCCTTATGTATTTTCAACGGTGGAGTTTCTACACACCATAGATTAAGGTGTGGAGCTCTGCTGTACCTCGAGTATTAATGCAATTACTATTGTTCTTCTATTCAATTCCGCTTGTTCTTTGTCCAAGATATTCATTTGCACCCAAGAACATGATGAATGTGATGATTATGTGACGCTCATCATCATTCTCACTCATGAACAAAGTGACTGACAACCACTCTTGTTCTACAAGCAAACGAGGCTCTAATGTTTATCTCTTGGATTCTTTAACCGGAATCTTCGTGGTATAGGCAGGACCTGATGGCGGCATTCAAGAGAATCCGGAAGGTCTAACCTTGTCTGTGGTATTCTGAGTAGGATTCAATGATTGAATGACTGTGACGTGCTTCAAACTCCTAGCAGGCGGGGCGTTAGTGACAGACGCAAAAGTATCAATGGATATTATTCCGGCCTGACCGAGAACCGACAGCTGAATTCCACGTGCCGTGACAGGGCATATGCAATCGCTTTCACTGAGAGGATGGGAGGTAGCCATTGACAATGGTGAAACCCTACACGAGCTTGCCATGGAAAGGAGTAGGAAGGATTGGATGAAGACAGTAGGAAAGCAGAGAGACGGAAGGGAAGGCATCTTCATACGCTTATCTGAAGTTCCTACCAATGAATTACATAAGTACCTCTATCTTTATCTTTTATGTTATTTTCGTTCATCACCATATCCATTTGAGTCTGCCTGACTAAGATTTACAAGATGACCATAGCTTGCTTCATACCAACAATCTTCGTGGGATCGACCCTTACTCGCGTAAGGTATTACTTGGATGACCCAGTGCACTTGCTGGTTAGTTGTGTGAAGTTGTAGTGATCACAATTTCGCGCACCAAGTTTTTGGCGCCGTTGCCGGGGATTGTTTGTGTATGGACAACTGACGGTTCATCTTGTTGCTTAGATTAGGTATTTTTCTTCAGAGTTCTTAAGAATGAATTCTAGTGTTTCAAGGTGATGTTCTTATCATCACCAAGGCTGATTGATTCTCATCAATTTAGCTCTTGAATGCAATGTCCTGTTGAAGCTTGGCCGGCCATGTCTAATTTCTTTAGACTAAAGCTTTAGACTAACATTGCATGATTCCTGGAATTCTCATTAAGAATTTTGATACCTTTATTTTCCTTTTCACTTAATTTTCGAAAAAGCACAAAAAAAATTACAAAATCATAAAATCCAAAAATATTTTTTGTTTGAGTCTAGAGTCTCATCTTAAGTTTAGTGTCAATTGCATGTTTCTGTTCTTATTGCATTCATGCATGTGTCCTCATTGATCTTCAAGTTGTTCTTGATGATTTTCTTGTTTTGATCTTTGAATTCTATTGACTTGAGTGTTGCATTCTCATTTTGTTAGTGTCAATGGTATACAAACTGCTAAGTTTGGTGTCTTGCATGCATTATTATTTGATTTTAGTTGCATTTTGATTATTCCTTATTATTAAAAATCCAAAAATATTTTTAATTTGTGTCTTTTCAAGTCAATAATACAGAGAATTGAAGATTCAGAACATACTGCAGAGGAATCACACAGAAAAAGCTGGGCATTCAAAAATGCCCAGTGAAGAAGACAGACTGGCGTTTAAACGCCAGCCAGAGTGCCTGGCTGGGCGTTTAACGCCCAAAAGGGTAGTAGTTTGGGCGTTAAACGCCAGAATGTGCACCATTCTGGGCGTTTAACGCCAGGATGGCACAAGGGGGAGGATTTTGTTTTCAAAATCAATTTTTTTCAAGTTTTCAAAGTTTTTCAAAAGCAAATCTTTTTCAAATCATATCTTTTCAATCAAATGTTTTCAAAATCAATTTCTTTCCTTTTTCAAAGATACTTACTAACAATTAATGATTTGATTGAACATTTTAAGTATGTTGCCTTTTCTGTTGAGAAAGGTTTAATGTTTGAATCATATCTTTTCTTGTTAGGCAAGTCATTAATTTTTAAAAATCAAATCTTTTTAAAATTGTTTTCAAATCATATCTTTTCAATCATATCTTTTTAAAACCATAAGTTTTCAATCAAATCTTTTTAATTTCTAATTTCAAAATCTTTTTCAAAAATCACTTGATTTCTTTCCCACTTTTATTTTCGAAAATCAATTAGTGTTTTTCAAAATGTTTTCAAAATCTTTTACTTAATTTTCGAAAATTACTTCCCTTCTTTTCACATCCTTCTATTTATGGACTAACACTATTCCTTAATGCAAAATTCGAACTCCATCTTCTTTGATAAGTTCGAATTTTCTACCTCTGTCTTCCATTTTTCTTCCTCTGACACCTCAAGGAATCTCTGTACTGTGACATAGAGGATTCCACATTTTCTTGTTCTCTTCTCCTTCATATGAGCAGGAACAAAGACAATGGCATTCTTGTTGAAGCTGACCCTGAACCTGAAAGGACCTTGAAGCAAAAGCTAAAAGAAGCTAAGGCACAACTCTCTGTAGAGGACCTGACCGAATTCTTCAAAGAAGAAAAACCCATGGCAGCCGAAAACAACAACAATGCCAACAATGCAAGGAAGGTGCTGGGTGACTTTACTGCACCTACTCCCAATTTCTATGGGAGAAGCATCTCTATCCCTGCCATTGGAGCAAACAACTTTGAGCTTAAGCCTCAATTAGTTTCTCTAATACAACAGAATTGCAAGTTCCATGGACTTCCATTGGAAGATCCTCATCAGTTCTTAGCTGAATTCTTGCAAATCTGTGACACTGTCAAGACTAATGGGGTAGACCCTGAAGTCTATAGACTTATGCTATTCCCTTTTGCTGTAAGAGACAGAGCTAGGATATGGTTGGACTCACAACCTAAAGAAAGCCTGGACTCTTGGGAAAAGCTAGTCAATGCCTTCTTGGCAAAGTTCTTTCCACCTCAAAAATTGAGTAAGCTTAGAGTGGAAGTCCAAACCTTCAGACAGAAGGATGGAGAATCCCTCTATGAAGCTTGGGAAAGATACAAACAATTAATCAGAAAATGTCCTTCTGACATGCTTTCTGAATGGAGCATCATAGGTATTTTCTATGATGGTCTCTCTGAACTATCCAAGATGTCTTTGGATAGCTCTGCGGGAGGATCTCTTCATCTGAAGAAGACGCCTACAGAGGCTCAGAAACTAATTGAAATGGTTGCAAATAACCAATTCATGTACACTTCTGAAAGGAATCCTGTGAACAATGGGACAAATCAGAAGAAAGGAGTTCTTGAGATTGATGCTCTGAATGCCATACTGGCTCAGAACAAGATATTGACTCAACAAGTCAATTTGATTTCTCAAAGTCTGTCTGGAATGCAAAATACACCTGGCAGTACTAAGGATGCTTCATCTGAGGAAGAAGCTTATGATCCTGAGAACCCTTCAATGGAAGAGGTGAATTACCTAGGAGAACCCTATGGAAACACCTATAATTCTTCATGGAGAAATCACCCAAATTTCTCATGGAAGAATCAAGAGAGACCTCAACAAGGTTTCAATAACAATAATGGTGGAAGAAACAGGTTTAGCAATGGCAAGCCTTTTCCATCATCTTCTCAGCAACAGACAGAGAGTTCTAAGCAGAATACCTCTGACTTAGCAACAATGGTCTCTGATCTAATCAAAACCACTCAAAGTTTCATGAATGAAACAAGGTCCTCCATCAGAAATTTGGAAGGACAAGTGGGTCAGCTGAGCAAGAAAATTACTGAACTCCCTCCTAGTACTCTCCCAAGCAACACAGAAGAAAATCCAAAAGGAGAGTGCAAAGCCATAACCATGGCCGAATATGGAGAGGAAAGAGAGGAGATGGACGCCACTGAGGAAGACCTCAATGGGCGTGCACCAACCTCCTCTGAGTTCCCCAATGAGGAACCATGAGAATCTGAGGCTCAAAATGAGACCATAGAGATTCCATTTGAATTACTTCTGCCATTCATGAGCTCTGATGAGTATTCTTCCTCTGAAGAGGATGAGTATGTCACTGAAGAGCAAGTTGCTAAATACCTTGGAGCAATCATGAAGCTAAATGACAAGTTATTTGGAAATGAGACTTGGGAGGATGAACCCCCTTTGCTCACCAAAGAACTGGATGACTTGTCTAGGCAGAAACCGCCTCAAAAGAGGCAGGATCCTGGGAAGTTTTCAATACCTTGTGCCATAGGCACCATGACCTTCAAGAAGGCCTTGTGTGACTTAGGGTCAAGTGTAAACCTCATGCCCCTCTCTGTAATGGAGAAGCTAGGGATCTTTGAGGTGCAAGCTGCAAAAATCTCACTAGAGATGGCAGACAACTCAAGAAAACAAGCTTATGGACTTGTAGAGAATGTTTTGGTTAAGATTGAAGACCACTACATCCCTACTGATTTCATAGTCCTAGAGACTGGGAAGTGCATGGATGAAACCATCATCCTTGGCAGACCCTTCCTAGCCACAGCAAAGGCTGTGATTGATGTTGATAGAGGAGAGTTAATCATTCAAGTGAATGAAGAATCCTTTGTATTCAAGGCTCAAGGATATCCCTCTATCACCATGGAGAAGAAGCATGAAGAGCTTCTCTCAAATCAGAGACAAACAGAGCCCCCACAGTCAAACTCTAAGTTTGGTGTTGGGAGGCCACAACCAAACTCTAAGTTTGGTGTTGAACCCCCACATTCAAACTCTAAGTTTGGTGTTGGGAGGTTCCAACATGGCTCTGAGTATCTGTGAGGCTCCATGAGAGTCCTCTGTCAAGCTACTGACATTAAAGAAGCGCTTGTTGGGAGGCAACCCAATGTTATATTTTATCCATTTTCTTTTGTTATTTTATGTTTTTTTTTAGGTTGATGATCATGAGAAGTCACAAAATCAATTGAAAAAGCAAAAACAGAATGAAAAACAGGAAGAAAAATAGCACACCCTGGAGGAAGAACCCACTGGCGTTTAAACGCCAGTGAGGCTAGCAGTTGGGCGTTTAACGCCCAGTCTGGCACCATTCTGGGCGTTTAACGCCAGAAAGGGGCACCAGACTGGCGTTAAACGCCAGGAAAGGGCAAGAACCTGGCGTTAAACGCCAGAAATGGGCACCAGCCCGGCGTTTAACGCCAGAATTGGCTCAAAACGTGATTTTGAATGCCATTTGGTGCAGGGATGACTTTTCCTTGACACCTAAGGATCTGTGGACCCCACAGGATCCCCACTAACCCCACCACCCTCTCTCTTCTTCACCCATTCATCAATCACCTCAACACCTCTCTCCTAAAAACCCCCCACCTATCAAATCCCACTATCATCTTCACTCCTCCATTTTCACACACCCTAAACACTACTTCTTCCCCTTTTGGCCGAACCACAAAGCCATCTCCCTCTCCTCCATTTCTTCTTCTTCTACTCTCTTCTTTCTTCTTTTGCTCGAGGACGAGCAAACCTTTTAAGTTTGGTGTGGTAAAAGCGTTGCTTTTTCGTTTTTCCATAACCATTTATGGCATCCAAGGCCGGAGAAACCTCTAGAAAGAGGAAAGGGAAGGCAAAAGCTTCCTCCTCCGAGTCATGGGAGATGGAGAGATTCATCTCAAGGGTGCATCAAGACCACTTCTATGAAGTTGTGGCCATGAAGAAGGGTCAACTTTGATCAAAGATTGGACCAAGTCCTCACAGACATTCGTGAAGAGGGCGCTCAATGGAAGAGAGATTCAAGAGGAAAGCCGGTTCAACTGAGAAGGCGTGACCTCAAGCCCATCACTAAGAAAAGGATGGAGCAAACAAGAGACCCTACTCATCATGAAATCCCTGAGATACCTCAAGGGATGCACTTTCCTCCACAAGACTATTGGGAGCAAATCAACACGTCCCTAGGAGAATTGAGTTCCAACATGGGACAACTAAGGGTGGAGCACCAAGGACACTCCATTCTCCTCCATGAAATTAGAGAAGATCAAAGAATCATGAGAGAGGAGCAACAAAGACAAGGAAGAGACATTGAGGAGCTCAAGCACTCCATAGGATCTTCAAAAGGAAGAACAAGCCGCCATCACTAAGGTGGACCCGTTCTTTAATCTCCTTGTTCTTTATTCTTCTGTTTTTCGAAAATTTATGCTTATGTTTGTCCATGTTTGTGTCTTATGATCATTAGTGTCTTAGTGTCTATGCCTTAAAGTTATGAATGTCCTATGAATCCATCACCTCTCTTAAATGAAAACTGTTTTTATCACAAAAGAACAAGAAGTACATGATTTCAAATTCATCTTTAAAACTAGCTTAATTAGTTTGATGTGGTGACAATACTTTTTGTTTTCTGAATGTATGCTTGAACAGTGCATATGTCTTTTGAATTTGTTGTTCATGAATGTTAAAATTGTTGGCTCTTGAAAGAATGATGAAAAAGGAGACATGTTACTGAGGATCTGAAAAATCATAAAAATGATTCTTGAAGCAAGAAAAAGCAGTGAATACAAAAAAAAAAAAAAAGAGGAAAAGAAACGAAAAAGAAAAAGAAAGAAAAAGAAAGAAAAAGAAAGAAATAAAGTTGTGATCCAAGGCAAAAAGAGTGTGCTTAAGAACCCTGGACACCTCTAATTGGGGACTTTAGCAAAGCTGAGTCACAATCTGAAAAGGTTCACCCAATTATGTGTCTGTGGCATGTATGTATCCGGTGGTAATACTGGAAGACAGAGTGCTTTGGGCCACGGCCAAGACTCAATAAGTAGCTGTGTTCAAGAATCATCATACTTAACTAGGAGAATCAATAACACTATCTGGATTCTGAGTTCCTAAAGAAGCCAATCATTCTGAATTTCAAAGGATAAAGTGAGATGCCAAAACTGTTCGGAGGCAAAAAGCTACTAGTCCCGCTCATCTAATTTGGAGCTGAGTTTCATTGATAATTTGGAGTCTATAGTATATTCTCTTCTTTTTATCTTATTTGATTTTCAGTTGCTTGAGGACAAGCAACAATTTAAGTTTGGTGTTGTGATGAGCGGATAATTTATACACTTTTTGGCATTGTTTTTAGTATGTTTTTGGTATGATCTAGTTAGTTTTTAGTATATTTTTATTAGTTTTTAGTTAAAAATCACTTTTCTGGACTTTACTATGAGTCTGTGTGTTTTTCTGTGATTTCAGGTATTTTCTGGCTGGAATTGAGGGACCTGAGCAAAAATCTGATCCAGAGACTGAAAAGGACTGCAGATGCTGTTGGATTCTGACCTCCCTGCACTCGAAGTGGATTTTCTGGAGCTACAGAAGCCCAATTGGCGCGCTCTCAACGGCGTTGGAAAGTAGACATCCTGGGCTTTCCAGCAATATATGATAGTCCATACTTTTCCCAAGATTTGATGGCCCAAACCGGCGTTCAAAGTCACCCTCAGAAATTCCAGCATTAAACGCCGGAACTGGCACCTAATTGGGAGTTAAACGCCCAAACTGGCATAAAAGCTGGCGTTTAACTCCAAGAAAAGTCTCTACACGAAAATGCTTCATTGCTCAGCCCAAGCACACACCAAGTGGGCCCGGAAGTGGATTTTTATGTCATTTACTCATCTCTGTACACCCTAGGCTACTAGTTCTCTATATATAGGACCTTTTACTATTGTATTTTCATCTTGGTTCTTCTGGTTCCCTCTCTGGGGCCGAAACCAATGATCACTTTTGTCCTTATGTATTTTCAACTGTGGAGTTTCTACACACCATAGATTAAGGTGTGGAGCTCTGCTATACCTCGAGTATTAATGCAATTACTATTGTTCTTCTATTCAATTCCGCTTGTTCTTTGTCCAAGATATTCATTTGCACCCAAGAACATGATGAATGTGATGATTATGTGACGCTCATCATCATTCTCACTCATGAACAAAGTGACTGACAACCACTCTTGTTCTACAAGCAAACGAGGCTCTAATGTTTATCTCTTGGATTCTTTAACCGGAATCTTCGTGGTATAGGCAGGACCTGATGGCGGCATTCAAGAGAATCCGGAAGGTCTAACCTTGTCTGTGGTATTCTGAGTAGGATTCAATGATTGAATGACTGTGACGTGCTTCAAACTCCTAGCAGGCGGGGCGTTATTGACAGACGCAAAAGTATCAATGGATATTATTCCGGCCTGACCGAGAACCGACAGCTGAATTCCGCGTGCCGTGACAGGGCATATGCAATCGCTTTCACTGAGAGGATGGGAGGTAGCCATTGACAATGGTGAAACCCTACACGAGCTTGCCATGGAAAGGAGTAGGAAGGATTGGATGAAGACAGTAGGAAAGCAGAGAGACGGAAGGGAAGGCATCTTCATACGCTTATCTGAAGTTCCTACCAATGAATTACATAAGTACCTCTATCTTTATCTTTTATGTTATTTTCGTTCATCACCATATCCATTTGAGTCTGCTTGACTAAGATTTACAAGATGACTATAGCTTGCTTCATACCAACAATCTCCGTGGGATCGACCCTTACTCGCGTAAGGTATTACTTGGACGACCCAGTGCACTTGCTGGTTAGTTGTGTGAAGTTGTAGTGATCACAATTTCGCGCACCAGATACCTTTTCTATTACCTTGGGTTATTTAGAACACATGCCCTCAACATGTCCTAAAAAATTGAAAAAAAAATAATTTTATGAGTCTTATTTCTAATACTACTAAAACCAACATATTCTAATAAAAAAATATCCAAAATGAAAAAAGAAATCCTAAACTAAAAAATATCAAAGTAGCTCCATCATTACTTATTCTCTTTCCTTTGTAAAACCTTCCAACACTCTACGAATCAGGACACCAAGAGCTCGTAGGGTGAAAACTCCATTCCATCACATGGGATATGGTAGGGTTTGGCATGGTGTCAAAATTGAGAGTACGATATGTGCTCAATTTTTAGACTCAAAAGAGAAAAAAGTCTCCTCCTCTAAATCCTCCTCTTCTCCAACTTTTTTGCTAAGATTATTGAATTCATTCTTTTTCTGTTCTAAGTTTAAACTAAGTAGATCAACTTAAGTATTTGTGTTTTAGGTGTTGGAAGACTGGTTTTCAAAAAAGTGATGACGGATAGTTGGAGTTATCTTTTTTTACTATGACTTAAATAAATAGTATGAAGCACATTATTGGTGGTCACAACAACCCAACACATGCTTTATGGAATCGTACTCAAATGTTGCCATCGAAATGTGTCATAGTCCTCTTGATTTTGTATGAAAAAAATAGTGAGAATACATATTTTCAGTAGACATATATGATATTTTCATACTTTTCTCCAGTCCATTCTTTGGGACTTAAAAAAAATACGGTATGTCATATGATTTTTTGGACAATCATAAAGAAAAATATTAAATAATAAAATAATAATAATAATAATAATAATAATAATAATAATAATAATAATAATAATCACACAAAAAATTTTTGAAAAAAAAACATAGATATATTTTCTTTGAATCATAAACTTTTCTCGTAATTTATCGAATGGTATTGAACTCAAACCAAATTATTTAAACTTGATATCACCTTTCCTTTACTGAATGATCATTTTAATTATCTTGTATTTGAGATTACCTTCCTTTACCAAAGAATCATTCTTTTGGTCTCTAACACATACAAAGTACTTAAAACACATTAATAAGAGAAGCCATAAAACACATCATATTATATATATTCATATTAAAAAAAACCTTATATATGATTCCTACTTAAATATAGCGTCTTGTAGAGTCCCTTGATCTACCTTTAAAGATACGGAGTTGATCCCTTCTTGTGTTCACGCATAAAGTTTTTATGAAAGAAAAAAAATTATAGAATAGAGTTAAAAAGAGTTGTTCTTCCTTTATTGGTTTTGCTCATATTTAAATACTCACATTAGTTTCTTCGATTAAATGATATTTAAATTTTAAGTTTAAGCTAAGGTGCTTTTTGGCCAATATGACTTAGGTGGCTGGTGCACGAAATTGCAATCACACTTTTGCAATCTGCACAACTAACCAGCAAGTGCACTGGGTCGTCAAAGTAATACCTTACGTGAGTAAGGGTCGAATCCCACGGAGATTGTTGGCTTGAAGCAAGCTATGGTTATCTTATTAATCTTAGTCAGGATACCAATATGATTCTTTAGCCTCGATTGTAAAAGAAAAAAAAAGGGTGTAAAAGGAGTAATTGTTACGCAGTAATGGAGAATATGTTGGAGTTTTGGAGATGCTTTGTCCTCTGAATTCCTGCAACATAATGCTTTCTCACTTTCATAAATGCAAGGCTCCTTCCATGGCAAGCTGTATGTAGGGCGTCACCATTGTCAATGGCTACTTCCCATCCTCTCAGTGAAAATGGTCTAAATGCTCTGTCACAGCACGGCTAATCATCTGTTGGTTCTCGATCATGTTGGAATAGAATCCATTGATTCTTTTGCGTTTGTCATCACGCCCAACAATCGTGAGTTTGAAGCTCGTCACAGCCATTCAATCCTTGAATCCTACTCGGAATACCACAGACAAGGTTTAGACTTTCCAGATCCTCAAGAGTGGCCGCCAAATTGTTCTAGCTTATACCACGAAGATTCTGATTAAGGAATCTAAGAGATACTCATTCAATCTAATGTAGAATGGAGGTGGTTATCAGGCACACGTTCATGGATTGAAGAAGGTGATGAGTGTCACGGATCATCACCTTCTTCATAGTGAAGTGTGAATGAACATCTTAGATAGGAACAAGCATGTTTGAATGGAAAACAGAAATAATTGCATTAATTCATCGAGACGCTGCAGAGCTCCTCACCCCCAACAATGAAGTTTAGAGACTCATGCCGTCAAAGAGTATAAAATTCAGATCTAAAAATGTCATGAGATACAAAATAAATCTCTAAAAGTTGTTTAAATACTAAACTAGTAACCTAGGTTTACAGAAAATGAGTAAACTAAGATGGACAGTGCAGATATCCACTTCTGGGGCCCACTTGGTGTGTGCTAGGGCTGAGACTTAAGCTTCTCATGTGCCTGGGCTGTTTCTAGAGTTGAACGCAAGGTTGTAACCTGTTTCTGGCATTGAACTCCAACTTGCGACCTATTTCTGGCGCTGAACGCCAGACTACAACATGGAACTGGCGTTAAACACCAGTTTACGCCATTTATCTTCGTGCAAAGTATAGACTATGATATATTGCTGGAAAGCCCTGGATGTCTACTTTCTAACCCAATTAAGAGCGCGCCAATTGGACTCCTGTAGCTCCAAAAAATTCATTCCGAGTGCATGGAGGTCAGAATCCAACAGCACGCATCAGCAGTCCTTTTTCAGCCTAAATTAGATTTTTGCTTAGCTCCCTCAATTTCAGCCAGAAAATACCTGAAATCACAGAAAAACACACAAACTCATAGTAAAGTCCAGAAATATGAAAATTTTTACTAAAAACTAACTAAAACATAATAAAATCTACATGAAATTACCCCCAAAAAGCGTATAAAATATCCGCTCATCACAACACCAAACTTAAACTATTGCTTGTCCCCAAGCAACTAGATAAATAAAATAGGATAAAAAGAAATTAAGAAGCAATAATATCTCAGAGTTTTAAGTGAAGCTCAGATTCTAATTAGATGAGCGGGGCTAGTAGCTTTTTGCTTCTGAACAGTTTTGGCATCTCACTTTATCCTTTGAAATTCAGAATGATTGGCATCCATAGGAACTCAGAATTCAAATAGTATTATTGATTCTCCTAGTTTAGTATGTTGATTCTTGAACACAGCTACTTTATGAGTCTTGGTCGTGGCCCTAAGCACTTCGTTTTCCAGTATTACCACCGGATATATAAATGCCACAGACACATAACTGGGTGAACTTTTTTAGATTGTGACTTACACTACAAAAAAAGGGTTAAAATGGCATGGAGATTAGGGTGGTTTTAAAGAACTGCCATATTATCGAGTCATTATGGCAATTTTTTCTACTGCCGTAATTGGCTTTATATATTTTGGCGGTTCTGGTGATTATGGCGGTTTTGAACCGCCATTTTCACACGCATATAAAAAGAAAAAAATTGCAATCCCTAGCTCATTCAACGCCGTTCTTCCTTCTAGCTAGGGCTTCTATCCTCTCTGAACATACAACACTCTCATTTCCTCAGTGTAAAGAAGCTCTCCGACAACGCCTTCTTCCTTCTAGGGCTTCTCCTCTCTCCACCGGTTACGATCTCTTCAGGTACCTCTCCCTCTCAAGTTAAACTGAAACCGAAACCCAAATGCTATTTTCGTACATAGAGAAGCCGAAATCGAAACTGATGCTATTTTATTTTGTTTTTTCTTTTGTGCTGTGGAGACGAAGATTCCGGCGAGAGGCAAGGCTCTGGTGACCTCAGCATTTCGATTCCAGAAGGCACCGATTTCTTTGTTTTTGTTTGGGTTAGGATTTCAAAATTGCTTTTGGTGCTGATTTTTGGGGTTTTTGTTTCTCTGCAGCTCTGTTAGAGATTTTTGGGTCTTCCGTTGAAGCATTGGATTGACGTTGGTGCGGGGGTGATTGACGACGATCTCAGGTCTTCTTTCGTTTACTTCTATTAAGGTGTTTCTCTCTCTCTCTCTCTCTCTGAAATCAGATCTTCTATTGCTTACTTCTATTAAGAAGTTTCTTTGTTCTCCGATCTCCGATCTCAGATCTCAGATCTCAGAAAAAACTGCTCCAATCTCAATTTCTCTATTTGCCTCTTTGGTTCTTTTTTGGTTCTTTTAAGCAAAGCTATAAATGAGTAATCTCTATAGTTGTTTAGCTCTGTTGCCATTGCTCTGTTCAATGTTTTTACATTAGCTCTGTTCAATATTTAATTAAAGCCCTAAAATAACAGTGAAAAGAAGCACTTAGACACATTAGTGTATGCTGTAGTCCTTGTTTCATTTCAGTCTCAGGTCATCAACATCAAACATGTAGTACAGCTCATTATTTGATTAACATGTCCTTGCACTTAGATTTGATTAACATGTTGTAGTCCTTGTTTCATTTTATTCCTTCTGCTTCTTTTAGGCTGGCTGTCTTGGGCTTTCTTTTGTTTATATTTATTTTTGAACAATTTTAGTGGAATGGCTGTTGAGTCTTGTTATTGGAATGGTTGTTGACTCTTGTTATTACTCTAGTTAATTTTTTTTAAATATTTGTAATAGTTGCTGGTTGAGTTTTGAAAGCAAAAAAGAGGGAAAGCGCTCTTTTCACTATTTATTCACCTTCACCACTCTCTGCAAAAGATTTGTGATCGTTAATCATTACTCATTCTTTTTAATCTTCTCTCTTTCCTTCTTTTTCATCCTTTAATTTCCAAATAACAGTTTATTTCTTCATTTTTTTCCCTCACTTATTACTTTCCGTTTTTATCATTCTTCTCAACAGTACAATATTTTAGTTTCATCCTTTCACCACCAAAAAAAGAAAGAAAGAAAGATAATATGTAATTTTGGAGAACATTTTTCAGAAAAAATAAAAATAATAATAATAATAGAAGAAGTGAGAGTTACTTAGAAGAAAAAGAAAAACAATGGGTTCGATTCGGACGATGGTGATGATAATGTTATACTTTTCATCGGTTTTCATGTAAAATTAGATTAGTTAGAACAAAATTGATTATGGATGGTCGTGGTTTATATGTAAAAGAAGATTTTTTCTTTGAGAAAAAATTCACCACTTTTTTGTTATTTTGATGTGTGTATTGGACACTGGTTGAGCTGTTTCTTTGAGTTTGGACTTGCTTCTTAGGCACTTGGAACCATTTTGTTTTGCAGTTTGGGAACTAGTTTATGAGGCAATAACTGAACTATGTTTGCTTTGTTTTGCTTACTTCTATTTAGTTCTCTTTATTTCTCAAGCAAAAGGAAGCAACTCAAGTAGTGTAAAGGTGTTATTCAAATTGTGTGTGTTTTTCTTCTGAAGTTGATATGTTTTGCTACTCAATTTTGTCATGAGTTATTGAAATATGAGTGATTATGTTGCAGTTTGTGTAGTATGTTACAGTTTGTGTTATCCAACTATATTTAACTCAATTTTGTAGAATTCTGCACTCAAGGTTCATATATTCTTCATTATTAGGTAACTTTCTTTTTCCTCTGCTGAATTATTTTGAGTATGCTTCTCTGTCTTGACTCTTGACCTTAAAGGGTAATCAAATATATTTTCTTTTTGTGATGTGTTTTACTTGCTGGTGTTGGTGATGGTGGAAATTTAAGAAATTGGGCTCTGATATGAGTCTAATAATGAAACTTGCAACTAGCTTCCAAACTTTGCTTATTCTATTTTGAGTATAAACCTGGTATGATATTATTCTAAGATTATTTCTTATTCTGTTTTATTTTATTTTCACAAACATAACTTCTGTGCTTGCTTGCATCCTGCCTTGAATGAATTCATCTTTTGCTTATCCACCATGGTCAATTGATTGTTCAATTGTTTGGTTAGATCTCAGATTTTGCTTGTGTTGACACTATTTAATTTTGAACTTGTTTAAGGAAAGACACTCATATACATACATACACACACAGATGGTTATCATTTCTAGGGTTGATTGATGTAATAGAAAAAAGAATGGGAGACAGAAGAATTTAGGTGTATGAATTAGGCATAATGACTGAACAAGTATGTGGTGTTTATCACAGTTCACAGACAGTCCAGTGTTCCGTGTACATCATTCATAATCATTAATCAACTAATCAACAACTTAATAATATAAACTTTTTCTTATGAGATTTCAAGAACCAAACTGCATGTAATTCCTGTTTATTTTGACAAGAAACTAATTACATAGCGTTCTAACTCATACTGCTCATCCTTAGTTTTTAGTATGTAGTACCTAACATTAAAAACCTTTTTTTTTGTTATTGGAGTGAAGATTTCTTTTGCCAGTTTCCTTTTTAATGCATTTTATTATAACCTTATGATGCATTCACATGCATGTCTGCAAGTGTGTCAGAAATGGTGTTCAATTATTTTCTAGACTTCTACTAAATTTTATTATTTAATATTTAATTTCTCTCTCTCCTTAATTTTCTTTTTTCTCTTTTTATAATACAGTTGGCGCAAAAAAAGAAAGAATATTTAATACAGTCCTTAATTTTCTTTCTTTCTCTTTTCTATTTAATTCTCTTTCTCTTTTTTATTATTATTATTATTTTTATCAGTCCTTAATACATGTTCTTAATATTTAATACATGTCCTTAATTTTTTAATACAGTCCTTAGTATTATTATTTAATACAGTCCTTAATATTTAATACATGTCCTTAATTTTTTTTATAAATTATAATTTTTTTGTCTCTTTCTATCTTGTAAAAAAAAATTAATTTACATATATACCACTACTTGAGAAGGAAAAGTTCACAAAGCCATTGTTACAGCCACAAAATTATCATTTGAAAAAGGTAATTACAATTTTTTTATAATTTCTTTTAAAATACTATTTAAGTATTTGTTTGATATCTAATTTGTACATACAAAAATTTCTTTTTATAGTAGTGCCTGCTGATATATACTAGTTAGTTGCCTAGTTAATATGAGAGAGAGAGATTTTTAATGAATAGATTTTTTAAAATTTCTATTTGTAGTCCCTCTTAGTCATGTCAATCGATAAGTCATGGATTGGAAAACCACGAAACACGCATGAGTATATAGATGGTCTAAACAAGTTTTTGGATTTCGCTTTTGAGCATCGATCTCTCGGGGGTCGTCAGATTAAATGCCCTTGTCCAGTGTGTGGTTTTGGCAAGTGGCAAATAAGAGAGAAAGTTTTTGAACATTTAATAGTCAAGCCATTTCCAGAAAACTACAAAGTTTGGTATTGGCATGGTGAAGAAGCAGTTGGAGTTGGGTCACAAGCTCATCAAACTAGTTATATTGTACAAGATGATTTGACATCTCAATATCCAATGGTAACAATGCTCAATGACGCGTTTGGAGTTACTGGACCTGACTTGAATGAAGATGGATATGGAGATGAAGACAACATAGAGGATGGAGATGAAGATGAAGACAACATAGAAGATGGAGATGGAGACAATGCAGAAAATGTAGAATTTTACAAGTTGTTGGAAGATGGTAGTGAACAATTGTATGAAGGGTGCACAAAGTATTCAAAACTGTCTTTCTTGATTAGTCTATATCACATAAAGTGCTTATACAGAATAAGCGACAAAGCCATGACCGAAATTCTCAAGTTAATAAAAGATGCTTTTGGAAATGCGAAGATTTTAAATACATTCTATGAGGCCAAGAAAACCATAAACAAACTAGGGCTTAATTATACCAAGATACCTGCTTGTCCTAATGACTGCATGTTATATTGGGGGGAGGATGAAGATTTGCAAGAATGCAAAAGATGCAAGACATCTAAATGGAGCGATGCTAAAAAGAAGAAACCGACAAAGATCTTGCGATACTTTCCACTAAAACCGAGACTTCAACGATTATTCATGTGTTCTAAGACTGCTCAATCAATGCGATGGCATGCTTCGGTAGAAAAGAAAGATTCAAAGATAAGGCATCCGCGGGATTCTGAAGCTTGGAAGACATTTGATTTACTTCATGATAGGTTTGCCGAAGATCCTCGAAATGTACGTCTTGGTCTTGCAGCTGATAGATTCAACCCCTTTGGAGCTATGCGTACAAACTATAGCGTTTGGCCAGTGGTGCTTATTCCATATAATCGACCTCCATGGGAGTGCATGAAGCCAACATCACTAATCTTGTCAATGATTATTCCCGGAGAGAAAATGCCGGGGAACAACATAGACGTATATTTACAACCTTTTATCAAAGAGTTAAAAGAGTTGTGGCATGATGGTGTTCAAACATTAGATAGGTTCAAGAATGAAATGTTTACATTGCGAGCAGCATTAATGTGGACAATTAGTGATTTTCCAGGCCTTGGTAACTTATCTGGGTGGAACGTACACAGTAAATATGCTTGTCCCACATGTAACTTCAACATTGATTCATATAGATTAAAGCATGGTGGAAAATGGTGTTTTTTGGGGCATCGCCGTTTCTTAGAAAGGGGTCATAAGTTTAGGCTAAGTCGTGCAAAATTTAATGGAAAAATTGAGTTGAGGGATCCCCCAGCAGTACTAACAGGGTCAGAAATATTGGAATAACTTGAAGGCATCAATGTTTCATTTGGGAAGGAACTACAGGCAAGTAAAGGTAAGAGGACTCGACGAAAAGTTGTTGAAGAAGATGATGAATTGGGGATGTGGAGGAAGAAAAGCATATTTTTTGATCTTCCTTATTGGGAGTCTAACTTATTGTGCCACAATCTAGATGTCATGCACATTGAAAAGAATGTTTGTGACAATGTGTTATACACTTTGCTCAATGAGACTGGAAGGTCAAAGGATAATCTCAAAGCTCGTAAGGATCTCAAAGAAATGGGTATAAGGAAAGATTTATGGCCAGATGAAAATGGGAGATATCATCCATCTTTGTTCACAATGTCAAATTCCATGAAAGATGTATTCTTGCGTACTATAAAGAATATTAGAGTACCAGATGGTCTCTCGAGTAATATTTCACGGTGTGTTGACCTGAAGCAAAGAAAGCTTTATGGATTGAAGAGCCATGATTGCCACGTCCTTATGCAGCAACTATTACCCATTGCCATACGTAATGTGCTACCAGATAAAGTTACTGCAGTGCTAATAGAGTTGTCTTCATTCTTTCAACAGTTGTGCTCTAAAAGCTTAAGTCTTACAGAACTTGAGAAGCTCCAACCTCGAATAATCCTTACCCTTTGTCATTTAGAAATGTTGTTCCCTCCTTCTTTCTTTACAATCATGGTTTATTTAACCTGTCATCTAGTTGATGAAGCAAAACTTGGAGGACCAGTACACTATAGGTGGATGTATCCTATTGAGAGGTAAATATCTCTTTTCAATCATTGTTCATTTAACCTGTCACTTAGTTATATCTTGCTTACTAAAGCCAATTATACAAACTAGGTATTTAGGACATTTGAAGTCCTATGTACGAAACAAAGCTAAGTCAGAAGGTTCTATAGCTGAAGGATATGTGGCTGAAGAAGCTCTTACATTTTGCTCTCGATACTTAGAAGGGATTGAGACAAGATTTAATAGGCCACCACGTGTTGATGATCGTCCGGATGGTAATTACAATACACATGTTGATTCGCTTTTTCCACAAATGGGTAACTCTAAGGGAGCTTTCAAAGTATTTGAGTTGTCACCTATGGAAAAAAAACAAGCACATCGCTATGTGGTTCTAAATTGTCCATATGTCAAACCGTTCATTGAGTAAGTACTTAAGGATTTGCGTACATGTTTTTTATTTACTTGAAAATAGTTGTTTAGAAAGATTGAAGCCTCACAAGCTCGAATGGTGTATTTTGTCAATGATGAAGTGAATAAAGATTGGAGTGTTGTCGTGCATTTGAAGCCAATAGACTCATATGATATGGGGGGAAATGAAGATGATGAAGCATGCGACAATGAGCCATGGTTAGAGCAAAACTTGGATTCTTTATTTGAAAATGGTGATAATCTATCATTGTTAAGGGATGAGGTAGATGATGACATTGGAGAAGACGAACACATGTCGGAATAGCTAGTAGGTTAAATTAATTTATGGTATGAAATTTATAGTTAAGTTTTCATTTAGTTATAATTCACATTTTATCTATACTTATTAATTATTTTATTTCCAACTATTATTTTATCTAAAAAATAAAAAGGACAGAAATGAAAATCTTGTGATTTAAAACCTGTAACTAATTTTGTTTGTAAATTTTACAAAAATTGAGACAAGATTTAATGGAACTACTAAGCTTTGACCACAAATATTTGACTGTTCAAACATTTTTTAAGTTGGTACATAATTTGGTGTACAACGATTAAACTGATAACCCTAGAATTTGCTTAAATTCTATGGAGAGGTTGAAGTTGTTTGTGCAGTTTGCCCAACCAATGGTTAGGTATAGATTGAAAAGTCCCATAGCAGGTTCTTTATTTATTTATTTATTTTTTGTAAAATTTAATCCCTTAATTTTACATATATAAATATATAAAACTTCTGGATTGAACTTGAGGTTGCATCATTAAGGTGTGAGGTAATTAATTGGGGAATGACATCCATGTTGCTGTGGGTCTAATTTCTTTGGTAACAACACATGTTACAATGTGACTTGAGAACTGACCCTGCATGTTCTATTGTTCTTTATAAAATTATTATTGCTTTTATCTTATTTATTTTTAGTGTAATAACATTTTGTTATTATGAAATGGAAAAGGATGTAGTTGTCAGTTATAGATCTAAATTTGATGAAATAAAAATGGATAAAAATAAAAGATTTAAATAGAAGCAACTTTATTATTGTGGCAATTCTAGTGTAAGAGTAGTGTGGGGAAGGTTAACCTCGAGGGTTGTGTAGTGCATGTGAATAAACTCCATGATTGCATCTCTTATGCGAGTATAAAGTATTGAAGTAGCGTATATTTATTAATTATTGATTTGATCCATTATGCAGATATGCCAAAGCAAAAGAGGTACAAGAATCTACTTAAAGCAGCAGCCGCAGCTGCAAATGCTTCACAAGACAAGTCCGCAGCAGCTGCAAATACATCACAAGTCAAGTCTGCAGTAGCTGCAAATTCCTCCCGGGACAAGTCCGCAGCAGCTGCAAATTCCTTCCGGGACAAGTCGGCAACTTCAAATTCCTCCCGGGACAAGTCAGCAGCTGCAAGTTCCTTCCGGGACAAGTCGGCAGCTTCAAGTTCCTCTCGGGACAAGTCGGCAGCAGCTGCAAGTTCCTCCCGGGACAAGTCGGCAGCTTCAAATTCTTCTGAGCCATCATCAGTTGCTGTAACTATATCTGAGCATCCATCCGAACCTAAACGTAAACGTGGACGTGAATCTAAACATTATTGGACTGTTGATGCCATAGGTATGTATAGATGTTTTATTAACTATAAATTAAATTACATTTTCATTGATATTGTGCTGTATGGCTATGCCATAGGAGTTGGATTTTATTCATGGTTACTTAAGTTTCTTCATGAAGTTTCCCTTTATTTTTATAATGTATTTTATTTTTTTTATTTTGTTTCTTCACTTTCTCATACTTTCTCCTGTATATGTTTTCTTTTTGTTTCCCCATAATCCTTCTCCTGTATATGTTTTCTTTTTGTTTTCCCATATTTTTTACTTAATGCACTCTTCAACAATATATAATAATACTTTACACTAGTATACTCTGTTTCCAAAATAGTTACCTCTAATTGTTATGTCCAGTAAGTATATTAATATTTTCAATTGGTTTTTGGCTAAATAATATTTTCAATTGGTTTTTAGTATCACTGTTATAGCTTTTCTGGTCTGGTCTGATACTCATTTATTTATACTCGTTTGTCTATTTTAGATGAATACGGAGATAGTACACATCTTCATTTATTAGTGAAGGATGTGCATTATTTGCCAGAAGGTTTGCGCATAGTTGTCAATTTTGATAAAGATTATGCAGCAATAGGAGAAGCAGCTGGACTCCTTGCAGGAGTTTGTGGGCAATTGGCCATTGATTGTGTTGCATTTCCAATTAGTTTTGACAAGTGGTCAGACATTCCAACAAGCTTTTTTGAAAATCAATGGAATATTTTTTTCCTAGTAAGAAGATTACTCAAACTCTAAAGCTTATTTCTTTGCCATTATTTAGTTATATTTGCCAGTTATAATATATATTCTTTGTTATAACATTGAAGGCTCGATTTTGCTTCAAAGTGAGTGATAACTTGGCCAAACGATTTTTGCTCCAATCGCTTGGCAAAAAATGGAGGGAACATAGGATAAAGCTTTGGAATGATTTTTATGATCCGAGGTTGAGTAAAACCGAGATCATAAATAATGCACCAGTAGATATTGCTCCTGATCAATGGGCTTTATTCGTAGAATATCGTTTGAAGCCTGAAACTCAGGTAAGTACTTACTCTCCTAGTTAATGTTGTTGAATATATATAATTGAATATGAAGTAGTCAATGTTGTTGAAGAGTGATTTTGATTTCTGGGTGTCTCTAGAGTTGCCAGATGTTCTGATCTTTATTTTTACAATTGAATTATTGGCTGCGGGATAGTCTTAAATAGTGGTACATTCTCTGTTTATTTTAGTCCTAAATTGCTGTGGTTAGTGCACATTTTTACCCTATTTAAGTCAGTTTTGAAAGATGATGGTTCTTGCGGTTAACATGCAGAAATGAATATTGCTATAAATTTACAGAATTTAGTAAGAGGAATATTGCTGTGGTTAGTGCACATTTTTACCCTATTCTTATGTGTGTCCAAATTTAACTTGCAGAAACTTTGTAAGAGGAACCAAGAAATTCGGCAAAAACAAATAATTCCTCATACTTCAGGTGCTAAATCAATTGCAAGAAGAAGGGCTGAATTGGTAATCAATTAATGCATGCATATCTAATCTATCTCAAATATAATGCATGCATCATCTCTTAATTTTCTGCATATTTAATCTAAGTTATTAGGCTGCTATTTGTTTATCAAGTCTTTCTACTTTTCTTAAATTTTAGACGGAAGAGACAGGAAAAGAAGTTAATAGGGTTCAAATATGGGACATCACTCACAAGAAAATAGATGGAAGTTATGTTAATGAAAAGGCTAAAGAAATAGCGGTAAGACTAAAGTCCAATAAGTAACTTGTTTGTATTTCTTTTTCTTTCTTTTTTATAAGATAATACTATTTTTTATTCTTTCTCTTTCTTTTTATATATGTAGGAGAAGATTGAAGCACATAGCAGCCAACAACCAATGGAATTAACTGTTAATTCTCCTCTTGATGCTCTTGGAGTAGTTTTTGGGAAAGAGCACCCTGGCCGTGTTCGAGGTTTAGGTATGGGAGCTATTCCAACAATTGCTTTCAAGAACAACACCACAAGGATTAGTCAAATGAATTTAGGTTCTTCAAATGATGTTGGCACATCATCTACTTGTGGTCCAAATGTGCAAGAAGAGTTGGATACCGTTAAAGCGCAATTGCAAGCGCTAGTATCCTATATTGCTTCTAAGGAAGGAGGTAAAATTCCAATACAATTGGCTGAAATGTTTCCTACTCAACAAGTTTCACAGGTACATTCATATTCTGCCTATGATTCCTATTATTAATATAATTAGTACTAGTGCTAGCTTATGCTAGAGTGATAGTAATAATTAACACAAGTTTAACAAAAGGCATATAGCTTATGCTGGAATGTAATTTATAGTATAGCCTCAACCACACACATAAAATAGTTCAAGTAGTGGAACACAACACAACACTGCTTTGGGTAAAGGTGCAAATTAAGGTCTTACCTTCTAAGCTCAACATAACACAAAACAGCTTAACTTAAATTGTCTAAGGAACTATAGTTGACAGAAACTAGTACTGGTTTCTCCCCGTGGCATGATTACAATTACATGGATTCTGATTCTGACCTGGAGGATTTTGGCCCTGTGAATATCACAAAAACTGGTACTGGTTTCTCCATCCAGTTTCCATGAACTAAAGAATTTATGGTACATTGTATTCTTCAGATTGCCTCAGCCATATGTGTTGTTCAACTGGTATTTTATTTGTTGAATGTCACCTGGCAAATTTGTGGTGAGAAATTGATATGATTTTTTTTACCCCCTAGATGATCTCTGCTAGGGATATATTATTGAAAAGTAAGCATAATGGATTGTTTTACAAATGTAACCTTACTTTATGTATTAGAGATTTAGAGCATCAATTAAAGACTGAATTTCTGAATGATTGGACTGGCCTTGTATTTTAAATGTTTTCAAGTAGTTAGTTGGCTCTATAATTTTAAATTGGTTTCATTATTGTATCAATGCTATGTAATTAGACATGATAAATGTATATCAATATATGCCATTTCCTTGCATTTTTTGTGCTCATAATAGTTATATTTTTGTTGTAGGGATTGGATCAGGAGAGTAAGATTCCATCACCAAAAGAGTTAGGAAGTAGGTCTTCTGGAGCAAGCAATAAGGAAGCATGACCTTACTTGATATGTTAAGACGTATATTAAGAATTATATGTTAAGACATATTATTGAAAAATGTTACTTTGATACTTTATTTTTGGATTATGACATTTCAATTATGACTTTTGGATCATATATGAATTAAAAATCATCTAATGATGTTTGATTTATGATTATGCCTTTTGGTTATTACGAGATTTTTAAGTGAGTTTCGAAAATATCACTTTAAATTGGTAGTTTCAATCTTATTTTAAAAAGCATAAAATTGTCATCATAATTAGGTACAAACGACGATTAAAAACTCCCATTTTAAATGAAAACAATGCCATTATACGCTGGTAGAAACGGCGGTTAAAAACTGCCATTTTAAACACAAAAGATGCCATTATAACCTGGTAAAAACGGTGGCTAGAAACTGCCATTTTAAACATACAAGATGCCATTATAACCTGGTAAAAATGGCGGTTATAATGGTAAAAACGGCGGTTTTTAACCGCCGTTTTAAATAGAAATGATGCCACGACATCCTGGAAAAAACGGCGGTTATAGCCGCCATTTTAAACAATTCAAAAACCGCCATTTTATACGGAAATAATGGCGGTTACAAACCGCCATTTTAACCCTCAGAGAACCGCCGTATTATTCTAAGGTAATTGTGGCAGTTTTCTGAAAACCGCCGTAATAACCAGAATGGCGCCCAGAATAACGGCGTTTCTTGGGGGCGCCATTTTCGGTGATAATGGCGGTTCTAACCGCCGTAATTCTCCAAAATAACCGCCGTTTTAACCCCTTTTTTGTAGTGTTAGCTTTGCTAGAGTCCCCAATTAGAGGTGTCCAGAGTTCTTAAGCACACTCTTTTGCTTTGGATCACGACTTTAACCACTCAATCTCAAGCCTTTCACTTGGACCTGCATGCCACAAGCACATGGTTAGGGACAGCTTGATTTAGCCGCTTAGGCCTGGATTTATTTCCTTGGGCCCTCCTATCCATTGATGCTCAAAGCCTTGGATCCTTTTCACCCTTGTCTTTTGGTTTAAAGGGCTATTGGCTTTTTCTACCTCTTTTGCTTCTCTCTTTTTTTTTAGTTTTTTTTCACTGCTTTTTCTTGCTTCAAGAATCACTTTCATGATTTTTCAGATTAACAATAATATTTCTCTTGTTCATCATTCTTTCAAGAGCCAACAATTTTAACATTCATAAAATTTAATATAAAAAATATGCACTATTCAGGCATTCATTCAGAAGACAAAAAGTATTGCCACCACATCTAAATAATTAGAATTTTCCTTATTAAAAGCTCGAAAAATATTGCCTCTTTATTCTAAAAGTCTACTATTTTATTCATGTTTGATGATGATGAGAAAAATAAATTATAGCTTAATTGGAAATAAAATCAAGATAGAGATACTAATTACTACTACTCATATGTAACTTCTAAGGTAAATTCCTAATAAGAACAATTATCACAGAGTTAAGTTTAAGATTAAGACTCAACAACCTTTGGTTTGGGAGATGATGGGTGCTCCTTCAACTTGTGGGGTATTTGGTCCTTCATGAGACAGCTTCTGGCACTTCAGCTCCTGTATCTCCGGATATTCGTCTTCTTTCAGATCGAATTTAACTTCCGGGATTACTGATCTCAGACCCATTATTTTGTGGTAATGGTCTGCATATTCTTTGGTTAAGAACCTCTCTTAATTTCAAAGTGGTTTTGGAATATTCTCATTCTTGCCTCTTGAAGTAGTTTATTTTCCCTTAAGTGCCTTGATCTTGATGAGTTTTAGCTCCGTGATCACGGAAAAACACACCAAACTTAGAGGTTTGCTTGTCCTCAAGCAAAAGAAAGGAAAGGTGAGGAATAAAAGGAGAGGCAATTTCGAATATTCAAAAGATATGATGAGATTTTGAAAAAGATAACTTTGAATTCAAAAAAATAATATGAGGAGTTTGAAAAAGATTTGAGAAGAAATTAAAAAGATTTGAAAAGAATTCAAAAAGATAATTGAGTTTTGAAAAAAGTTTGAAAAGATATTGAAGAAAAATTAAGAAACATGTTTAGGATTAAAAAATTTTTGGAATTGAAATTGAAAGATGAGAGTTTGTAATATGTTTATGCAAGAAATCATGAATTGAAACATGAAAAATGGAAAAAATTTGAAGTGAAAATGAATTTACCTCCTCTCCACAATCCTGGCGTTAAACGCCCAAACACTGCATGTTTTGGGCGTTTAACGCCCATCTGTAGCTTCTCCTGGGCGTTCAACACCCAGCTGTTGCTTCTAGCTGGCGTTGAACGCCAGAAACTCCTTTGTCACTGGGCATTTTTCTAAACGCCCAGAACGCTGTAAATCTGGTGTTAAACGCCCAGAAGGTGCTTCTTTCTGGCGTTCAACGCCCAGAAGATGCTTCTTTCTGGCATTTAACGCCCAGATGGCTATCTCTACTGGCGTTGAACGCCCAGTAGATGCTTCTTTTGGGCGTTCAATGCCCAAAACAGCTCTTACTGGCTTTTTCGCACCAGTGAGCTTCTTTTTGCTGTTTTATCCTCTGAATCTTTCTGTAACTCTGTGAACTCAAGCAATTGCTATTTTACCTTGAAGATAATTGACATAAACCTGTAAAAATTAATTAATTAACAAATAAGCTTTGTAAATGGCTGGGTTGCCTCCTAGCAAGCGCTTCTTTATTGTCTTTAGCTGGACTATTACTGAGCTTTAATCAAGTCTCAGTTTTGAGCATTCTTGCTCAAAATTGCTTTCAAGATAATGTTTAACTCTCTGTCCATTAACAATGAAATTTTTGTTAGAATTATTATCCTGAAGCTCCACGTATCCATATGGTTACACACTTGTAATCACATATAGACCTCTCCACCGGGATTTCAATTTCCCGGGGAATAATCTGAGCCTAGAATTAAATAGTAGAACTTTCTGCCTTGGCTCAAAGACTCTGGATGAGAATTTCTTATCATGCCATCTTTTTGCTTTCTCTTTATAAATTTTTGCATTTTTGAAAGCATTGAGTCCGAATTCCTCTAGCTCATTTAACTGGAGCAATCGCTTTTCTCCAGCTATCTTGGCATCAAGGTTTAGGAATCTGGTTGCTCAGTAGGCCTTATGTTCCAGTTCCACTAGCAAGTGACAGGCTTTTCCATACACAAGTTGGTATGGAGAGGTCCCTATAGGAGTCTTGAATGCTGTTCTGTATGCCCACAGAGCATCATCCAAGCTTCTTGCCCAATCCCATCTACGGTTAATCACAGTCCATTCCAGGATTCTTTTAAGTTCTCTATTAGAGACTTCAGCTTGCCCATTTGTCTGTGGATGATATGGAGTGGCCACCCTGTGGCTAACTCCATATCAAACCAAAGCAGAGTAAAGCTGTTTATTGCAGAAATGAGTGCCCCCATCACTGATTAGTACTCTAGGGATACCAAATCTGCTGAAGATGTGTTTCTGGAGGAATTTCAGCACTGTCTTATTATCATTAGTGGGTGTTGCAATAGCTTCAACCCATTTGGATACATAATCCACTGCCACCAGAATATAAGTGTTTGAGTATGATGGTGGGAATGGCCCCATGAAGTCAATACCCCATACATCAAACAACTCAATCTCCAAGATCCCTTGTTGAGGCATGGCATAACTGTGAGGCAGATTGCCAGATCTTTGGCAACTGTCACAATTAAGTACAAACACTCGGGAGTCTTTATAGAGAGTAGGCCAGTAGAAGCCACATTGGAGGACTCTTGTGGCTGTTCGCTCACTTCCAAAATGTCCTCCATACTGTGATCCATGGCAGTGCCAGAGGATCTTTTGTGCTTCTTCTTTAGGCACACATCTACGGATTACTCTGTCTACATATCTCTTGAAGAGATATGCTTCATCCCAAAGATAGTACTTTGCATCAGTAATCAATTTCTTTGATTGCTGCCTACTGTACTCTTTGGGTATGAATCTCACTGCCTTGTAGTTTGCAATGTCTGCAAACCATGGAACTTCTTGGATGGCAAAGAGTTGCTCATCCGGAAAGTTTTCAGAGATCTCAGTAAGAGGGAGGGACGCCCCTTCTACTGGTTCTATTCGGAACAAGTGATCTGCTACTTGATTCTCTGTCCCTTTTCTGTCTCTTATTTCTATATCAAACTCTTGCAGAAGCAACACCCATCTGATGAGTCTGGGTTTTGAATCATGCTTTGTGAGTAGATATTTAAGAGCAGCATGGTCAGTGTACACAATCACTTTTGATCCTACTAAATAAGATCTGAACTTGTCAATGGCATAAACCACTGCAAGTAACTCTTTTTCTGTGGTTGTGTAGTTCTTCTATGCGTTATTTAAAATGCGGCTAGCATAATAAATGACATGCAGAAGTTTGTCATGCCTCTGTCCCAACACTGCACCAATGGCATGATCACTAGCATCACACATTAATTCAAATGGTAATGTCCAGTCTGGTACAGAGATGACTGGTGCTGTGACCAGCTTAGCTTTCAGAGTCTCAAACGCCTGCAGACACTCCTTATCAAAGATAGATGGCGTGTCAGCAGCTAGTAGATTACTCAGAGGTTTGGCGATTTTTGAAAAATCTTTTATAAACCTCCTATAGAATCCTGCATGCCCCAGAAAGCTTCTGATTGCCTTAACATTGGCAGGTGGTGGTAATTTTTCAATTACCTCTACCTTAGCTTGATCCACCTCTATTCCCTTGTTCGAAATTTTGTGCCCAAGGACAATTCCTTCAGTCACCATAAAGTGACATTTCTCCCAGTTTAAAACCAGGTTAGTCTCTTGGCACCTCTTTAGAACAAGTGCTAGATGGTCAAGACAGGAGCTGAATGAGTCTCCAAATACTGAAAAGTCATCCATGAAGACTTCCAGAAATTTTTCCACCATATCAGAGAAAATAGAGAGCATGCACCTTTGAAAGGTTACAGGTGCATTGCACAGGCCAAATGGCATCCTTCTGTATGCAAATACTCCGGATGGACATGTGAATGTTGTTTTCTCTTGATCCTGGGGATCTACTGCAATTTGATTATAACCTGAATATCCATCCAGGAAGCAGTAGTATTCATGACTTGCTAGTCTTTCTAGCATTTGGTCTATGAATGGTAAAGGAAAATGATCCGTTCTGGTAGCTGTATTGAGCCTTCTGTAATCAATACACATACGCCACCCTATAACTGTTCTTGTAGGAACCAGTTCATTTTTTTCATTATGAACCACTGTCATGCCACCCTTCTTAGGGACGACTTGGACAGGGCTTACCCAGGGGCTATCAGAAATTGGATAAATAATCCCAGCCTCTAGTAATTTAGTGACCTCATTCTGCACCACCTCCTTCATGGCTGGATTCAGCCGCCTTTGTGGTTGAACCACTGGCTTAGCGTCACCCTCCAATAGGATCCTGTGCATGCATCTGGCTGGGCTAATTCCTTTAAGATCACTGATGGACCACCCAAGAGCTGTCTTGTGTGTCTTTAGCACTTGAATTAGTGCTTCTTCTTCCTGTGGCTCTAAGGTAGAGCTTATGATTACAGGAAAGGTATTACCTTCTCCCAGAAATGTATATTTCAGGGATGGTGGTAATGGTTTGAGCTCGGGTTTGGGAGGTTTCTCCTCTTCTTGAGGGATTTTCAAAGGTTCTATTATTCTCTCTGGTTCCTCTAGATCAGGCTGAACATCTTTAAAGATATGCTCTAGCTCTGATTTGAGACTCTTAGTCATATTGACCTCTTTTACCAGAGAGTCAATAATATCAATGCTCATGCAGTCATTTTGGGTGTCTGGATGCTGCATAGCTTTGACAACATTCAACTTAAACTCGTCCTCATTGACTCTCAAGGTCACTTCCCCTTTTTGGACGTCAATGAGAGTTCGTCCAATTGCTAGGAAAGGTCTTCCTCGAACGAGAGTTGCACTCTTGTGCTCCTCTATTTCCAGCACCACAAAGTCAGTGGAAAAGGCAAATGGCCCAACCTTGACAATCATGTCTTCAATTACGCCTGATGGGTATTTAATGGAGCCATCAGCAAGTTGGAGACATATCCGGGTTGGTTTAACTTCATCAGTCAACCCAAGCTTTTTGATAGTAGCTGCAGGTATTAGGTTAATACTTGCCCCAAGATCACATAGAGCTTGCTTGGTACAAGTACCTTCTAATGTGCATGGTATCATAAAGCATCCCAGATCTTTAAGCTTCTCAGGTAAGCTTTTCAGAATGACTGCACTGCATTCTTCAGTGAGGTAAACTTTCTTAGTTTCCCTCCAATCCTTCTTATGACTTAAGATCTCTTTCATGAACTTAGCATAAGAGGGTATTTGCTCAAGTGCCTCTGCAAATGAAATCTTTATCTCAAGAGTCCTGAGATAGTCTGCAAAGCGGGCAAATTGCTTATCATATTCTGCTTGGCGAAGTTTCTGAGGATAAGGCATTTTGGCTTTGTATTCCTCAACTTTAGTTGCTGTAGGTTTATTGCTTACAGCCATAGGTTGAGAAGCCTTTTTAGAGGAATTGCTATCAGCACTTCTATGTGTCTGATCCCCCATTGGCGTTTGAATGCCAGGGGTGGAAGTTAGAGTGGCGTTAGACGCCAACTCCTCACCTGTTTCTGGCATCTGAACGCTAGAATTGTGCTTCCTTTGGGCGTTCAACGCCAGGACTGAGCATGGTTTGGGCGTTCAACGCCAGCTTTCCACCCATTTTCTAGCGTTTGAGTGCCAGAATTATTCCTCTCTGGGCTCTTACTGTCCTCAGATGGATTTTGGGTAGTTTGCTCATTTCTTGGCTTTCGGCTACCTTGAAGTGAGGTATTTAATATTTTTCCACTTCTTAATTGAACTGCTTGGCATTCTTCTGTTATTTGTTTTGATAACTGTTGTTTTGTTTGCTTCAACTGTACTTCCATATTCATATTAGACATTCTTGTTTCTTTAGTATCTCCTTGAATTTGGCTAGCTGTTTTGTTAGAAAATCTAGTTGCTGATTGAATTCAGTAACTTGTTCTGTAGGACTGAGTTCAGTAGTTACTGTTTTAGCCTCTTCGTTGATGGAAGGTTCACTACTTAGGTACAGATGCTGATTTCTGGCAACTGTATCAATAAGCTCTTGAGCTTCTTCTATTGTCTTTCTCATGTGTATAGATCCACCAGCTGAGTGGTCTAGAGAAATCTGAGCTCTCTCTGTAAGCCCATAATAGAAGATGTCTAACTGCACCCACTCTAAAAATATTTCAGAGGGACATTTTCTTAGCATCTCTCTGTATCTTTCCCAGGCATCATAAAGGGATTCATTATCTCCTTGTTTAAAGCCTTGGATGCTCAGCCTTAGCTGTGTCATCCGTTTTGGAGGAAAGTATTGATTCAGGAATTTTTCTGACAGTTGTTTCCATGTCTTTATGCTAGCTTTAGGTTGGTTATTTAACCACCTTTTAGCTTGGTCTTTTACAGCAAATGAAAACAGTAATAATCTATAGACATCCTGATCTACTTCTTTATCATGTACTGTGTCAGCAATTTGTAAAAATTATGCCAGAAACTATGTAGGTTCTTCCTATGGAAGACCGGAATACTGGCAATTTTGCTGCACCATGATAATGAGCTGAGGATTCAACTCAAAACTACTAACTCCAATGGAGGGTGTACATATACTACTCCCATATGAAGCAGTAGTGGGGTTAGCATATGAACCCAGAGTCCTTCTGGACTGTTCATTTCCACTTAGGTCCATGATGGAGAAGGGGAGATAATGTAGATTTATTTTATTTATTTTATTATATATAAAAATTTCAAAATAATAATAACAAAATAAAATAAAATAAAGACAACAATAAAAATAAAAATAAATAAAAATAAAAATAAAAATAAAAATAAAAATAAAAATAAAAATAAAAATAAAATAAAATAAAAATTTAAAAATATTTTATGAAGATTTTCAAAAAAGTGAGGAGAGAGAAAGTGGTTAGGATATTTTCGAAAAAGATATAATTTTTTTTAAAAAAAATCTTAAAAGGATAAGATTTGAATAATTTTGAAATTGAAATCTGAATTTTTATAAAAAAATTCGAAAAATTTGCTTGAAAATAGTTAGAGAAGATAATTTTTTTTATTTTTGAATTTTATGATGAAAGAGAAAAACACACAAAAGACACAAGACTAATGTTCCTTGCTTTCGAAAATTTTGGAGGGAAAATACCAAGGAACACCAAACTTAAAAATTTTAAGATCAAAACACAAAGAAGACTTAAGAACATTTTAAAGATTCACAAGAACAACAAGAACAAAAGAAAGAACACCGAACCTAAAATTTTTTTTTTGAAAACCAAATTAAATTTTTGAAAATTAAAGAAAATTAACAAGAGAACACCAAACTTAAAGTTTGGCACAAGATTCAATCAAAGAAAAAAAAATTATTTTTGAAAAAGTTTTAAAAAGAAGATACCCAATTGCCAAGAACATAAGCCAATGCTCTAGCCAACTGAACTATAAATGTAACGTGTTTTAAAGAGGTATTTTTAATAAATAAAAATATTTTTTTTGAAAACTAATATTTTGAACTTGCACAAGGAAAACACAAAAAATACACAAAATAGGAAAAACCAAAGATCAAACAAGAAAATTTGACAAGAACAATTTGAAGATCATGGAAAAATAAAGAACATGCAATTCGAAAATTGAAAGACAAAGAATAGCATGCAATTGACACCAAACTTAAAACATGACACTAAAATCACAGAAAAACTAAAAATTAATAAAGAAAACTAATATTTTTGAAAAAAAAATTTTAGAAAGGATAATAAAAGATGCAATTCTAGTAAAAAAAAGATAAATTTTTCCTAATCTAAGCAACAAGATTCACCGTCAGTTGTTCAAATTCAAACAATCCCCGGCAACGGCGCCAAAAACTTGGTGCACGAAATTACAATCACACTTTTGCAATCCGCACAACTAACCAGCAAGTGCACTGGGTCGTCCAAGTAATACCTTACGTGAGTAAGGGTCGAATCCCACGGAGATTGTTGGCTTGAAGCAAGTTATGGTTATCTTATTAATCTTAGTTAGGATACCAATAGGATTCTTTAGCCTCGATTGTAAAAGATAAAAAAGGGTGTAAAAGGAGTAATTGTTACGCATTAATGGAGAATATGTTGGAGTTTTGGAGATGCTTTGTCCTCTGAATTCCTGCAACATAATGCTTTCTCACTTTCATAAATGCAACGCTCCTTCCATGGAAATCTGTATGTAGGGCGTCACCGTTGTCAATGGCTACTTCCCATCCTCTCAGTGAAAATGGTCCAAATGCTCTGTCATAGCACGGCTAATCATCTGTTGGTTCTCGATCATGTCAGAGTAGAATCCATTAATTCTTTTGCGTTTGTCATCACGCCCAACAATCGTGAGTTTGAAGCTCGTCACAGCCATTCAATCCTTGAATCCTACTCAGAATACCACAGACAAGGTTTAGACTTTCCGGATCCTCAAGAGTGGCCGCCAAAATGTTCTAGCTTATACCACGAAGATTCTGATTAAGGAATCTAAGAGATACTCATTCAATCTAATGTAGAACGGAGGTGGTTGTCAGGCACACGTTCATGGATTGAGGAAGGTGATGAGTGTCACGGATCATCACCTTCTTCATAGTGAAGCGTGAATGAACATCTTAGATAGGAACAAGCATGTTTGAATGGAAAACAGAAATAATTACGTTAATTCATCGAGACGCTGCAGAGCTCCTCACCCCCAACAATGGAGTTTAGAGACTCATGCCATCAAAGAGTATAAAATTCAGATCTAAAAATGTCATGAGATACAAAATAAATCTCTAAAAGTTGTTTAAATACTAAACTAGTAACTTAGGTTTACAGAAAATGAGTAAACTAAGATGGATAGTGCAGAAATCCACTTCTGGGTCCCACTTGGTGTGTGTTGGGGCTGAGACTTAAAATTCTCACGTGCCTGGGCTGTTTCTGGAGTTGAACACCAGGTTGTAACATGTTTTTGACGTTGAACTCCAACTTGCAATCTGTTTCTGGCGCTGAACGCCAGACTGCAACATAGAACTGGCGTTAAATGCCAGTTTACATCGTCTATCTTTGCGCAAAATATGGACTATTATATATTGCTGGAAAGCCCTGGATGTCTACTTCCTAACCCAATTGAGAGCGCGCTAATTGGACTTCTGTAGCTCCAAAAAATCCATTCCGAGTGCAAGAAGGTCAGAATCCAACAGCATCAGCAGTCCTTTTTCAGCCTAAATCAGATTTTTGCTCAGCTACCTCAATTTCAGCCAGAAAATATCTGAAATTACAGAAAAATACACAAACTCATAGTAAAGTCTAGAAATATGAATTTTGCCTAAAAACTAATAAAATTATACTAAAAACTAACTAAAACATAATAAAATCTACATGAAATTACCCCCAAAAAGCATATAAAATATCCGCTCATCAGTGGCGGATAGAATTTTATTCAAATTTAAAATTTGAGACTCACACTCCCTTAGTAACCTATTTTTTGAAATTGGAATTAAAAATTTAAATTTGAAAAGAGGGAAGCACGTGTTACATTCATTTTAGTTATACAAATTATTTTCTACTACAACTCAATACTGTTAATTTTAAAATATATAAGTATGTTATTTTGATAAAAGAATTATATAATTGATTAAAATACACATTTTATTTTACTTTTGTCGAAAAACACGCACTTTTAGTGTTTCATAAGAAATTAAGAATTGAAATACACGTCTTTTTTATTTTTGTATTTCTATGAAATACATATTTTTTTAGACCAAAAGAAAAATATTTTTAAATCAATCATATAATTTTATTATTAAATAATATAATTATAGATTGCAAAATTTATCAATTAAATTATTACAAAAAATTTGTGTGGTTAAAACTAAAAACTTGAAAACATTTATAAAAGTGCATTGTTGAGTTTAGAAAATAATAATTATATTTTTGGTGATGACAAACGTATATTTAGTGGCGTTAAAAACTCGAAAGGTTATTTGATGTGAATGTTCATAGTGCAGGTTCAAATTTATTTTTGATAGGAAAGTTCAATAAGAAATGCATCTTGCCTATGTTATTCATAGTTAGACAAAACAAAAACAAAGTAGGTTTATGAATAAACCATTCCAAGTTAAATGTATTTGCAATCGATCAGGCCCAATTCTTTAGCAAGAAATCACACCTATTTGACCAAGCCAATGGACCAACGTATGATACTCTAAAACTAAGTGTCTGAATCATAGCTACTTGAACCAAGCTCAAAGTCCAGCTCATTGCCTTCATGAAAGGGAAAAAATCTTGTTATTGGTGGAGCTTTATAGCTTTGGGTAAAACACAAAGAAGAAAAGAGGAGTTCACTTTTTCACCAAGCACAAAAAGAAAGACAAAAAAAAGAAAATCTTAGAAGTAAATGTCAAATCAAATCAACATATTAATGTTAAACTAATTCAGAAGATAAAGGTATGAAGTTTTCATTAACATGCAAGTCTATTACTTGTTGATTACAACTTTTTCTCTACACAACCATTTCGGGTACATGAAGAAAGTGGAGGTTACTTTAATCTGCTACAGATCAATGGATAATATTAAAATATGGGGTCAAAACACTAGATTAATAGTTTTGATTTATCAAACCCATTGAGGATTTGTTACCAATGAAGTCGCTAATGTCAATTTGCTCGCTGTATTACTTACCTCTGATTTCAAATTCCTATTTTTGGGGTATAAGTAAAGAAAAGTAAGTGAAGACCTCAGCTGGTTCAAGAATTAAGGAGCTAACTTTGAAGAACAAGCAATCTCACTCTATATAAAAAGAAAAAACAACTTCAGTTTTAGCAAGGAGAGTGAACTAAGATCTGAGTTTTATTGAAAGTTTTTCTACTATTCTTGCTCAAAATTTTCGAAAGTGTTTCTACATCAAAGAAACTTTTTGTCAAGATGCAGAGATACATATGAGAGTGTTGAATCTGGTTCATCCTATAGCTTTTGAGCTTTTCTACATTATCTCCTTCATGGTTTATTATTGAATATTCTGTTTTTATGTTGTATCTTTATTTGTTTCTATTCAGTGATAAAAGGCATATAAGTGAAGCATTTAGAAAAAACTATTGAGAGAAAAGACAAACAGAGGTTCTTGGAGACAAAAGCTAAAATTTATGTTATATCTCTTTTGAATGTATTTCTATTTTGTATCTTGTATCGGAGAGGTATCTCTTACTAAGTTGGGTGAACACTTAGTGGTTGTATCATAATCCTGAGAGGATTCTTTTACTAAGTTAGGTGAGCACTTAGTGGTTGAAGGTTTAGGGAGTGAACCTAGCCAAATCAAGCTTGGGTAGAAGTTTGGTTTGTCTCTGATAGGATTAAGTTGAATTCTTAGGAATTTGTGTTTGTAATACTTGAAAAGATAGTAAAAATTCTACCACTGGATGTAGGCTGCATTACACAAGGTAATTGAACCAGGATACATGGCTGTGTCATCTTCTTCTTTTTTGCTTTGATTCTATTTTCACATGTTATAAGATAAAATAAAATTGTCATCTGCATAATCAATCTTGCAGTCTGAACAAAATTAAAATTTCATTTTCTTGTTTGAGGATTAATTAATCAAGTTCAAAGAAGGTCATAGATTGAACCTCTCTTCTCTAGGTCATCAAGAACCTTCAATTAATATCAAAGCTTGGTCTCAAGGATCAAGTTTCCCAGCTTGAAGAAAAGGTCCAATGACAAATAACATGGGAGTAAACACTATGGCCTACATGCTTACTGAGGGACAATCTGACAACAGACCTCATTTCTTTAATGGAAAGAATTACACATATTGAAAGGAAAGTATGCGGATCTTTGTGCAATCCATTAACTACAATATATAGAAGATCATTGTAAATGGTCCTCAAGTTCCTACTAAGACAAGTGCTGAAGGCGTAAAGAAATAGAATGGAACAAAGAAGACAAGAAGAAGGTGGAGTTAAATGTTAAAGCCATCAACATGATACACTGTGCTATCAGTTTCGAAGAGTATCGGAAGGTATCTAGATGTAAGACGACAAAAGAGATTTGTGATAAACTCGAAGTCACTCATGAAGATACCAACAAGTCAAAGAAACAAGAATAGATATGCTGCGAAAAAGAATATGAAATATTTTTCTATGAAGGATGAAGAAACCATTAATGAGATGTTTGAGAGATTCTCAATCATCATAAACAGTTTAGATGCTATGGGAATGACTCACACTGAACAAACTCTTGTGATGAATGTTCTTAAAAGCTACAAAAAAATAGGAAACAAAAGCTACTGTGATAGCCGAAAGCAACAATCTAAGTCCATTAACATATGAAGAGTTAAAAGGGAGATTTCTTGTATATGAAACCATACACACCAGCTAAGATACAAAAATAAAAGGAGTGGCCTTAAAATTAAAAGTTGAGTCATTGGAGGATGATTCCAATGATAGTTTTTTAGATGATGAAATTGTATATTTTGCTAGAAAATTAAGAAGGCTAATCCAGAACAAAGGTAAGAGCAAAGGCTCGAGTTCAAAGGAACAAAAAGGGATCTGGGCAAAGACATTGCCATCACTGTAAAGAGGCTGGTCACTATAAATTTGACTGCCGTAAACTCAAGAAAGAGGATATAATGAAGAAAGAAAAGAAGAAAGTCTTTATGACCTCTTGGGAGGATCTAGAGAATGATTCCGATGAAGAGGAAGAATCTGAATATGAAGCACAAGTCTGCTTCATGGCTGGTCATGATCAATTAGACAAGGTAAACTACTTTGACTTGTCTATTAAAAATTTATATGTTATTATTAATGACCTCACAAATTATTCTGAGAAATTGCTGAGTAAATATAGTAAATTCAAAACTGAAAATGAAGCATTGAAAGCTAAACATGATTTCTTGAAAGAAAAAATATAGGAAACTGAGTGTGCTATTGATCTTGTTGAAGAAAGCATATTTTTAAAATCTGAAACTGAAAAATTTAAAGGAAAGCACTCGATTGACGCTTCACAAGAACTTATTACAGAAAATGAAAGATTAAAGGAAATGATTAAATGTTTGAATAATGATTTAGCAAAATTTGCATATAGTTTTAGCAACTTGAACAAATTGCTTTCTAATCAAAGATCTTTATTAAAATCTGGTCTGGGTTACTCCTCTAACAGTGATGCTGCTTTGGAAAAATTATATTTTGATAATAATGCATCATCATCACGGACCAAACCTCTGTTAAAAGATTTTGGTCTTCTTCTATGTTACTAAAGATAGTGCTAGTGATAAAAACCATATTATCAAAAGTGTTGCATCTACCTCAAACACCAGAAAAATAAAAACCTTTAATCAATTTCAAAATTATGCATACAGAAATCATTGTTTTACTTGCAATAAATATGGTCATTCTTTATCTCAATGCTTTATTGTGAAAAAAATAGTAGAAAACAAAACATATAAGATTGTTTATGATTTTAATACTCTTGAGCAACTAAGATGGATTAATTTCAAAGGATCCAAATTAGTTTAGATACCTAAGGTCACTTAAGAATATGTGCAGAGTTTCCTAGCATCCAAAAAGAAGAAAGACATGTGGTACTTGGATAGTGGATGTTCTAGACATATGATGGAAAAGTCAATATTCTTTGTCAAACTCAACAAGTATGATGAAGGATTTGTGACTTTCGGTGATTATGGTAAAGAAAAAATTATTGCAATTGAAAAAGTTAGTAAAGATCTCTCTATTCATTGATGATATTTTCTTGGTTAATGGATTGAAGCACAATCTTTTGAGTATTAGCCAATTGTGTGATCTTGGTTATTTGGTTATTTTCAAAAGATTAGAATGCCTTGTTGTAAATGAAAAATCTAATGAAGCGTTATTTGTCGCAAAATGATATGATAATGTGTATGACCTCACTTTAGATGAACTTAAGAGTCAAAATGTAGCATGTTTTCATTCAAAAGATTCTGAAAAATGGCTATGACATAAAAGATTGGGTCACACTAGCATGTATCAAATCAACAAGCTAGTGAAAAGGGATTTAATAAAAGTTCTTCCTAAAATCAAGTTTGACAAAGACATCACTTGTGATGCTTGTCAAATAGGAAAACAAACCAAATTTTCTTTTAAATATAAGGAAGATATTTCTACTAAAAGACCACTTAATTGCTACATATTGATCTCTTTGATCCAACTAAAACTCAAAGTCTAGGTGATAAATACTATGGCTTAGTAATTGTGGATGATTATATAAGATTTAGTTAGATTCTATTTCTTGCACATAAAAATGATGTATTTTTAGCTTTTAAAATTTTTAGCAAAAGAATTCAAAATGAAAAAGATTTAAAGATTGCTTCTATTAGAAGTGATCATGGTAAAGAATTTGAAAATTAATTTTTTGAATCCTTTTGTGATGAACTTGGAATTTCGTATAACTTCTCTTATCCAAGAACACCCCAACAAAATGGTATTGTGGAAAGAAGAAATAGAAGTCTTCAAGAAATAGCTAGAGCCATGTTATGTGAAAGTGAAGTTCCTAAAATTCTTTAGGTTGAAGCCGTGAATACGGCATGCTACATCTTGAATAGAACAATCATAATGAAGTTTTTAAAGAAAACCCCTTATGAACTTTGGAAGAGAACTCCACTAAATCTGAAATACTTTCACATTTTTGGATGTAAATGCTTTGTTTTAAGCACCAAAAAAAATTTTAAGAAAATTTGATCCAAAGACGTATGAGAGTATTTTGTTGGTTACTCCATAACTAGCAAAGTCTATAAAGTATATCATCAAGATGCTAGAATTATTAAGGAGTCTATACATGTTACATTTTGCGATTCTAATCCTGTTTCAAGTGTTTTGGAAGATTATGACACAACCAATCAAGTGGAGAGCAACAGAAGTGAAGCTCAAAATTAAGAAAAAGATAAATCTAAACAACCTAATCCTAAATCTGCTGTTGCAAAAAATTCTGTAGGAGACCATCTCATTTTATCTCTTGCAACTATTGAAATTCATGAGAATTCCAGCTCCATTGAATCAAACATGTCTAAATCTATTTCAAAATCTCCAAAACTCTGTGAATGAAGATTTTTAAAGAATTATCCACAAGAGTTTATTATAGGAGATCCTTTACAAGGTGTCACCACAAGATCCTTTTCTAGAAGAACAACAGAGAAAAATAAATTTGGCCTTTCTCCCTCAAATTGAGCCTCAAATTTTTTATGAAGCTCTTGGTGATCCCTTTTGGGTCAAAGCATAGAAGAAAGAGTTACAACGATTTAAAAAGAATCAAGTGTGGGCACTTGTACTCGATCTAATTGGGAAGAAAATGATTGGCACTAAGTGAATCTTTAGGAACAAATTGGGTGAAGACTGAAGCATAGCTAGGAACAAAGTAAGATTGGTGGCTCAAGGATATGATGAAGAAAAAAGACTAGTTTTTGATGAGTCCTTTGCACCTGTACCCCGAATGGAAGCTATAAGGCTTCTCCTTGTATATGCTGCCCATTATGGCTTTAACCTTTTTCAAATGAATGTGAAATTTGTATTTTCGAATGGTATCATTGATAGAGAAATGTATGTGGCGTAACCTCCTGGTTTTGAAAATAAAGAATCTTCAAACCATATTTTCAAGCTTTTCAAAGTACTTTATAGTTTAAGATAAGCTCCCAGAACTTGGTATGAAAGGCTTAACTCTTTTCTTTCAAAAAATGATTTTCAAAGAGACACCACTGACACTATTATTTTCATTAAAATTCTAATAATTCTTTCATCCTAGTTTATTTTCATTAAAAATTCTAATAATTCTTTCATCCTAGTTCAAATTTATGTTGATGATATAATTTTTGGCTCAGCCGATGAGTCTCTTTGTGCTGATTTTAGTAAACTCATGACTAGTGAATTTGACATGAGTATGATGAGTGAGTTTAATTTTTTTTCTTGGGTTTCAAATAAAACAAATTTCAAATAAATTTTTCATTCATCAAGAGAAGTATGCCAAGGAACTAGTTAAGAAATTCGAAATGGAGAATGTCAAACCCGTGGAAACTCTAATGCATCCAAATTCACGATTAGAAAAGGATGAAATTGAGAAAGATGTTAATGAAACTAGGTATAAAGGAATGATAGGTTCTATTATGTATCTTACATCCTCTAGACCTGACATTATGCAAAGTGTTAGTGTTTGTTCAAGATTCTAATCACAACCAAAAGAGTCACATCTATTTGCAGTTAAAAGAATCATTAGATATGTTCATGACACATCCAACTTTAGTTTAAGGTATCTTAGGTCTGATGATTTTTCTGCAATGAATTATTGTGATGCAAATTTTGTTGGAGATAAAGTGGATAGAAAAAATACTTCTGGAATTTGCTGTTTTCTAGACAAATCTCTAAACGTGTGGTCAAGCAAGAAGCAGTCCACAGTAGCTTTATCTACTGCCGAAGATGAATATATTGCTGCCTTATCTTGTTGTTCTCAATTGTTGTGGTTAAAAACTCAATTAGTCGATCACAAATTAAAAACTGAAAATATTCCTTTGTTTTGTGATAACATGAATGCCATTAATATTTCTAAAAATCTTGTCTTGCACTCAAAAACTAAACATATTGAATTGAGATTTCACTCAATAAGGGAATATGTTAAAAAAGAGAATATTGATATTCAATTTGTTAAATCGAAAGAACAGCTGGCTGATATATTCACAAAATCTTTGGCTGAAGATAGTTCAAAATGAGACATTTCTAGACAGATGAAGAGCTTTCAACATGAAACTTTAACTCTGAACTTTGATTTTGAATTAATTTCAAGTGGGCCAAACATTTTTTTCAGATAACAAGTGATCTTTTGTATTTCCTTAAACACAACCCTTTTGGCCCCAATATGAGTTTGTTTGTTTGTAAGTGAGCCTCATTGGATTTTGTCATACATTAAAAAATCTTTTCAAACTTTTGTCTTTTCTACACTTTAAATTATTACTTTAGATACAACTTTTTTATCTTTAAGTCAAATTCTTTTTAAATCAAGTTGCATAGGGTTCTGAATTTCTCTTTTTCCAATAACTACCTTAACTTACTACAGTTGCAAAACAAAAACTCTTCATATATCTTGCATACTTCTTCATATTTTTCATACTCATGATTTCAATTTTTTGAAAAAACTGCATCTTCTATTTTGATCTTGCTAATGTCTTGTTTGAGAGTTTTGTTTTGCAAATCAAAGAGATATTTGTTGGATAAGTAATAAGTGATTTGATTTTTTAAGTATAGAGAAAAAGACATGGACCATGATTGAATCTTATTACATATGTGGTTCCTTTTGTTTTTCAAAATCTTCTTTTTGGGTCATATGAATTTTTAACAAGGATTGGTCCTTCATCATCTTTTAAATTTTTTGTATATATTGATTTTATCTTTTCTGACAGCTTTATTTGGTACTGGCAGTACTACCTTACTACAACTATGATGTTATTTTTCAAGAATACAACCTTTGGTTTTCACATACCTCTAATATATCGTTTTGCAGGTTCTGTTATATGTTTTATGTTTTTTACCCATCTTGATGACAAAAGAAGGGAGAAAAATATATATAAGGCTTGATAAGGTGTAAGTCTTACTGAGAATATTGGTTATTAATATTAGTTTTGATTAGTCTTGTGATTGTAAACTGAACTTGTTTGACTTTAAGTCATTTGTACTTCATGGATACTTATATGCTTTTGATTCTGTTGTGCTTATACTTATGCTGCTGAATTGTTACTTTTTATGCTGTCAAATAAAATATTTTTTTGTAAAAGCTTACAATATTAGCTTGTATAGATTATTCTGCTTTTGTGCAACCATGAAATTATAAATAAGTATATGTATTGGATTATTTTGTTGGCATTATTATTTGTGTCCTCATGTTAAACGATAAACATACATTAAGTAACCCTTATGAAAAAAAGGGGAACAGCCCTTATGAAAGAGAGGGGAAGCACATCAAGTCAATCTGGTATCATCAAAGAAAGGACTCTAAACTTTTCCCATTTCAATTCTTTTGATTATTACCTCATATATTATGTTGGTCATCAAGAGAGAAATTGTTGAGTTTAGAAAATAATAATTATATTCTTGGTGATGATAAACATATATTTAGTTATGTTGAAAACACAAAAAGTTGTTTGATGTGAATGTTCATAGTACAGGTTTAACTCTGTTTTTGATAGAAAAGTCCAATAAAAAATGCATCTTGCATATGCTATTCATAATTGGACAAAACAAAAAGAAAGCTGACTATGCCAAGTTAAATGTATTTGCAATCAATCAGACTCAATTTTTTAGCAAACAATCACACCTATTTGATCAAGCCAATGGACCAATGTCTGATACTCTAAAACCAAGTGTCTGAATCATATCTACTTGGACCAAGCTCAAAGTCCAGCCCATTGCCTTCATGAAAGGAAAAGAATCTTGTTACTGGTGGAGCTTTGTAGCTTTGGATAAAACACACTGAAAAAAAAAAAGAGAAATTCACTTTTTTACCAAGCACAAAAAAGAAGAAAGGAAAAAGAAAATCTTAGAAGAAAATGTCAAATCAAATCAACATATTGATGTTAAACTAATTCAAAAGATAAAGGTATGAAGTTTCGATTAACATGCAAGTCTATTATTTGTTGATTTTAACTTTTTCTCTGTACAACCATTTCGGGTAACATGAAGAAAGTGGAGGTTACTTTAATCTGCTGTGAATCAATGGCTAATATTGAAATTTGGGGTCAAAGCACTAGATTAATAGTTTTAATTTATCAAACCTATTGAGGATTTGTTACCAATAAAGCCGCTTATGTCATTCTACTTGCTGCATTACATACCTCTGATTTTAAATCCCTATTTTTGGGGTCTGGGTAAAGAAAAGAAAGTGAAAATCGTAGCTGGTTCAAGAATCAAGGAGCTGACTTTGAAGAATAAGCAACCTCACTCCATACAAAAAGAAAAATCAACTTCTGTTTTGGCACGGAGAGTGAACCACGATCTGAGTTTCATTGCGAGTTTCTCTATTATTCTTACTCAATGTTTTGGACAGTGTTGAATCCGATTCATCCGATAGCTTTTGAGTTGTTCTACATCATTTCCTTTATAGTTTATTATTGAATATTCTATTTGTATGTTGTATCTTTTTTTGTTTCTATTCAGTGGTAAAAGGCATATAAGTGAGGCATTTTAGAAAAAGCCATTGAGAGAAAAAGCAAAGAGAGGTACTTGGAGAGAAAAGCCAAGATTTATGTCATATCTCTTTTGATTGTATTTTTGTTTTGCATCTTGTATCCGAGAAATATCCATTGCTATGTTGGGTGAGCACTTAGTGGTTGTATCATGATCTTGAGAGGATTCCCTTACTAAGTTGAGTGAGCACTTAGTGGTTGAAAGTTTAGGGAGTGAACCTAGCCAAATCAAATTTGGGTAGAAGTTTGGTTTGTCCCTAATAAGATTAGGTTGAATTCTTGGGAATTGGTATTTGTAATACTTGAAAAGATAGTGAAAATTTTACCACTGTTATGTGGTGGAAACTGGATGTAGGCTTGCACAAGGTAACTGTTCATACCCTGGGTCGAGCTATGTGGTGCACAAAATTGCAATCACACTTTTTGCAATCCGCACAACTAACCAACAAGTGCACTGGGTCGTCCAAGTAATACCTTACATGAGTAAGGGTCGATCCAACGGAGATTATTGGTTTGAAGCAAACTATGTTTATTTTATTATTCTTAGTCAGGATATCAATTAAAATTATCAGTTGGAATTATTAGAAAAATAAAAGAGCGTGAATTAATTACTTGTAATGCAGTAATGGAGAATATGTTGGAGTTTTGGAGATGCTTTGTCTTCTAAATTTCTGTAATGTAATATTCCATCCATGGAAAAGTGCAAAGTTCCTTCTATGGCAAGCTGTATGTAGGGTATCACCATTGTCAGTGGCTACCTCCCATCCTCTCAGTGAAAACGGTCCAAATGCTCTGTCACAGCACGGCTAATCAGCTGTTGGTTCTCGATCATGTTGGAATAGGATCCATTGATCCTTTTGCGTTTGTCATCACGCCCAGCAATCGCGAGTTTGAAGCTCGTCACAGCCATTCAATCCTTGAATCCTACTCGGAATACCACAGACAAGGTTTAGGCTTTCCGGATCCTCAAGAGTGCCCGCCATCAATTCTAGCTTATACCACGAAGATTCTGATTAAAGAATCTAAGAGAAGCTCATTCAATCTGATGTAGAACGGAGGTGGTTGTCAGGCACACGTTCATGGATTGAGGAAGGTGATGAGTGTCACGGATCATCACCTTCTTCATAATTAAGCGCGAATGAACATCTTAGATAGGAACACACACGTTTGAATGGAGAAATAGAAACAATTGCATTAATTCATCGAGACGCTGCAGAGCTCCTCACCCCCAACAATGGAGTTTAGAGACTCATGCCGTCAAAGTGTATAAAATTCAGATCTAAAAATGTCATGAGATACAAAATAAGTCTCTAAAAGTTGTTTAAATAGTAAACTAATAACCTAGGTTTACAGAAAATGAGTAAACTATGATAGATAGTGCAGAAATCCACTTCTGGGGCCCACTTGGTGTGTGCTGGGGCTGAGACTTAAGCTTCTCACGTGCCTGGGCTGTTTTGGGCGTTCAACGCCAGGTTGTGACGTGTTTTGGGCGTTGAACTCCAACTTGTAACCTATTTCTGGCGCTGGACGCCAGACAGCAGCATGATACTGGCGTTGAACGCCAGTTTACATCGTCTATCTTCGCGCAAAGTATGGACTATTATATATTGCTGGAAAGCCCTGTATGTCTACTTTCCAACGCCATTGAGAGCGCGCCAATTGGACTTCTGTAGCTCCAGAAAATCTATTTCGAGTGCAGGGAGGTCAGAATCTAACAGCATCAGCAGTCCTCTTTCAGCCTAAATCAGATTTTTGCTTAGCTCCCTCAATTTCAGCCAGAAATTACCTGAAATCACAAAAAAATCACACAAACTCATAGTAAAGTCCCGAAATATGATTTTGGCTTAAAAACTAATAAAATTCTATTAAAAACTAATTAAAACATACTAAAATCTACATGAAATTACCCCAAAAAGCGTATAAAATATCCGCTCATCACAACACCAAACTTAAACTGTTGCTTGTCCTCAAGCAACTAGATAAATAAAATAGGATGAAAAGAAATTAAGAAACAATAATATCTCAGAGTTTCAAGTGAAGCTCAGATTCTAATTAGATGAGCGGGACTAGTAGCTTTTTGCTTCTGAACAGTTTTGGCATCTCACTTTATCCTTTGAAATTCAGAATGGTTGGCATCCATAGGAACTCAGAATTCAGATAGTATTATTGATTCTCCTAGTTTAGTATGTTGATTCTTGAACATAGCTACTTTATGAGTCTTGGCCGTGGCCCTAAGCACTTTATTTTCCAGTATTACCACCGGATACATAAGGCTGCGTTTGGTTTGTGTATGTATTAAGACATAGACATTAAGACATAGACACTTGAGACATAGACATAAAATATTTGTGTTTGTGTATAATGTTTGGATATAATAGACGTGACATTAAAATAGTGTCTAATATTGTGTTTGTTATTAAGAACAAGACACTACATAATTAATAAAAGACCATTTTCTCCTTATAATTTAAATTAAAAATTAAATAGTTAAAAAAAACTACTTCAGGAACCCCAAATTGGCTTCGAGGGTTTCTCCCCCTTCACCCCTACCCCCCAAAAATCTCTTCTCTTTTGGCCTCCTCCTTCTTCTTCGTTGGGTGGATCTTCTCTAGGCGCATCTCTGTGTGGTTCTCCTCCTCCTCCTCCTCCTCCTCCTCCTCCTTCTTCTTCTTCCTCTTCTTCTTCTTCCTCTTCTTAATTGTTGGGTGTGTGTTTGCAGGTCCATTTAGCCAGCGGTACTCACAGAGCACTGCTCATCGATGGAAGGCGCCGTATGTTGATATTTGGTTTTATTCATTACCATCGAAATACTCTGGAGGTTTCCACTGTCTTTCTCTAAATTCATATCAATGTTTTTTTGTTACTTTCTACAGAGCATGTGATAAGTTCTTGGTACCATGAAAGTGAATTAGTTACAAAGTTAATAATTTCTCATTGCTTCTCAAAGTGTAATGGATAATATATCCTGACAAGGGTTGAAAACTTAAAATGCTATTGCGTCTTGTATGACCCATTTAGGGTGGATACTACAAAATTCAATAAGATTTTTTTACAATTAGCTGAAATTCATTACAAATAATGTTCAAAATTAATTAACTTCTGTACTCATAGGACTTCTTTAAGCATATAACTCTTATTTTATATATGCGTGCGAGTGTGATCCTTGCCACTATCCCATTCTTGAAGATTAATATAGTCCCAGAAGCATTCCAAGGACCATTAACCAAGAATCTGGCAAGGTGATGAGCGGATAATTTGTACGCTTTTTGGCATTATTTTTAGTATGTTTTTGGTAGTTTTAGTTGAGTTTTTATTATATTTTTATTAGTTTTTAGTTAAAATTCACTTTTCTGGACTTTACTATGAGTTTGTGTATTTTTCTGTGATTTCAGGTATTTTCTGGCTGAAATTGAGGGACCTGAGCAAAAATCTGATTCAGAGACCAAAAAGGACTGCAGATGCTGTTGGATTCTGACCTCCCTGCACTCGAAGTGGATTTTCTGGAGCTACAGAAGCCCAATTGGCGCGCTCTCAACGGCGTTGGAAAGTAGACATCCTGGGCTTTCCAGCAATATATGATAGTCCATACTTTGCCCAAGATTTGATGGCCCAAACCGGCGTTCAAAGTCACCTCAAGAAATTCCAGCGTTAAACGCCGGAACTGGCACCTAAATGGGAGTTAAACGCCCAAACTGGCATAAAAGCTGGCGTTTAACTCCAAGAAGAGTCTCTACACGAAATTGCTTCATTGCTCAGCCCAAGCACACACCAAGTGGGCCCGGAAGTGGATTTTTATGTCATTTACTCACTTCTGTACACCCTAGGCTACTAGTTATCTATAAGTAGGACCTTTTACTATTGTATTAGGGACTTTGGTAGCTATCTTCGTTTTATGCTATCTTAGATCATTGGGAGGCTGGCCATTCGGCCATGCCTAGACCTTATGCTTATGTATTTTCAACGGTGGAGTTTCTACACACCATAGATTAAGGTGTGGAGCTCTGCTGTACCTCGAGTATTAATGCAATTACTATTGTTCTTCTATTCAATTCCGCTTGTTCTTTGTCCAAGATATCACTTGTTCTTCAACATGATGAAGGTGATGATTGACGCCCATCACCATTCTCACACATGAACAAAGTGACTGACAACCACTCTTGTTCTACACGCATCCGAGGCTTAGTGAATATCTCTTGGATTCCTGATTGCACGATGCATGGTTGATCGCCTGACAACCGAGTGCTCGCCTGACAAACGAGCCAGCCATTTCGTGAGATCAGAGTCTTCGTGGTATAGGCAAGAACTGATGGCGGCATTCAAGAGAATCCGGAAGGTCTAACCTTGTCTGTGGTATTCTGAGTAGGATTCAATGATTGAATAACTGTGACATGCTTCAAACTTGTAACCTGCTGGGCGTAGTGACAACGCAAAAGAATCAATGGGTTCTATTCCAGTAGGAGCGGGAACCAACCGGTGATTGGCCGTACTGTGACAGAGTGCGTGAGCATTAGCTTTCACTGCGAGGATGGGAGGTAGCCATTGACAACGGTGAAACCCTACATGAGCTTGCCATGGAAAGGAGTAAGAAGGATTGGATGAAGGCAGTAGGAAAGCAGAGAGACGGAAGGGAAGGCATCTTCATGCGCTTATCTGAAGTTCCTACCAATGAATTACATAAGTATCACTATCTTTATCTTTTATGTCATTTTCGTTTATCACCATCATACATTTGAGTTTGCCTGACTAAGATTTACAAGATGACCATAGCTTGCTTCAATAGCAACAATCTCCGTGGGATCGACCCTTACTCACGTAAGGTATTACTTGGACGACCCAGTGCACTTGCTGGTTAGTTGTGTGAAGTTGTAGTGATCACAATTTCGCGCACCAAGTTTTTGGTGCCGTTGCCGGGGATTGTTCAAGTCTTGAGCAAGCTTTTGGTAACAATGCCTGAGATTGTTCAGTTTGGACAACTGACGGTTCATCTTGTTGCTTAGATTAGGTACTTATTTTTTTTCGAAATTCTTGAAGATGAATTCTAGAGTTTCATGATGATTTGTTGAAATCTGGCTGGCTGAGAAGCCATGTCTAATCTGATTGGACCAAGGTTTCAACTTATCACCACAAGAGCTTGTTGATTTTCATCAATTTTGCTTTTGGAGCAGTGATCTGCTAAGGCTTGGCTGACCTTTGGTCATGTCTAGTGTTTTGGACCGAAGCTTTCTTTGAAAGCTTGGCTGGCTGTGAAGCCATGTCTAATTCCTGGACCGGAGTCTTAGACTAGCATTGCACTGATTCCTGGAATTCTCATTAAGAATTTTTGATACCTTTTCTCACTTAATTTTCGAAAAACACAAAAAAAAAAATTACAAAATCATAAAAACCAAAAAAAAAAATATTTGATGTTTCTTGCTTAAGTTTAGTGTCTCATCTTAAGTTTAGTGTCTTGCATGCATTGTTATTTGATTCTTGTTGCATTTTGATTATAAAAAATCCAAAAATATTTTTAATTTGTGTCTTTTCAAGTCAATGATACAAAGAATTGAAGATTCAGAACATACTGCAGAGGAATTATATAGAAAAGCTGAGCATTCAAAAATGCCCAGTGAAGAAGACAGACTGGCGTTTAAACGCCAGCCAGGGTACCTGGTTGGGCGTTTAACGCCCAAAGAGGTAGCATTTTGGGCGTTAAACGCCAGAATGTATACCATTCTGGGCGTTTAACGCCAGGATGGTGCTAGGGGGAAGATTTTGTTTTCAAAATCAATTTTTTTTTCAAGTTTTCAAAGTTTTTCAAAATCAAATCTTTTTCAAATCATATCTTTTCAATCAAATGTTTTCAAAATCAATTTCTTTCCTTTTTCAAAGATACTTACTAACAATTAATGATTTGATTGAGCATTTTTTTTGCCTTTTCTGTTGAGGAAGGTTTCATGTTTGAATCATATCTTTTCTTGTTAGGCAAGTCACTAATTTTTAAAATCATATCTTTTCAAATTGTTTTCAAATCATATCTTTTAAAATTGTTTTCAAATCATATCTTCTCAATCACATCTTTTTAAGACCATAACTTTTCAATCATAATTTTTTTTTTATCACATCTTTTTCAAAATAGTTTTCAATCAAATCTTTTTAAAACTTCTAATTTCAAAATCTTTTTCAAAAATCACTTGACTTCTTTTTCACTTTGAATTTTCGAAAATTATCAATCAAATTTTCAAAATGTTTTCAAAATCTTTTAATTGAAATTTTCGAAAATTCTCTTCCCTCCTCCCACATCCTTCTATTTATGGAGTACCACTCCTTCTTAATGCACAATTCGAACCTTATCTAATTAAAGTTCGAATTCTTCTTCTCCTTCTTTCTTCTATTTTTCTTTTCCTCTAACACTTCAAGGAATCTCTATACTGTGACATAGAGGATTCCACCTTTTCTTGTTCTCTTCTCTTTCTTATGAGCAGGAGCAGAGACAAAGGCATTCTTGTTGAAGCTGACCCTGAACCTGAAAGGACCCTGAAGCGAAAACTAAGAGAAGCCAAGGCACAACTCTCTTTAGAGGACCTGACCGAATTCTTCAAAGAAGAAGAACACATGGCAGCCGAAAACAACAACAATGCCAACAATGCAAGGAAGGTGCTGGGTGACTTTACTGCACCTACTCCTGATTTCTATGGGAGAAGCATCTCTATCCCTGCCATTGGAGCAAACAACTTTGAGCTAAAGCCTCAATTAGTTTCTCTAATGCAACAGAATTGCAAGTTCCATGGACTTCCAATAGAAGATCCTCATCAGTTTTTAGCTGAGTTCTTGCAAATCTGTGACACAGTCAAGACTAATGGGGTTGACCCTGAGGTCTATAGACTGATGCTATTCCCTTTTGCTGTAAGAGACAGAGCTAGAATATGGTTGGATTCTCAACCTAAAGAAAGCCTGGACTCTTGGGAAAAGCTAGTCAATGCCTTCTTGGCAAAGTTCTTTCCACCTCAAAGATGGAGTAAGCTTAGAGTGGAAGTCCAAACCTTCAGACAGAAGGATGGAGAATCCCTCTATGAAGCTTGGGAAAGATACAAACAATTAATCAGAAGATGTCCCTCAGACATGCTTTCTGAATGGAGCATCATAGGTATTTTCTATGATGGTCTCTCTGAACTATCCAAGATGTCTTTGGATAGCTCTGCTGGAGGATCTCTTCATCTGAAGAAGACGCCTACAGAGGCTCAAGAGCTGATTGAAATGGTTGCAAATAACCAATTCATGTACACTTCTGAAAGGAATCCTGTGAACAATGGGACTAGTCAGAAGAAAGGAGTTCTTGAGATTGACACTCTGAATGCCATACTGGCTCAGAACAAGATATTGACTCAACAAGTCAATTTGATTTCTCAAAGTCTGTCTGGAATGCAAAATGCACCTGGCAGTACTAAGGAAGCTTCATCTGAGGAAGAAGCTTATGATCCTGAGAATCCTTCAATGGAAGAGGTGAATTACCTAGGAGAACCCTATGGAAACACCTATAATTCTTCATGGAGAAATCACCTAAATTTCTCATGGAAGAATCAAGAGAGACCTCAACAAGGTTTCAATAACAATAATGGTGGAAGAAACAGGCTTGGCAATAACAAGCCTTTTCCATCATCTTCTCAGCAACAGACAGAGAGTTCTAAGCAGAATACCTCTGACTTAGCAACAATGGTCTCTGATCTAATAAAGACCACTCAAAGTTTCATGAATGAAACAAGGTCCTCCATTAGGAATTTGGAAGGACAAGTGGGTCAGCTGAGTAAGAAAGTTACTGAACTCCCTCCTAGTACTCTCCCAAGTAATACAGAAGAAAATCCAAAGGGAGAGTGCAAGGCCATCAACATGGCCGAATTCTGGAAGGAAGAAGAGGCAGAGGACGCCACTGAGGAAGACCTCACTGGACGTCCACTGACCTCTAATGAGTTCCCCAATAAGGAACCATGGGAATCTGAGGCTCAAGATGAGACCATAGAGATTCCATTGGACTTACTTCTGCCTTTCATGAGCTCTGATGAGTATTCTTCCTCTGAAGAGGATGAGTATGTCACTGAAGAGCAAGTTGCTAAATATCTTGGAGCAATCATGAAGCTAAATGACAAGTTATTTGGAAATGAGACTTGGGAAGATGAACCTCCCTTGCTCACCAAAGAACTGGATGACTTGTCTAGGCAGAAACTGCCTCAAAAGAGGCAGGATCCTGGGAAGTTTTCTATACCTTGTACCATAGGCACCATGACCTTCAAGAAGGCCTTGTGTGACTTAGGGTCAAGTGTAAACCTCATGCCCCTCTTTGTAATGGAGAAATTAGGGATCTTTGAGGTGCAAGCTGCAAAAATCTCACTAGAGATGGCAGACAACTCAAGAAAACAAGCTCATGGACTTGTAGAGGATGTTCTGGTAAAAGTTGAAGACCATTACATCCCTACTGATTTCATAGTCCTAGAGACTGGGAAGTGCATGGATGAATCCATCATCCTTGGCAGACCCTTCCTAGCCACAGCAAAGGCTGTGATTGATGTTGATAGAGGAGAGTTGATCATTCAAGTGGATGAAGAATCCTTGGTGTTTAAGGCCCAAGGACATCCCTCTATCATCATGGAGAGGAAGCATGAAGAGCTTCCCTCAAAACAGAGCCAAGCAGAGCCCCCACAGTCAAACTCTAAGTTTGGTGTTGGGAGGCCACAACCAAACTCTAAGTTTGGTGTTGAACCCCCACATTCAAACTCTAAGTTTGGTGTTGGGAGGTTCCAACACGGTTCTGAGCATTTCTGAGGCTCCATGAGAGTCCTCTGTCAAGCTAATGACATTAAAGAAGCGCTTGTTGGGAGGCAACCCAATGTTTTATAGTTAACTATTTTCTTTTGTTATTTTATCTTTTTTGTAGGTTGATGATCATAAGAAGTCACAAAAACAATGAAAAAAGCAAAAACAGAATGAAAAACAGGAAGAAAAACAGCACACCCTGGAGGAAGAAGCTGCTGGCGTTTAAACGCCAGTAAGCCTAGCAGTTGGGCGTTTAACGCCCAGTCTGGCACCATTCTGGGCGTTTAACGCCAGAAAAGGGCACCAGACTGGCGTTAAACGCCAGAAAAGGGCTAGAACCTGGCGTTAAACGCCAGGAATGGGCACCAGCCCGGCGTTTTAACGCCAGAAATAGCTCAAAACGTGGATTTTGATGCTATTTGGTGCAGGGATGACTTTTCCTTGACACCATAGGATCTGTGGACCCCACAGGATCCCACCACCACCCTCTCTCTTCTTCCCCCATTCACCAATCACCTCAACACCTCTTCCCCAAAAACCCTTCACCTATCAAATCCCATCTTTTCTCTTCACCACTCACATCCATCCTTCATAAAACCCCACCAACCTCACCCTTCAAATTCAAACCACTTTCCCTCCCAAACCCACCCATAATGGCCGAACTTCCTTCTCCCCTCTCTCCTATATATACCCTTCTTCAACACTTCATTTTCACACAACCTAAACACCACTTCTCCCCCTCTTTAGCCGAACACACCACCATCTCCCTCTTCCTCATTTCTTCTTCTTCTACCCTATTCTTTCTTCTTTTGCTCGAGGACGAGCAAACATTTTAAGTTTGGTGTGGTAAAAGCATTGCTTTTTCGTTTTTCCATAACCATTTATGGCATCCAAGGCCGGAGAAACCTCTAAAAAGAGGAAAGGGAAGGCAAAAGCTTCCACCTCCGAGTCATGGGAGATGGATAGATTCATCTCAAGGGTGCATCAAGACCACTTCTATGAAGTTGTGGCCTTGAAGAAGGTGATCCCCGAGGTCCCCTTTTCACTCAAAAAGGGTGAATATCCGGAGATCCGCCATGAGATCCGAAGAAGAGGTTGGGAAGTACTTACCAACCCCATTCAACAAGTCGGAATCTTGATGGTTCAAGAGTTCTATGCCAATACATGGATCACAAAGAACCATGATCAAAGTATGAACCCGGATCCAAAGAATTATCTCACTATGGTTCGGGGGAAATACTTGGACTTTAGTCCTGAGAGTGTGAGGGTGGCGTTCAACTTGCCTATAATGCAAGGAGATGAACATCCTTACACAAGAAGGGTCAACTTTGATCAAAGGTTGGACCAAGTCCTCACAATCATATGTGAAGAGGGCGCACGATGGAAGCAAGATTCAAGAGGCAAGCCGGTTCAACTGAGAAGGCATGACCTCAAACCCGTGGCTAGAGGATGGTTAGAATTCATACAACGCTCAATCATTCCCACTAGCAACCGGTCCGAAGTTACCATAGACCGGGCTATCATGATCCATAGCATCATGATTGGAGAAGAAGTGGAAGTTCATGAGGTCATAGCCCAAGAACTCTACAAGGTGGCGGATAAGTCCTCTACCTTAGCAAGGTTAGCCTTTCCTCACCTCATTTGTCACCTCTGTTATTCAGTTGGAGTTGACATAGAGGGAGACATCCCCATTGATGAGGATAAGCCCATTACCAAAAAAAGGATGGAGCACACAAGAGACCCCTCTCATCAAGAGATCCCTGAGATGCCTCAAGGGATGCACTTTCCTCCACAAAACTATTGGGAGCAAGTAAACACCTCCCTAGGAGAATTGAGTTCCAACATGGGACAACTAAGGGTGGAGCATCAAGAACACTCCATTCTCCTCCATGAAATTAGAGAAGATCAAAGAATCATGAGAGAGGAGCAACAAAGACAAGGAAGAGACATTGAGGAGCTCAAGCACTCCATAGGATCTTCAAGAGGAAGAAAGAGCCGCCATCACTAAGGTGGACCCGTTCTTTAATTTCCTTGTTCTTTATTCTTCTGTTTTTCGAATTTTGTGCTTTATGTTATCTATGTTTGTGTCTTGTGATCATTAGTGTCTTAGTGTCTATGCCTTAAAGTTATGAATGTCCTATGAATCCATCACCTTTCTTGAATAAAAACGTGCTTAAATTGAAAAGGAAAGAATTGCATGAATTTTGAATTTTATAACAGTTTAATTATTTTGATGTGGTGGCAATACTCTTGTTCTCTGAATGTATGCTTAAACAGTGCATATGTATCTTGAATTTGTGGTTCATGAATGTTGGCTCTTGAAAGAATGATGAAAAAGGAGACATGTTACTGAGGATCTGAAAAATCATTAAAAATGATTCTTGAAGCAAGAAAAAGTAGTGAATACAAAAAAAAAAGGAAAGAAGCAAACGAAAAAAAATAGAAAGAAAGAAAAGAAAAAAAAAGAGGAGGAATAAAGTTGTGATCCAAGGCAATAAGAGTGTGCTTAAGAACCCTGGACACCTCTAATTGGGGACTCTAGCAAAGCTGAGTCACAATCTGAAAAGGTTCACCCAATTATGTGTCTGTGGCATGTATGTATCCGGTGGTAATACTGGAGGACAGAGTGCTTTGGGCCACGGCCAAGACTCAATAAGTAGCTGTGTTCAAGAATCATCATACTTAACTAGGAGAATCACTAACACTATCTGGATTCTGAGTTCCTAAAGAAGCCAATCATTCTGAGTTGCAAAGGATAGAGTGAGATGCCAAAACTGTTCAGAGGCAAAAAGCTAAAAGCCCCGCTCATCTAATTAATACTGATCTTCATAGATGTTTTTGGAATTCATTGCATATTCTCTTCTTTTTATCTTATTTGATTTTCAGTTGCTTGAGGACAAGCAACAATTTAAGTTTGGTGTTGTGATGAGCGGATAATTTGTACGCTTTTTGGCATTGTTTTTAGTATGTTTTTGGTAGTTTTAGTTGAGTTTTTATTATATTTTTATTAGTTTTTAGTTAAAATTCACTTTTCTGGACTTTACTATGAGTTTGTGTGTTTTTCTGTGATTTCAGGTATTTTCTGGCTGAAATTGAGGGACCTGAGCAAAAATCTGATTCAGAGACCAAAAAGGACTGCAGATGCTGTTGGATTCTGACCTCCCTGCACTCGAAGTGGATTTTCTGGAGCTACAGAAGCCCAATTGGCGCGCTCTCAACGGCGTTGGAAAGTAGACATCCTGGGCTTTCCAGCAATATATGATAGTCCATACTTTGCCCAAGATTTGATGGCCCAAACCGGCGTTCAAAGTCACCTCAAGAAATTCCAGCGTTAAACGCCGGAACTGGCACCTAAATGGGAGTTAAACGCCCAAACTGGCATAAAAGCTGGCGTTTAACTCCAAGAAGAGTCTCTACACGAAATTGCTTCATTGCTCAGCCCAAGCACACACCAAGTGGGCCCGGAAGTGGATTTTTATGTCATTTACTCACTTCTGTACACCCTAGGCTACTAGTTATCTATAAGTAGGACCTTTTACTATTGTATTAGGGACTTTGGTAGCTATCTTCGTTTTATGCTATCTTAGATCATTGGGAGGCTGGCCATTCGGCCATGCCTAGACCTTATGCTTATGTATTTTCAATGGTGGAGTTTCTACACACCATAGATTAAGGTGTGGAGCTCTGCTGTACCTCGAGTATTAATGCAATTACTATTGTTCTTCTATTCAATTCCGCTTGTTCTTTGTCCAAGATATCACTTGTTCTTCAACATGATGAAGGTGATGATTGACGCCCATCACCATTCTCACACATGAACAAAGTGACTGACAACCACTCTTGTTCTACACGCATCCGAGGCTTAGTGAATATCTCTTGGATTCCTGATTGCACGATGCATGGTTGATCGCCTGACAACCGAGTGCTCGCCTGACAAACGAGCCAGCCATTCCGTGAGATCAGAGTCTTCGTGGTATAGGCAAGAACTGATGGCGGCATTCAAGAGAATCCGGAAGGTCTAACCTTGTCTGTGGTATTCTGAGTAGGATTCAATTATTGAATGACTGTGACATGCTTCAAACTTGTAACCTGCTGGGCGTAGTGACAACGCAAAAGAATCAATGGGTTCTATTCCAGTAGGAGCGGGAACCAACCGGTGATTGGCCGTACTGTGACAGAGTGCGTGAGCATTAGCTTTCACTGCGAGGATGGGAGGTAGCCATTGACAACGGTGAAACCCTACATGAGCTTGCCATGGAAAGGAGTAAGAAGGATTGGATGAAGGCAGTAGGAAAGCAGAGAGACGGAAGGGAAGGCATCTTCATGCGCTTATCTGAAGTTCCTACCAATGAATTACATAAGTATCACTATCTTTATCTTTTATGTCATTTTCGTTTATCACCATCATACATTTGAGTTTGCCTGACTAAGATTTACAAGATGACCATAGCTTGCTTCAATAGCAACAATCTCCGTGGGATCGACCCTTACTCACGTAAGGTATTACTTGGACGACCCAGTGCACTTGCTGGTTAGTTGTGTGAAGTTGTAGTGATCACAATTTCGCGCACCACAAGGTAACCAATTTAATTTCATAGTACAATCTTCAAACTCTACAATTTTATATATATGGCAAAGTGATCCTTACATCAATAGTGAAGATTAAGCTTAAATTCTTACAATCATCTTTGTAACAAGCTAGGTTGATTTTGAATTCAATGCCCAAGTTCTTGTTTACCGCTCGGAGTATCTACAAGGCTCCACCACTAATGGTGAAGACAGTGCTAACATCTGAAGAATCAAAGGGTGACCTGAAAAGTGGAAGAGGGAAGAGGGGAGAGATTGGATGCAAAGGGAAGTTGCAGGGTGGTTGGTGTGGCAAAAGTTGATCTGTTAATGATTTTCTCATGAATTCTTTCCTTGCCTTCCAACTGAGTGCCTCACTGGCCTCAATGCTGTGATCTCAATTTCTGCCTATTTTAATTCATTTCATAATCCAAGTTGAAAATATTGAGTAAAGGCTTCAGTGAATTACTCATACTATTAGTAAAGAAATTGCTTTATCTTTATAAAGTACTGAAGGTAATTGAACTTTATTTTTTTCTTTTGTTATTGAATTCTTTAGTTGTGAACTGTTCAATTTGTTGTATTACTTTTATCTCATTTCAGATAAATATGACTTCAAGAATGCATAAGGAGCAAACAAAGGAAAAAAATCTCAAGGAATAAAGCTACAAGAGGAGAAGACAAAGTACTAGTATCTTATGATGGCTGTTAGGATATTAATAGACTTTGAGAGTTGTATTTTTTTTTTGTGATATTTGGCTTTGTATCTTTACAATAAATTATGACAAACAATAGCATAAGACTTATATTGGTATAGTTTTAGCATATACACAATTGATTGCTGGGTCCTTCATTTGTAATGAAATTATATGAATTAAAATTTCAATGGAAAGTTGTTTCTTTTATGTTTATTTTGGTTTGCTCTGTTTCTTTTTTTAGCTAATAGTATTTGGAGTATATCTTGTATGATTTGCACAAATATATAAGTGCATAATTTAAGAATTCAGGTTATAAACATCAACACAGGATTAAGAAAACACAAGTTGTAAGCAAGACTTGATTCCAAATCTGCAGAAATGCATAAATTTTTGAGACAATTATACAATACAATTAATATTCACCTGATAAATGAATTAAGTGCAGAAGATTAACATAGATAATTTTGAATTCAATGAAATTTTGCATTTTTGCACAAATATGAGACAAAATTGCACAATACAAATAACACTCACCTAATAAATAATTTAAGTGCAGAAAATTAATATACATAATGCAGAATTCAATAGAATTTGGTAGGATTACACAATTTTAAGTGCAAATTGCACAACACAATAAACATGCACCTGATGGATAACTTAATTGCATAATAGCAGAAAATCAACACAGAAAACTGGACAATATGAATAAAATTCTGTTCACGCATAAAAGAGTTGCAAACTAGTTAGTGTACTTCATTTGATTAGCATTTGAATTGTAAAAAAAAAATAACACTAAAAGGTCTAATAAGTTCTATTAAAATACATATAATAAGTTAACAACTAAGACTACCAACATCACCAACAATAGCTAAAAGTTGTCCATTATATCTCGTGCGAATGCTGTCCTTTCCTCGTACAAACTCCAAAAGGTTGTACATTGCATTGGCTAGTACCTGCACATGCTTTCCTTGATCCTCAACCGCAACCTTAAAAGTTTCAGCCAAGTTTGATAGGATTGCAGCATCGTTGCTTTTTTTGTTACAGTTTGACGTACTTGATTTCTCTCACTTGATGAGGCAAAAGAGGTCGAAAAGGTGTTGGGTAGTTCGCTCTCGGCAGCTGCTAAATCTTCCATGTCAATATCGTCTCCACCTAAACCCAAGCCACCAGATGTGGCCGCAGCAAATGTAGATCCCGGTGTGACATCTTCTTCAGCATCTTTTCTACTGCATGCATCAAGACCAGTAGCTCTATCCTTGCCAAAAATATTCCCAAGATGTTCAAACAACGGAAATGGCTTGCCTGGAGTGTAAAGCGTAACATTGCGACCCTATACAACATAGAATAAAGTATACATTATAAATTCATATGCGTACAATTACATGAAAATTAAAAAATACTTGTAAGAAGAATGATTAAATGTTCAAAAATTCACACCTTTCAAACTTGTAAATTAACATGTCAATTTCTACAAACAATTATCATTCAACTTGTTCAATTTCTACAACACATAATACAAACAATTTGATCAACAACTTAGTAAGCAGATTAATAAGCAATTTTATAGACACAATACAAATAAATTGCCCTTTTTGAATTAGACACATGGCTTTTTCCATTATTTTTCCTCTTTGATTAGGAAAAATACCTTATCAAACTTCAAAATGCTTTGAAACAACCACCACCAAAATTATCCATTGTCTATTAAAGAATTCAGATGAAAATAAAATGAGTAATTATAAAGAAATCCTGGATGTACCTGCAATTCGATCAGCCATATACCCAAACATTAGAATAGCACTCAATTAATAATAACACATCTTATCAATAATCAAAATTAAATATATATATATATATATATATATATATATATATATATATATATATATATCACAAGAGAAAAATACCAGAGGCAAGGCAAAGCACAGCTAGGAGGAGGTTAATGCGGCTGCGGGACGGAGAGGCAAAGGCGGTGGAGTAGCACCACAAGCTCACCGTGACCGGAGCACAGCACGCAATAATCAGAGAGGAGAGTCGGCAGAAAACGAAGATGATGTGCGGCGGTGGTACAGCTTCAATGGTGCAAAATAATTGCAGAAGAAATCACTGGTTAGGGTTTATAATAAAAAAAGGGAGAGATTTGAAATTTTAGAAAAAGAATGAGGATAGAATAGTCTTAAAAAAAATAAAAGATCCGTGTCCATCACCAAAAATCCGTGTCTCACCATTTTACTGAGACATGAAATACATGTATTTTGTGTATATTTGTGTGTAACCGTGTCCTTCTTATTTTGGTGTCTCACAAACCAAACAATAGACACGTCCCACCGTGTCTATGTCTTGGCAAGACATGGACATCAAACAAACGGGGCCTAAATGCCACAGACACATAATTGGGTGAACCTTTTCAGATTGTGACTCAGCTTTGCTAGAGTCCCCAATTAGAGGTGTCTAGAGTTCTTAAGCACACTCTTTTGCTTTGGATCACGACTTTAACCACTCAGTCTCAAGCTTTTCACTTGGACCTGCATGCCACAAGCACATGGTTAGGGACAGCTTGATTTAGCCGCTTAGGCCTGGATTTATTTCCTTGGGCCCTCCTATCCATTAATGCTCAAAGCCTTGGATCCTTTTTACCCTTGCCTTTTGGTTTTAAGGGCTATTGGCTTTTTCTGCTTGCTTTTTCTTTCTCTCTTTTTTTTTCCGCAAGAATTTTTTTTCACTGCTTTTTCTTGCTTCAAGAATCAATTTCATGATTTTTCAGATCATCAATAACATTTCTCTTGTTCATCATTCTTTCAGGAGCCAACAATTTTAACATTCATAAAATTCAATATCAAAAATATGCACTGTTCAAGCATTCATTCAGAAGACAAAAAGTATTGCCACCACATATAAATAATTAGAATTTTCCTTATTAAGAACTCAAAAAAATTACTCGAAAAAATTAAATTGCCTCTTTATTCTAAAAAATCTACTATTTTATTCATGTTTGATGATGATGAGAAAAATAAATTATAACTTAATTGAAAATAAAATCAAAATAGATATGCTAATTACTACTACTCCTATATAACTTCTAAGGTAAAATCCTATAATAATACTATCACAGAGTTAAAGCTAGAATTAGAACTTAACAACCTGTATTTTGGGAAGTGGATGTTCCTCTAGTCTGTGGGGCGCCTTTAAGAATTAATTTCTGACGCTTCAGCTCCCTTAAGTTCACATCTTTGCTCTTCCTGTTCCCTTAGGTGCCATGATCTTAATGAGTTTTAGCTCAGTGATCATGGCAAATCACACCAAATTTAGAGGTTTGCTTGTCCTCAAGCAAAAGAAAGGAAAGGAGAGGAATAGAAGGAGAGGCAGTTTTGAAAAAAAGATAAGATGAGTTGAAAAAGATATGAGAAGAAATTAAAAAGATTTGAAAAGGAATTCAAAAAGATAGATGAGTTTTGAAAAAGATTTGAAAAGAAATTAAAGAAAAATCAAGAAATATGTTTAGGATTAAAATTTTTAGAATTGAAGGATGAGATTTTGAAACATGTTTATGCAAGAAATCATGAATTGAAACATAAAAAAATTAGAAAATTTGTGAAGAAAAATGAATTTTACCTCCTCCCCACCATCCTGGCGTTAAACGCCCAAATGCTGCATGTTTTGGGCATTTAACGCCCAGTTGCTGCTTCTCCTGGGCGTTCAACGCCCAGCTGTTGCTTCTTTCTGGCGTTGAACGCCAGGAAGTCCTTTGTCATTGGGCGTTTTTCTGAACGCCCAGGACGCTGTAATTCTGGCGTTAAACGCCCAGAAGGAGCTTCTTTCTGGCGTTTAACGCCCAGAAGATGCTCCTTTCTGGCGTTCAACGCCCAGATGGCTATCCTTACTGGCGTTGAACGCCCAGTGGATGCTTCTTTGGGCGTTCAATGCCCAAAACGTTTCTTACTAGCTTTTTCACGCCAGTGAGCTTCCAAATTCTCCTGTAACTCTGTGAATTCAAGCAATTGCTATTTTACCTTTTGAAGATACTTTGACACAAACCTATAAAAATTAACAAAAACAAAAGAAATTAAATTTTGTAAATGGCTGGGTTGCCTCCCAGCAAGCGCTTCTTTATTGTCTTTAGCTGGACTATTACTGAGCTCTAATCAAGTCTCAGTTTTGAGCATTCTTGCTTAAAATTGCTTTCAAGATAGTGTTTAACTCTCTGTCCATTAACAATGTCTGCAATGTCTGCAAACCATGGCACTTCCTGGATGGTGAAGAGTTGCTCATCTGGAAAGTTTTCAGAGATTTCAGTAAGAGGGAGGGACGCCCCTTCTACTGGTTCTATTCGGGACAGGTGGTCTGCTACCTGATTCTCTGTCCCTTTTCTGTCTCTTATTTCTATATCAAACTCCTGCCGAAGCAACACCCATCTTATGAGTCTGGGTTTTGAATCCTGCTTTGTGAGTAGATACCTAAGAGCAGCATGGTCAATGTACACAATCACTTTTGATCCTATTAAATAGGATCTAAACTTGTCAATGGCGTAAACCACTGCAAGTAACTCTTTTTCTGTGGTTGTGTAGTTCTTCTGTGCATCATTTAGAACATGACTGGCATAGTAAATGACGTGCAGAAGCTTGTCAAGCCTTTATCCCAACACTGCACCAATGGCATGGTCATTGGCATCACACATTAGTTCAAATGGTAATGTCCAGTCTGGTGCAGAGATGATTGGTGCTGTGACCAATTTAGCTTTCAGAGTCTCAAATGCCTGCAGACACTCCTTATCAAAGACAAATGGCATGTCAGCAGCAAGCAGGTTGCTCAGAGGTTTGGCGATTTTTGAAAAATCCTTTATAAACCTCCTATAGAATCCTGCATGCCCCAGAAAGCTTCTGATTGCCTTAACATTGGCAGGTGGTGGTAATTTTTCAATTACCTCTACCTTAGCTTGATCCACCTCTATTCCCTTGTTCGAAATTTTGTGCCCAAGGACAATTCCTTCAGTCACCATAAAGTGACACTTCTCCCAGTTTAAAACCAGGTTAGTCTCTTGGCATCTCTTTAGAACAAGTGCTAGATGGTCAAGACAGGAGCTGAATGAGTCTCCAAATACTGAAAAGTCATTCATGAAGACTTCCATAAATTTTTCCACCATATCAAAGAAAATTGAGAGCATGCACCTCTGAAAGGTTGCAGGTGCATTGCACAGGCCAAATGGCATCCTTCTGTATGCAAATACTCCAGATGGACATGTGAATGCCGTTTTCTCTTGATCCTGGGGATCTATTGCAATTTGATTATAGCCTGAATATCTGTCTAGGAAGCAGTAGTATTCATGACCTACTAGTCTTTCTAGCATCTGGTCTATGAATGGTAAAGGAAAATGATCCTTTCTGGTGGCTGTATTGAGCCTTCTATAATCAATACACATACGCCACCCTGTAATTGTTCTTGTAGGAACCAGTTCATTTTTTCATTATGAACCACTGTCATGCCTCCCTTCTTAGGAATGACTTGGACAGGTCTTACCCAGGGGCTGTCAGAAATAGGATAAATAATCCCAGCCTCTAGTAATTTAGTGACCTCCTTCTGCACCACTTCTTTCATGGCTGGATTCAGCCGCCTTTGTGGTTGGACCACTGGCTTGGCGTCACCCTCCAATAGGATCTTGTGCATGCATCTGGCTGGGGTAATGCCCTTAAGATCACTGATGGACCACCCAAGAGCTGTCTTGTGTGTCCTTAGCACTTGAATTAGTGCTTCCTCTTCCTGTGGCTCTAAGCTAGAGCTTATGATTACAGGAAAGGTATCACCTTCTCCTAGAAATGCATATTTCAGGGATGGTGGTAATGGTTTGAGCTCGGGTTTGGGAGGTTTCTCCTCTTCCTGAGGGATTTTCAGAGGTTCTATTATTCTCTCTGATTCCTCCAAATCAGGCTGAACATCTTTAAAGATGTCCTCCAACTCTGATTCGAGACTCTCAGCCATATTGACCTCTCTTACCAGAGAGTCAATGATATCAACACTCATGCAGTCATTTGGGGTGTCTGGATGTTGCATGGCTTTGACAACATTCAACTTGAACTCCTCCTCATTGACTCTCAGGGTTACTTCCCCTTTTTGGACGTCAATGAGGGTTCGGCCAGTTGCTAGGAAAGGTCTTCCTAGAATGAGAGTTGCACTCTTGTGCTCCTCCATTTCCAGCACCACAAAGTCAATAGGAAAGGCAAATGGCCCAACCTTGACAATCATGTCTTCAATTACGCCTGATGGGTATTTAATGGAGCCATCAGCAAGTTGAAGACATATCCGGGTTGGTTTGACTTCTTCAGTCAAACCGAGCTTTGTGATAATAGATGCAGGTATTAGGTTGATACTTGCCCCAAGATCACATAGAGCTTGCTTGGTACAATTACCCTCTAATGTGCATGGTATCATAAAGCTCCCGGGATCTTTAAGCTTCTCAGGTAAGCTTTTCAGAATGACTGCACTGCATTCCTCAGTGAGGTAAACTTTTTTAGTTTCCCTCCAATCCTTCTTATGACTGAAGATCTCTTTCATGAACTTAGCATAAGAAGGTATTTGCTCAAGTGCTTCTGCAAACGAAATCTTTATTTCAAGAGTCCTGAGATAGTCTGCAAAGCGGGCAAATTGCTTATCATGTTCCGCTTGGCGGAGTTTTTGAGGATAAGGCATTTTGGCTTTGTATTCCTCAACCTTAGTTGCTGCAGGTTTATTACCTACAGAAGTGGGTTGGGAAGCCTTTTTAGAAGGGTTGTTATCAGCACTTGTATGTGACTGATCCCCCACTGGCGTTTGAATGCCAGGGGTGGAAGCTGGAGTGGCATTAGACGCCAACTCCTTATCCGTTGCTGGCGTCTGAATGCCAGAACTGTGCTCCCTTTGGGCGTTCAATGCCAAATCCTTGCTTGTTTCTGGCGTTGAACGCCAGGAATGAGCATGGTTTGGGCGTTCAGCGCCAGCATTATTCCTCTCTGGGCTCTGATTGTTCTCAGAGGGATTTTGAGTAGCCATTTGTTCATTTTTTGGCTTCCTGCTGCTTTGAAGTGAGGTATTTAATGTTTTTCCACTTCTTAATTGAACTGCTTGGCATTCTTCTGTTATTTGTTTTGACAATTGCTTTTCTGTTTGCTTTAACTGTACTTCCATATTCCTGTTAGCCATTCTTGTTTCTTGTAGTATTTTCTTGAATTCGGCTAGCTGCTGAGTTAGAGAATCCAGCTACTGATTGAATTCATTAGCCTGATCTACAGGACTGGGTTCAGCAGTTACTGTTTTAGCTTCTTCTTTCATGGAAGATTCACTGCTTAGGTACAGATGATGATTTCTGGCAAATGTATCAATAAGCTCTTGAGCTTCTTCAATTGTTTTTCTCATATGTATAGATCCACCAGCTGAGTGATCTAGAGAAATTTGAGCTTTTTCTGTAAGCCCATAGTAGAAGATGTCTAATTGCACCCACTCTGAAAACATTTCAGAGGGGCATTTTCTTAGCATCTCTCTGTATCTCTCCCAGGCATCATAAAGGGATTCATTATCTCCTTGTTTGAAGCCTTGGATGCTTAGCCTCAACTGTGTCATCCGTTTTGGAGGAAAATATTGATTCAGGAATTTTTCTGACAGCTGTTTCCATGTCCTTATGCTGTTCTTAGGTTGGTTATTCAACCACCTCTTAGCTTGATCTTTTACAGCGAATGAAAATAGTAATAGTCTGTAGATATCCTGATCTACTTCTTTATCATGTACTGTGTCAGCAATTTGTAAAAATTGTGCCAGAAACTCTGTAGGTTCTTCCTGTGGAAGACCGGAATACTGGCAACTTTGCTGCACCATGATAATGAGTTGAGAATTCAACTCAAAACTACTAACTCCAATGGAGGGTATACATATACTACTCCCATATGAAGCAGTAGTGGAGTTAGCATATGACCCCAGAGTCCTTCTGGACTGTTCATTTCCGCTTATGTCCATGTTGGAGTAAAGGGGTAATGTGGATTTAAATTTTTAGTTTATAAATAAATAAAAAAAATTCGAAATAAAATAAAAACCAAAATAAAAATAAGATAAAATAAGAAAATTAAAATAAAAAAAATTTAATAAGAATTTGAAAATATTTTATGAAGATTTTTGAAAAAGTGAGGAGAGAGAAAGTGGTTTGGATATTTTTGAAAAAAAAATTTTAAACTTAAAAAGATAAGAATTGAAAAATTTTAAAATTGAAATCTGAATTTTTATAAAAAAAATTTCGAAAAAAAATAGTTCAAAATTAGTTAGAAAAGATATTTTTTTGAATTTTGAATTTTATGATGAAAGAGAAAAACACACAGAAGACACAAGACTTAAAATTTTTAGATCTAATGCTCCTTATTTTCGAAAATTTTGGAGGGAAAACACCAAGGAACACCAAACTTAAAAATTTTAAGATCAAAACACAAGGAAGACTCAAGAACACTTTGAAGATTCACAAGAACACAAGAACAAAAGAAAGAACACCAAACTTAAAATTTTTAGAAAACTTCAATAAAATTTTCGAAAATTACAGAAAGATTAACAAGAAAACACCAAACTTAAAGTTTGGCACAAGATTCAATCAAAGAAAAATTATTTTTGAAAAAGATTTTAAAGAAGATACCCAATTATCAAGAACATAAACTAATGCTCTAGCCAATTGGGCAGTAACTTTAATGTTGATTTTAAAGATGTATTATATTTATGGATAAAAGTATAAATTTTTGAAAACTAATGTTTTGAAAAAGTACAAGGAAAACACGAAAACACACAGAACAAGAAAAACTAAAGATCAAACAAGAAAAATAAACAAGAACAACTTGAAGATCAAGGAAGAACAAAGAACACTAATACGAAAAATTTAAAGGAAAATATAAAATATTCAATTGACACCAAACTTATAACAAGACACTAGACTCAAAGAAAAATTAAAATTGATAACGAAAAATAATATTTTTGAAAAAAAAATTTTTTTTTTTGAAAAGGGAATAAAGGACTCAGATTTAATGACTCTATAGCATCAATACTATATTCCTAATCTAAGCAACAAAATAAACCTTTAGTTTGTTCAAACTCGAACAATCCCCGGCAACGGCGCCAAAAACTTGGTGCACGAAATTGCAATCACACTTTTTGCAATCCGCACAACTAACCAACAAGTGCACTGGGTCGTCCAAGTAATACCTTACGTGAGTAAGGGTCGATCCCACGGAGATTATTGGTTTGAAGCAAACTATGTTTATTTTATTATTCTTAGTCAGGATATCAATTAAAATTATCAGTTGGAATTATTAGAAAAATAAAAGAGCGTGAATTAATTACTTGTAATGCAGTAATGGAGAATATGTTGGAGTTTTGGAGATGCTTTGTCTTCTAAATTTCTGTAATGTAATATTCCATCCATGGAAAAGTGCAAAGTTCCTTCTATGGCAAGCTGTATGTAGGGTATCACCATTGTCAGTGGCTACCTCCCATCCTCTCAGTGAAAACGGTCCAAATGCTCTGTCACAGCACGGCTAATCAGCTGTTGGTTCTCGATCATGTTGGAATAGGATCCATTGATCCTTTTGCGTTTGTCATCACGCCCAGCAATCGCGAGTTTGAAGCTCGTCACAGCCATTCAATCCTTGAATCCTACTCGGAATACCACAGACAAGGTTTAGGCTTTCCGGATCCTCAAGAGTGCCCGCCATCAATTCTAGCTTATACCACGAAGATTCTGATTAAAGAATCTAAGAGAAGCTCATTCAATCTGATGTAGAACGGAGGTGGTTGTCAGGCACACGTTCATGGATTGAGGAAGGTGATGAGTGTCACGGATCATCACCTTCTTCATAATTAAACGCGAATGAACATCTTAGATAGGAACACACACGTTTGAATGGAGAAATAGAAACAATTGCATTAATTCATCGAGACGCTGTAGAGCTCCTCACCCCCAACAATGGAGTTTAGAAACTCATGCCGTCAAAGTGTATAAAATTCAGATCTGAAAATGTCATGAGATACAAAATAAGTCTCTAAAAGTTGTTTAAATAGTAAACTAATAACCTAGGTTTAAAGAAAATGAGTAAACTATGATAGATAGTGCAGAAATCCACTTCTGGGGCCCACTTGGTGTGTGCTGGGGCTGAGACTTAAGCTTCTCACGTGCCTGGGCTGTTTTGGGCGTTCAACGCCAGGTTGTGACGTGTTTTAGGCGTTGAACTCCAACTTGTAACCTGTTTCTGGCGCTGGACGCCAGACAGCAGCATGATACTGGCGTTGAACGCCAGTTTACGTCATCTATCTTCGCGCAAAGTATGAACTATTATATATTGCTGGAAAGCTCTGGATGTCTACTTTCCAACGCCGTTGAGAGCGCGCCAATTGGACTCCTGTAGCTCCAGAAAATCTATTTCAAGTGCAGGGAGGTCAGAATCCAACAGCATCAGCAGTCCTCTTTCAGCCTAAATCAGATTTTTGCTCAGCTCCCTCAATTTCAGCCAGAAATTACCTGAAATCACAGAAAAATCACACAAACTCATAGTAAAGTCCAGAAATATGATTTTTGCTTAAAAACTAATAAAATTCTATTAAAAACTAATTAAAACATACTAAAATCTACATGAAATTACCCCCAAAAAGCGTATAAAATATCCGCTCATCACTATGCGATCCGGGTTGGACGAAGACCAGGACGGCCGACCTCTTACAAAGTTGGCTCATTATCGACCTCTCCCTAAAGAGGTCGGCCAAATCACCATAGAGGCCCAAGTAGGCCCAAACAAAAGGATGCATCCCACTCTAAAGGCGGCTGGCCTAAAAAGATAGGTGACCTCGCCCAAAGATAAGATAACTAACTTATCTCAAGAAGGGTCACTCCACACTACTATAAATACACTGGAGCCCCTAGGTATAACTCATACTCTGATTCTACACAAAATCCTGCCTAAAGCACGTGCTAACTTAAGCATCGGAGTCTCTTGCAGGTACCACCACCCTCCGGTGATCAAGGATCAGTCGCACCACCAAGTTCAACAAGTCGAATACGACAGCTCCGACCCCAATAATAGATCTCATCCGAGATCGACCTTCAGTTTTAGGGAACCCTCGGAATATTGGCGCCGTTTCCGGGGACCTGGAAGTCATCCCATCACCATGGCGGACAAACTCGACAACGATCACAACTCAGGTTTGGAAGAAAGAACACCGCTTAAAAACACAGATAACACATCTAAGGATGCATCTCAACCCAAATGAGACAAGCAGTCTTCAAATACAGAAATTCTGGATGCCCTACAAGCTCAACAGGATCGTCTTAAACAACTCAAAAAAGAGGCCGAGTATCAACGGGAAGCCGAGAGAGACCTCCGGAGAGAAACAAGGCGACGCCGAGAACTAGAGGACAAGCTCCTAAAGCTCGAGGCCGATCTCAAAGCTAAAACCGTTTAATCCAGTCACGAAGATAGCTCCCACAAGGACCAAGATTCATTCACCAAAGAGATCATGAAAGCTAAAGTCCCAAAGGAATTTAAAGCTCCTGACATGACCCCATACGACGATACATCTGACCCAAGCCATCAGCTCAACAATTTCAGAAGCAGGATGTATCTCACTAACGCCTCAGATGCCATTCGATGCAAAACTTTCCCAACTACTCTAATCAAGACAACAATAAAATGGTTCGACAGTTTGCGACCAAGGTCCATAGTAAGCTTCAATGACTTCGCCAAGAAGTTCCTAGCTAGATTCTCCATCCAGAAAGACAAAGCCAAGCATACCCCTAGCCTGTTACGGATAAAGCAAGGAGATCGGGAAAGCCTCCGCAGCTACATGGAAAATATAAAATTTAATTTTACTTTCTCATTCTCAAAATAAATGTATGTTTATTTTAGTTTTATTTCATATTAAATTAAATATTACTTTTTAATTTTAATAACTCATTAATTAATTTATATTTATTATACTCTTCAGGTATTTATAGAAAAAAAATAAAGATCATAATCATAAAAATAAAAAATATATTGTAATTAACAAAAACTATTTTTATAAGTTTACATATAATATAATTTTATATATGTAATATATTTAATAAAAAATATCATGTATAATAAATAACAATTTTGTCTATTTTGACAGGATTTTACGGGATCGATTCGGTTGATTTTAACAGGTTTTGACTGAATTTGACTCATTTTTATCGGATTTAACCAAGTTTGACGAGATTAATTGCTTAACTAGTTTAAATTATGGTCTAACTTGGGTTGTTGACTGGGTGAATGGATTTTTAGTTTGACCAATCAAGTTGAATTGGTTTCATAACTATGATTTAGCCTTGAATTATTTGTATGGAATGACGACACTTGAGAAATTAAAGGGTGTAACGACCCCGATTTTCGAGTACGCGAGATCTTTTATGAAGGTACGGATTTTTTCGGAAGATCAGTAAAGGGAACACTTCTGATATATCATCAAGCATCTCAATCCTCATTGTCATTATGTCATCTTTAAGGTAGAACCTCTTTTGGGCAAGCTCGATAACGCAATCGCAAAGAACCTAGTTTTTGAACCGTATCGGTTAGGAGTTTCGATTCTGGTTTCTGTAAATAGTCTCAGTTTGACGAACCGGACTCAATTCATGAGAGAAGAGAGATAATAATATAATATTATCATTATATTAGTATTAGCAGCTACTTGAATGATATTATAAGGTTACCTAGTCAGTTTTAGTTAAAAATAGAAAATTGGTTTAATCGAGTTCATAGTTTACTGGTGTAGCTTAGCACCAGCACTCTTTGATGACTTTAGCAATGCTAAGACCTCATAATATATGTTCTATTCTCATAATAAATATGTTACTAGTGTCATTTATGCTAGTAGCTCAGAAAAGAATTTTTAGAGATGTTTTTACAAGTATTCCGATACATCTAGTTTTAGTAGTTATACACTTGAGATATTTTAATATTATTTTAACCCACCTCCAAGCCAACCAATTAAAACTCACCCTACACCCCCAAAACCCCCAAGACTGTTTCATTTACTCCTTGTGGTCAAAATTTCCAAGAGAGAAAAAGAGAGAAAGGTTCTTAGTTCCAAATCTTCAAAGCTTGATTTCTTCTAAACTAAAATTCAAATCAAAATTCCAATCCAACCAAAATGATCCTCTCTTCTTTCTCTACATAACCGTATGACTTATCAAGGCTGAAAATAAGGTTAGATGGCTGTCCCTTTCCCCTTTGAATTCGGTTTTCAAGGAAGTATGCTTAAAACATGTGTTTTCTTTATGTTCTTCCTTAGATCTCTTGCTTAACTTGACTTGTGAGACAAAAATCTTCAATTCCCAGCACGTTTAAGATGAGGAATCCCTTCCTAACATGTTGATTAAGGTTTGGTCAGTTGAGGTTTTATGGATTCAAAGTTGTTCTTGATGTGTTTTAGGAGGAAAAAGTGCTTTAAGAACACTTCAAAGAGTAACCGGATTTGGAGTAGCAAATCAAGGTAGGGTTTAGTAAAATTAATCTTAATTAATTATGTTTGAGTTGTGTGATAATGATATGATTTGGTTATGCTTGAAATTGATTGTTTATATGAGTGATTCTTGTTGAAAATTTGGTGAAAATTTGATGAAATTTGATGAAATTCAAGCTATGAGCTTGTGTTCTTGTGGCTGCTGGAAAAACGAACACTAACCCTTAAATTGGGGTTGAAATTGTGTTGAAATCAAGTGGAAAATATAGGTCTTTGGTGGCTGAAATTTTATTTTGAATTATGGTAAAAATCGGTTGCTGAAAAGATTGAAAAACGGGTAAAAACAGAGAAAGAATCTGAAGAATTTATGAAAAATACGAAGAACACTCTGAGTGTGATAAAGAATATTGAATAACAGGCTTTAGATCTTCAAAAGGTCAAGGAAGTAAAATTTTTTGTGTTTGGGGGGTTATTTGGTAATTTCTGAAAGTTAGGGTGTTAAAGTAGAAATATTAAAAGTTACGAGTGGTAAAAAGTGAATTTTAAAGGTTAAAAGTTAAAGAGGGGATAATTTTCGAAAATTTAATGATAAAATAATAAATAATAATAAGATATTAAATAATAATATTTAATTAAAAATAATATTTTAATAAAAATAATAAAATAATGCGGAAAAGGCAGTTTTTCGTAAAAGTTTTAGAAAGACAACTTTGAGCTCAAAATCTCATAATTACCTTCATAAAACACCTGGAGAGTGGTAATAATATATTAGTGAGGCAAAAACAAAGGAAAGGTAAAAAGTTAAAGAAGAGATAAAAATCGAAGAAAAAGTCTGTAAAGTTTTAATGATAGAAAATAGATAGGGAGTAGTAAACGAACTAGGAGCACCATAGTTAGTATTTGAGTTGCGCCTAGGGTTAGGTAAAATATGAAAAGTTAAACTGTTTCAGTATAGACTTAATGAACCTATACTTGGGATAGGCTAACTATTCATACCAAAATTTACATAAGCTACAAATACATACATTAAATAAAGAATAATCAAAGCAGAATAAAGAAACACAGAGAAAAGAGTAATATGATAAAGAACAGAGGACCTGTTGAATGGTCATTTGTTGCATTAAGGTAATTCCAGAGATATTTGTGTGTTCATCTGCTGCATTGAGGCAGTCAGATAGATGGTGGTGCTACCACTGAAAACGCTTTCCTATGGTACAGATTCATATTTTATTTCTTGCTACATAAGTACCGTTACCACCTGTTCCATTTCTGTAGTGGCAGAAGGGTTATTTCCTGTATATAGAAGGTGTGTCGGCATACATCCCTGCAGTGGCAGATGTGTTATTTCCTGCGTGCAGTGGACCCTGTGGTGGCAGAGGGGTTATTTCCTGTACATAGGGGTATAGCCAACAGGAAAGCCATATCCGGCTAGTAATGCTGGGTTACGTCTGGAGTGGGTAGAAACCGACAGATGAGCTCATTACCTGCACTAGGGCTAGACATGCATCATACTTGTGTGTATTTTCTCTGTTATGATTGTTGTATGAATGTATGCTTTCTTTGTTTGTGTTCTATTCTCTGTGTTTGTATTTTATTTTCTTGTATTCTTCTGTTTGTGTTCTACTTTCTGTTTTTTCTACTTTCTCTATCTATCTTTATCTTCTGTTTACTGCTTCACTATATTCTATTATCGTATGCTAATTAACATCGAATAAATGAACATAACTAATAACCCCGGCCCTACTAAGAACTCCCCAATTCTTACCCCTTCTCTCTTTCTTCCCCCTTTAGATGGAAACAGGCGTGATATTCTATGAAGTCGAAGACCTATACATTTACGAGGATCCAGTGTACTGTGGTTATTACATTTTGATTCCGGAGCCTCGTATGAGACGTTACGCGTTACGAAACCGTCCCTTCCAACATCCTTTGTATAGCCCGCTTTTTGACCCCGATGCTCCTTAGGACTTTCTCTTATCTTGGTTACACCCTGACGCACCTGGACATCCTTTTTCCGATGGTCCTGGACACTCTATACCAGCTCAACCCTTGAATGAGGCAGCACCTGAGCCTATCATTCTTGACGAGCCCGATATAGCTGGAGGGTATATACCTGCGATTCCACCAGAGTGAAACTTTTTCCCTGAGCCGATCCCTGACTTTCCACAGCCTAATGAGCCGGCATCGTGAATGGTTTTGTACATAGTGGCAGCAGTGCTTCTGGTGGGTCTGAGGGTATAGCTGTAGCTGTGGACGATGAGGAGGAGGATCCTGAGATAGAGATAGAGCAGGATGAGGAGATGAGCGAGCCTCATGACGATCTTCCGAACGGCCACGTGTAGATATAGTCTGACAGTAGTATGGGTATTCTTTTGATGACACTCTAATCTGACATTATCTGTTAGTTAGTCTCTCATTTGTGTTTGTACATCCGAGAGCTAGGAGCTGTAGAGTGGTTAGGCTAGCCTGGGCGCCAGTTTAGTAGCTTTTGTAGGGGCCAGGCCCTGGGAGTGTCGTGTATATAGTAGCTATGTAGGTTTGACGAGGATGTACACTGACTTGATCTTTTATGAACACTACATGTTTTGTTATAGTGTACATGATGTGTATTATCAGCTGTGTTCTATGTTTCTTTATGCTTCCTTTTTATTTCTCTCAATGTATACTTGTTTATATTACCTCGTCACCCGCAACGATATAAGAAAAAAGTTACTCGTAAAATTGGCAACGTTCTAACAAGGAATAGGATCATATATTAAGTAATAGTTAATAATTAGGAAGAACAAATTGGTAACACTTGGCTTCTTGTATGACCATGGCATATTGTGAGTTGGGTCGTTACAAAGGGTATGGAAATCTTAGACTATTCAAAGAAAAAAGGGTTTGAATCATAATTTTGACAATTGAACTGGATTAGTCGGTTTGACCAAGTTAACCAGAAATTGATCTTTTGACTGATTTGATTATGATAAAAAAATATCTAGCAGAAAATAAATAAAAAATCGATTAAACCAGTGAATTGTAGAACCTATTCGATTTTTTATGAGGTGGTCGATTTTCTAAGGTGTTTTTTAAACGACGTCGTTTTATTTTAAAAAAAAGCAAACAACCAAAATAATATCTAACAGTTCAAATGACAAAAATAACTCTAAAAAATATTAACGAAAAATAAGTTTTCAAAAAATTTAAAAACGTGATAAAACGAACTAGATATTAAATATATATTTTAACAAAGAACTTTAGAAACCAGATTTTAATATAATTTTTTGCAAGTATTATTAAAAAGAAAAATTTTTTTATTCATAAATTTTGGTAATTTTATGTCAAATAAGTTTTTTTAAAAAATATTGTATTATGAATGACCACATTATGTTAAAAAATAAAAAAAAGATAAAAATTTGATCCAATTCTTTTTGTATAATTTTTAAATATTTATTCAAATATAATCGTAAAAATTTGAATCAAATAAATAAATTATTTATTAAATTAATATTTTTTTAATATTTATAAAAATATTATATTTATTAATTATTTTTATCGTATTTTTATAACATCTTTTATGTTTTATGTTTTTTGAGATACTGAATTAGTAATTAAATGAAAAAAAAAAAAACAAAGTTTGCAATCAGTAACCCACTAACCCTAAACCCACTCTCCCTCTCCCGCTCCCTCTCCCTCGCCCTCTCCCATAGTCTTACACATCAGAGAAGACAGACTAGCCCTAGCAGCCACTCACCCCCACCTTCTCCATCGCCGAACCACTCGCCTCGGCCAGAGGGTGCCGTTGCCGCCCGCGTTGTCACGGAACCCTCACGTCGCCGCCGGATTATCCTCACCCATACCAAGCTCCCACTTCTCCCCTCGGCGTCGCTCACGTCCGTTCTCTTCTCGCCGGCGCGCCTCAGCTCCGTCCCGGCGTCTCTCCTCCGTCGCGGTCCTCTTCTCGGCGTCGCACACGTTCGTTCTCTCCGCGGCGTCTCTCTCTCTCCGAGCTCACTCTCTCTCACCGTCGCGAACGTCGCTCACCTCGCCGGATCGGTCTCTGCTCGCGAACGCCGGTCACCTACCTTCCTCGCCGTCTCTCTGGTAAGCACTCCTCCACTGCTTTTTGATTGTTGTTCTTGTTCTGAGTTAATTATTGTTGATTATTGATAATTTTCTGAGTTAATTTTGTTAATATTCTGAGCTAATTATTGTTGATTGTTGTTCATTTTTCTTGGTTAATTTTGTTTTGAGTTAACAGGGGTTGATTGTTGTTTTGGTTCTGAGTTAATTGTTGTTAGTTTTCTGAGTTGATTTTGTTGATTGCTGATGTAATTATATGGATTCTGAGTTAGTGTTCAATACTAGAATGTTGTAATTTTGCGTTCTGATGCTGTATGTATTGTACTAATGTTCTGATTCTGAGTTAAAATTTCTTAGTTGTTGGCTTCTTGTTGATTGTTGGCTTGCTCTGATTCTGATTCTGAGTTGTTGGCTTGTTCCGAAGCAACTGGTAAACAAACGTTGTGCTTGTTTGGGGCCATTAAAAAGTTGATAAAAAAACTATCTTTTTTGATGAAAAATATTTTATTTTTTTTAGGTGTTTGGTAAATTTGTAGAAGTAAAAGTAAAAATACTAGAAAAAGTAAAAAAATATTTTTTTTGAGAAGCTACAATTTATATCTTTAAAAGATTTTTTTTTTCTTTAAAACAATGTTTCTCACGTAGTAAATAAACAAAAAACTACTTTCATATGGATATACCTAAAGATAATTGATAAATGAAAAGATATTTTTGCATGAGTTATCCAAACATAAAATTACTTTCTCTTTTTTATAAGATCTTTTGAAAAAAGATAACTTGAAAAAAAAAAATATTTTCAGAAGCTCACAAGCCCATTGTCCGTCTCTCATCTCCTGTCCCTTCCCCTTCCCCTTTCCCTTCCTCATTGACACAGTGGCACGCTCTCTCTCTCTCTCTCTAGCATCCCCAACAACAGCCGCAGCAGCAACAAAGAGATTGTTCTCTTTTTCTTAACAACACCCAATTTTTATTTCAAATATCGAATACTCACCGAACACTTTGCATCTCACTCTTTATCTCCATCTTTTTATGTTTTTTGTCCATCTTTTCCAACCCGATTAATTCCCTTCCCAAAAACCACTGACTTTTCCTCAGATGCCCTTCTAAACCTTTGGGGACACCTCTCTGTGGACTTGGGAGGTACCCTTCTTGGATTACTGCCTTTTCATTTTTTTATTTTATTTATTTATTTATCTTTGGAAGCTGTATATTGATATTGGTGATCGATAATTAATTTAGCACATGCTATGAATGTATGACAACATGCTCCTTCTTTTCTAGAGGCACTTTCTTTAATTCTCGATCTGATGCTTTGAGCTTGTGCATCTCTTGCATTATTTGCCTTTCTACTAAGCTTCAATTTGGATAAGCTTCTTCTTCACCAGCACCGCTATATATGATATGCATACTAGTTTAACTTACCCTATATTACGTTTTGTTTTTTGTTTTTTTTGTTTTTGTTTTGCTTTATCTTGTTTTTTGTTTTTTTTTGCTTGCTCCAGCTCCACTGAGATTTTCAAACAGCTCAGTTCTTATTGGAAAGGATTCTGTCTATGCCTTAACTGTTTTTGTTGGAATTGTCATTGAACTGTAGGATTGGATTGGATCAGGCTTGCATTCTTTCTTGAACCTAGGTTACTGGCCTTCCAAGTAAGGCTTTTGATCCTTTGGAGATTCTTGTTTTGAATCTTCCTCCTTGGCTTCCTGATAGTAAGTCAGGTATATTTCTTTTTTACTTTTTGCGCGTGCTGTATATGTATATATCATACGATCATGTTTAAGGAAAGAGGAACTAGATTTCTGTTTGTTTTTGCTGGTTGAGTACATTGTTTAGTTTGGATTGTAGGAACTGATGGGGAAGAAAATCAGAAGAAAGAACCGAGCTTCTGCTAAGGAGAAGGCAGTTGCTATGCAGTCTCCGAAGAAAGCTTTAGAGTCTCCCAACCCAACTGTTGAGTCTGTTGATGAGGGGATCTCTGCTGCAAAAGAAACAAGTTCTTGTCCTCATCTTGTAAAGGGTATTAATTTAAATACACTATCTAGCAAGATTGAATCCTCTGCATCAGTAAGGTGTGAAGATTGCAGAGAAGGTGCTGCTGATAGGAGAGGTGGAAAAGGAAAAGGGAAAGGTAATAAACAAGGGAAGAAGAAAAGTGGCACACCAGCAGATTCAAAATCCGAGTCCAAGGCTATATGGGTTTGTTTGGAGTGTGGTCAATATACCTGTGGAGGTGTGGGGCTACCAACAACCCCTCATTGCCATGTTGTCAGGCATGTGAGGCAACATCGGCATCCCTTAGTGGTTCATTATGAAAAGCCTCAGTTGTGTTGGTGTTTTCAGTGCAATATGCTTATTCAAGCTGATAAAATAGAAGAGAATGAAGAAACAGGCCGTGTTCTATCTGATGTAGTGAAATTGTTGAAAGGGAGATCATCGCAGAAATCATCAGCGGATAATAAGGACGTTGGTATTGATGGCAGTGTTACTTCAGAAATTAAATCAGGAGTGATTGTCAGAAATGATTTATATGGGCATGGTGGCTATGTAGTTCGAGGCATGATTAATCTTGGGAATACTTGTTTCTTCAATTCCATCATGCAAAATTTGCTAGCTATGGATAGATTGCGGGACAACTTTCTGAATTTGGATTCTCCTTTTGGACCATTGGTTAGTTCCTTGAAGAAACTGTTCACTGAAACAAATCCAGAATCAGGATTGAAAACCACTATAAATCCTAGATCATTTTTTGGTTGTGTGTGCTCCAAGTCTCCCCAATTTCGAGGATATCAGCAGCATGACAGTCATGAATTGCTCCGTTGTTTATTGGATGGGTTGAGTACTGAAGAGCAAGCTGCAAGGAAACAAAATGGTTCGCCCAAGAGAGATGGCACCCCTGCAAATACTTTAGTTGATGATTTATTTGGGGGTCAGATATCTAGTACTGTACGGTGCATTGAATGTGGAAATTCCTCAACTGTTTACGAGCCTTTTTTAGATCTTTCACTGCCTGTTCCAACTAAGAAACCCCCTCCTCGGAAAGCACAACAAGCAATTCGAGCCAAAAAGGCAAAACTTCCACCAAAAAAAGGTGGAAAGACCCGAGTCAAAGTTAACAGGGATGATGATCCAATAGCTGGTCAAAGTATATCAAACCAATCATCTGTCCATGAGTCAACCTCCCCTGCTCAGTCCAATGTGTCGGTTGCGGGAGAGGTGGCAGTCCCTTCTGATTGTGGTGATTCTACAGTATTGGTTTCAAAGGAAATAAGCAATGTTGCTAAAGAGCTGTCTTCACCGAATTTGGTTGCTGTTGGAGAGTCTCAAGATATGCAAGTGCTTGACAATGATGCAAATAAGATGTCAGCTTCATCAGATGATCTTGCATGGTTGGATTATGTGGAAGCTGAAGCTGACAATGTCACCGAGGAATGTGAGTTTCTTTCACCGAAAGAGGGCGATCAGGATACTGATAGCAAGAATGAACCTTTAAATGAATTGCCGGTAGGGGTTAGCTGTGAACGTTATGGTCCAGAGTGTTCCCCTAAGGAGGATCAAGACCAAAGACCGTATTCTTCAACAAATGGGTGGGAAGACGAGGTTCCACTACAAGTTCAAGGTTCAGAAGTGCTGTTACTTCCTTATAAAGAAGAAAGTTCCTCTGCTTGTGAAATTATTGGAAGGGATGGTGAGGCTTCCTGTTCGAATTTGGGCCATGGTCAAGAAGAATTAGCATTCGAAGGCTTTGGTGATTTATTCAATGAACCTGAAGTTTTTGCTGGTCCTGCTCCTAGGCCTTCATCTAATGAGGTTACAGAAGCTGTTTTTAACAGTGAGTCTGATCCAGATGAAGTCGATGATACAGATTCTCCAGTTTCGGTAGAGAGTTGCTTGGCACATTTTATAAAACCTGAGCTTCTCTCAGATGAAAATGGTTGGAACTGTGAGAACTGTTCGAAAATTGTCCAACGTAAAAAAGTTGAAGCAAAAAAGAAGGCAAATTCTGTATTGGATGGAATTGAGATTGGATGTCGTGTTGAACCATTGGATGCTGCTTACTCTTTTTCTATTGAAGTCAGAAGCCTTGATAATGGGAATATTACAGATACCAAAAATACAGAAAGTTCAGTTTTACATATTAATCATGGAACAGTGCTTGAAAATGGTCAATCAAATGGATTGAGTTCAAATGTTGATGAAAAGGATCACAGAACTTTGAAGATGAAAGATACACTTAATGAGGAACTTCAGTCTTCGGGATGTCATAATTCTTCCAATGCAGAAAGTTGTAATCATTCAGCTGCTGATTCTAGTGTTATCGTGGATAACACTGAAAATGTTGAAAGCAGAGATCCTCAGATGTCAGGTCAGGATGATGATGACTCAGAAGAATGCAGTGAGGAAGAGGCTGACGTGAAAAGTTTGAAGGTGAAAAGGGATGCTACTAAAAGGGTCCTCATTCATAAAGCTCCGCCTGTCTTGACAATTCATTTGAAGAGATTCAGCCAAGATGCCCGAGGTCGCTTAAGCAAGTTAAATGGACATGTCAATTTCAGAGAAAGAATGGATCTCAGACCATATGTGGATCCTAGGTACTTTGCTGTAACTTTGCTAGATGCTGTTTGAATTTTTATTATTTAATGAATGCCTGTTACCTGTAGCAGTTTGCTGTCATTAGATATTTATAAAACTATCTCCAGTGATTTGGTTTTTCTCTTACAAAATGCAAAGGATTCTTCAAGTTTTAAATTGGATAATAAGAAATATTTGAACATAAGTCAAAATCATTGCATGCATTTTTTATTGTAGGTTTGGTTTCTATATAGTTGTTTAAATTTTTTACTTTTTATATACTTTATTGATCCTCTGGCATTTAACACTCAATTCCCAACGGTTGTTTAAACAGATTCGTAGCTGAAGAGAATTATGAATACCATTTGGTTGGTGTAGTGGAGCACTCGGGATCTATGAGAGGGGGTCACTATGTTGCATATGTGAGAGGGGGCCAGAGGAACAGAGGGAAGGCTGATAACAATGAGAATGAGAGTTCCACTTGGTATCATGCCAGTGATGCATATGTACGTGAAGTGTCTCTCGATGAAGTTCTTCGATGCGAGGCATACATTCTGTTCTATGAAAAAAATTGAGGGACACCATCTACTTTCCAGGTACTTTTACTTGAGGTAGAAATACAAGTTTACTAAATTGAGTGAGAGAGAGAGAGAGAGAGAGAGAGAGAGAGAGAAGAGAGAGAGAGAGAGAGAGATTCTTGCAGGCGAGTGTCAAAGCAATTTACCTTACTCATTGTGATACCATTTTTTGAGCATGTACCGAGATCTTGAATGTACAATGCAATTTCATACAATCAAAAATCATTTTTTCCCTTCCCTTTCCGATCTTAGGTATTTTTCTTTGTTTAAACTCGTGGGATGGGATTAATTATCTATTATGCACTTTTGTTCATTGCAAAATTTGTCAGTCAGGAGTATTAGTGATTGTTCTATTAGCCTAGAAGAAAATTGTCTCTCATGGTTTAATTCTCGTATAAAATTAGAATTGAGCTTTTAGAGTGGCAACTTTTTAATTCCTATAATCTAGATATTCTGCATTGTGCTTCTAATATGAACTGTGAAATATTTCTTCTTTTGACTTTTTATTTTTTATTAACAGGGAGTTTGTTAGACTTAATACAGAGAGTAACATATGACAATTGAGACTCACTAGGGATTTGCCTGGGATATTTCATTTGAATGAGTACTTTCATTTTTGTATTTCTTTCGATATCCTTGCTTTTATAAGGGTAATGGTACCTTTCAAGGTTGTTTGTGAGTTGGGGTTAGGGAAGGGCGGGGAGGAGAGGAAGCTATGTATTGTAAAGGTTCACAACTTAACACTACATGCCTTCACATCGCCTCCTTTCCCTCCAACTGACAAACAGTTACCTAATTATGCGTTTTAGCAGAATTTAAAAAAATTTAATAATCTGAGTTAGTGTAGCACATGGCTATGTTTTAACCTCAAAGATCTAATATGTATAGTTACTATTTTATAGGGGTATTGGAGAAACCTCTTCTTATATTTGCTTTTGTAATTATAGGTCTTCTTGAGCCTTCAATTTGAATAAATTCATTTATCACTTATCAGTTAGTGAAATTCAGGTCTCTTTTCAATGGGAAATACTTTATTTAGCATATATTCTTTGTTTCTTATCCCCTCCAACTTCCATGTGTTCCAACAAAGTTTTGGTGCATGCCATCGCTTCTTTGCAGCACTACTGTATCCACAAAGTATATTATTTTTCACCATTGCCAATTTATGTGCATGTAGGATTGTCGCTTTCCTCCTCTATAGCAATATTGTGGGAACTCTTGTTGATTATTTAAAATGTGTAGTATAAATTGTACAATTTTATTCGTAAGTTAACATAATTCTTGCAAAGTCCCTTGTGAATGCTGCTTCTATCCAATGTGAGTTCATGTTTTTTGCATGTGCTTAAAGGCTTATTCCTTTGGATAAAATGATACATGGCAAGTGATATTATGCCTGGAGCCACATACATGGTTCCAAATGAAACTGCACATAAACCAGAAATTTGGTTCTCTTTGGACCATATGAGACCATACGAGTGTAGAAACCTAAACTGGATATGGATGGTTTTGGCTTAACTCTGCCGCCACCGCCACCTCTGATGGCGACAACAGTGTTTGGATCCATCCGCGTCTTCCTCCTCCACGCTACTGCTTAAGGCACCACCTGTTGCAAAGCCAAAGAGGGGTTGTCAGCAGTGGTTTTGCGCAAACACTGATCCTCCTTGTGAGAGGGAAAGAAGAAACCCTGTTGCATCTGTGCTGTTGTATCTACTGCATGCATCCGCACCAAGGGTTTGAGATGTCATCCATGCTTGATTTTGGTTTGGTGAGGTTTTCTGTGTTGCCAGTCATGTCTATCGCATCCGCAGATGGAACTGTGATTGTTTTGTATCTTTTTATATTTTGGAATTCTGATTTTCTTTAGCTGCTGCCTGCTGCTTTTACATCTGTTGCAGTGTTGCATCAGTTTGTTGGTGAAGGATTTGTTGGGGGCATGATCGTTTTGCACCAACGTTCCTGCACAAACATACCAATGACTAGCTGATAAGTGATAAGTATATAAATCCAACAGTTATTAAGTAATAATATTTGCTCTTTTATAATTTAACCCCAAATTTTTTATTTTTATTTTTATTTTTAATAATAACATATTGGCCCAATTGTAATACAAAATCAATTTTGGGCGGCAGATTCTAATCGAATGAGTTCTGGAAGATGGGGAAGAGAAGACTGCAGCATATCATACTCCTTTTCTGTAACTCTGATTAATTATTTTTTTCCCTTTTTCTTTCTTTTGGCATGATGTGTGTTATTTTGGAATACAATAGTGTATTGATTATAAGTTCTTGTCAATAATATAAGTGTTCGAATTACCAAAAAAAAAAAATGTGTTTGCCATCAGTAACACTTCCGTTTGGAGAAAAGGTTTGTCCTCTACATGTATCTAGGCTGAAGTCCGAATCCTTCTTCCTAATTGTGTTCCCAGTATCTTTGGTTATGTTGGTTTCTGAAAACAGGACAAGATAAAACATAGTATTTTTGGTTACGTTTGTTTCTGAAAACAGGACAAGATAAAATATTAAGAATAAGACATAAATGATAGAGACATAGAATTTAGTATTTTTGTATTTTTTTGGTGATAAATTAAAATAAATTATGAAAATTTAATTTTTTATTTTTTTTTATTCAAAAAATTTGAGAAGAAAAATATAATAAAAATATAATTATAAAAAATTAATAAAAATAATAAAAAAATAAAAATAAGTTATCTTTTTTTTAGTGTTTTTATATTTTTCCAGTTAAGATAAATATAAAATACATTAATTTAGGATTTTATATAATGTCTATGTTCATGTTTTATTTGTCAAATATGACTGTATTCTTGTATCAGTGTCCTATCCCGATGGTAAACAAACGCAACCTTTCAGAACTTCCAATGAGTTCATAGTATGAATTGTATAATAATTAAGAAGCAAATTAAAGGCACCATTGTTTGTGTGCAAGACACACTAAACAATATACAAAATTAAATTTTTTTGCGACTGTATCAAATTATTTTGCTGCACTGTTTTGTCAAGGGAAAGGAAGAAAAAGTGTGGAACTGTAAATTAATTTTGTATTACAATTGAGTCAATATAATATTAAAAATAATTAAAAAAATCTGGAGTTAAATTATAAAAGAGTAAATATTATCACTTAATAATGGTTGGATTTATATACTGATCATCTAGTCTAGTTATTGATTTGGTTGTGCATTAACATTGGTGCAAAACGATCAAGCACTAACGAGTCCTCCACCTAGTTTGTTGAGTTTTTCTTTTCGTCCCTCAAAGGTTACACTAATAGCTAGAACGGCGCTTTTAACTCTTGTTAGTAGAAGACCAGTTTTCTCCAGTACTATTTTGGGTGGAGTTCCTCAACTGAGCACAATTCGTAACGGGTAGTGAACCAACAAAAAAAAAAAAAAAAAAAAACAAAGATGGATAATGGGAAGAAATTATCATGAAGAATGGGAATTTCAGAGTAGTTTAGGGAATAAAAAATACTTCAAATAGAGATCCAAAGAGGAGAGAATTTGACTTTTATTTCATATCTCACATAATAACCTGCATTTGAACATAATAATAATAATGTATATTCGCTAATTACTAATACTCTTATGATTAAGCTTTCCTCTACGATTTGGGTTAATTGTATCAATATGTGTTACATTTTCAATTTATATTCTATCATTCCATTCTTAATTTTTTTTAACTTTTAAGACTAACTGATTTTTTTTTTACTCCTTGGTCATTTATTCAAAAGAAAAAATGTCTTCTAACAATCCAAAAATATCTAATCGTTCTCTAACCACGTGAGTTTCTATTCACATTAGTCCTTGTAAACAGTTGTCAAACAGTTAGTAATCCACAGACAAATAATTCATCAAAATAGAGTTAAGTTTCAAAGTGGTTTCTGAAGTTGCACCCGAATCTCAAAATAGTCCCTAAAATTAATAATTACCTATATCCATCTCTGAAGTTGCATTTTAGGACCCAGAGTCGTCCTTCAAGCATTTTCCGTCAATAGGCGCCATTGGAAAGCTGATGTGGTGATGCGTTCGCATCTTTAGTTGTTTTTCTTGCTTTTAATTCTTGTTTTCTTAGATTTAATTACAGTTTCATATTCTAATCTCATTACTTTTAAGTATCTTTTGCTACTAAGATGTTTAGTAAGTGTTTCAAGAAAATACAGGAATAAAGGGAAGAAAATCAAGTAGCAAGGAGAAGTTGATCAAAGGACAACACAACAGAGCTTCTCAAGAGAATAGAAAGTTGTGTGTACCCATATCCTGTGCGTACGCATAAGTTTAAAAACAGCCTTGTTGTGTGTACGCATGCCTCATGCGTATGCACAAGTTTAAACGAAGGGGGCGTGCCATGCTATACATGTACATGACACGCCCTACAATCACCAAAGTTGAGGTATGCCACATTAAAGGAAGGTGTCCCACACTGGAGCAATGCAGGCCACGCCCTGAAGGAGTGATTCCCATGTTGTGCATACGCATGTCTTGTGCGTAGGCATGAATTCATTTCAAAAATTGGAGCGTCCCACGCTGAAGCAAGGTGTACCACGCCCTATGAAAATTAAACAAGGCGTGCCATGAGAGATGAGAGGCGTACCACGCCTAAGGACCAAGTGAAGCCCCTGGAGCAAGACAAGTTTAGGCGTGCCATGTACAAACAGGGCGTGTCATGTCCTAAACAAGGTTTAAGCGTGCGTGCCACGCAGTGAAATCAGCATGCCAGGCCCTGATCAAGAAGACCAACCCAGTGCAACCTCCAGTGATCATTCTCCAAGGCTGATGAAGCCATATTTGATGATGATTTTTGGTTAGAATTTAATAGATTTCATCACTTAAACTTGCACTTATTCCCTTGAATAGCATGCTTTTGAACTTTTCTCCCAAATTGTGCTTGATTATGAAAACATGCTCTTTTGTGCCCAATTTGATATATTTTATTCCATTTGCTTTTCCTTCGATGCCTTGATCTTGTTTGTGAGTGATTTCAGGTGTATAAGGTGGGAATGGGTTGGAGAGAATGGAAGAAGAGCATGCAAAGTGGAGGAAACATGAAGAATCAAAGGAGGTGAGTTCAGAGACGTGTGCGTGCGCACAGCCTCTTGTGCGTTCGCACAGGAGCCCAGACGGAGCACGCGGATCATTCTGAGCGCGTCGCCCTTCCAGCCAAGCATCGCCTAGTGTGCGTGCGCACAGGTACTTGTGCGTACGCACAGGCTGGGATTTTCGCAGAAGTGTGCAGACGCACACGCCTGTGCGTCCGCACAAGTGTCCACACATGACCTCATTAGAAAAGCACGTGGCTCGCGATTTGAGGGCTTTGGGGCTCATTTCTGAAGTCTCCTAGCTCATATTGGAAGGGAAATGGGACACACAACATAGCATATCATTAGGATAGTTTTAGGAGTAGTAGTAGAGGTTTTTAGTTTAGTTTTTCTCTAAATTTTTCTTCATCTCTACTAGGGTTTCTATTAGGGTTTTACATTCAAGTGCCATTTCCATTTTTGATCTTGGATTTTGCTAATCTCATTGTAAGTATTCTCTTGTTATTACTCTTTATAGTTACATTGTCATTACTCTTTCTTCTAATCCAAGTTATAGTTCAATTTCACTTCTCCTTTGCAATTTCAATTTCTTGTTGATGAATTTGATGCTTGATGTTTATACTTTGCTTTCTTGTGTTACTCTTGTTGATTGATGTCAATTGTTGCTTTTAATTTCAAGTCTTTTCTTATTTTCCTCATGTTCAAGCTTTTTGCCCACCAAGTATTTGACAAAATGTCAAACATGGTTTTAGGCTAAATTTTTGCCTCTTGGCTTGGGTAAGTGAGCAATTGGGTTTCTAGAGTTGGAATGTCCAACATTTAGTGTCAATTCTTGGATTGTTAATTGTTCTTGTTCCCACTAACGTTAATTTGTTGCTAAAGCAATTAGCAAGCAATTTAGGATTTGTGGGTTAAGAACACTTATGATCATTTAACTTACCTTCCGATGTGAGGGTTAATCAAGTGATATTAATCCATCATAATTTTCATAGTTGTTGTTCCAACAAGGAAAGGACCCCTAGCTCACCCCAAGCTAAGACCCTTTTTATGCTTTTAATCTTTCATACATTTCTATGTTGATTTCCTTCATACTTTACTTGTTTATATTACATAGTCGGTTCTTTAATTCCTTTATTAGTTTAATCCTTACAATTTTGCATGTTCTTTTATTGCTTTATATGTTCGTTTATTCATTGACAACCCCTTGATTGCTACAACCAAAATTTGCACGCTCATTGCCCTCAAGTGATTCCTTGGGAGACGACTCGGGAGTCAAATACTCTCGGTTCCATATTTGCTTTGATTTGTGACATGTTTAGGATTCAAATTTGATTATTGGCTAATTTTTGGGTTTCGAACTATACCTACAATGCCAATAATTCTGAACCCGCTCTAGGCCTCTATCAAGCCCAGTTTCAAAGATTTGATTTCAAACTGAAAATTAAAGAAGATTATGTGATTAATTAGTTTTTTGAATTTAATTTTGTTTTGAATTAATTAGAGATTATCTTAATTATTCTGATTAAGAAAAGATTATGTTTGAATTTTGAATTAGAAACCCTAGGTATTCACAAAGGGGAGAACCTAGTTCCTCCATAACATTTTCATCTTAAATTTTGCACCCAGTATGAGTCATTAAACCTTTGTCAAAAGGTTAGGAACTCTGTTCATGTTTCAATGGTTTATTAATCTAAGTTTTCCTTTGTCTAAAAGCTTTGCATTAATCTGTTTATGATTGAGTATTTCGTTCTTCATCACTAAAGGATTAGTAGCATCGACAGGTGTGCTAATCCCATTTTGGATTTGTTTACTGATTCGACAGAACTGATTTTCAAATCGTGCTTGAAAATACTTTCTCATAACTTTTTGAATAAACTAGACATAATGGTTTTCTAAGTATGCAACACAATACATGATTTTTAATTACCCTAGTTTTGAATATGTGACATATAATTCAGATTAGAATAATTCTCAAAAATTGTGTTTTCTCACTGAGAAACTAAATCGGATTCTTGAACTTAACCTCTTTGATTAACTGATCGACCAAGACATTGGCGGTTGATAAATTAAAGAGAAACCGAGGAGTCGAGATATTGGAAATCGGTTACTTTAGGTTTGTCGTGAACATAGATTTGCAAACTTTAGAATTAAGCGAACAAGATTTGATTCTCTCGAGGACATGAACATCTCCGACACCTTAGAAATTCCTCAACATTGATTTCTTCCAATTTAACAATCACTGCTTCCTCTGAAGTTGACTTTCATGTTTCCAATCATTCAAGCATTCTAGAGTTCTTCAACATTCCTCAATCAAGGTTTTATTTGATCTAATTAGTGATTTAATTCGATATTTGTGTGCTCAATCCTTTAATCCTCGTGGGAATGATATCTAATTACCGTGATATTACTTGAACGATCCGGTGCACTTGCCAGTATCCGTGAGCTTCAGTTTTTGCTCATCAAGTTTTTGGCGCCGTTGCTGAGGATTAGTTGAGATTGACATCATAATTTAGGTTAAATTGCTAAATTAGATATTATTTATTTTGTTTTCATTCTAGTCTTATTTTGTTTTCATTATTAGGGTTTTCATTTTTGTTTACATCTCTTTTATTATTAGGGTTTCTGTTTGAGTTTATTTCTTTACATCATTAGGGTTTTATTTTATTCTCCCTTTTTTATTCTTATATGTTACTTTGAATCAAGTTTGATGTGCTCTTTTGTCCCAATCATTTTCTCTCTTATTGTTTTAAATTTCATTCCCTCCATTAGTGCCTTTGATTTGTTTTCTTTTTGTGCATGCAAGGAAGTAATAATTCTAAAGATCTCCTTTAATACGATTATGAGATTGAACAGAGTAAGAGCTTAAAAGAATCTCCTCAATACGATCCTGAAATTGAATTGTCTCTATTCTGATTAAGAAAGCAAGCAAGAACCAGGAAAGAAGAGGAGAAGAAGATGGTTAAAGGACAAAACAATACAAGGAGAACTCTTGTAGATTTTACCACTCCCACCATTGATAGTTGCAGCAGCAGCATAGTGAGACCGGCTGTTGATGCATGTTGGAAATTGTCTCTCAACAAATTCCCCTTCGGCAAGTATACCGAATTGTCGTCAAGTAATAACTCACAAAAGAGTGAGGTCGAATCCCACAGAGATTAACGGATTAAGCAATCAATGGTTAATTGATTATCCTAGTTAGACGAATCATATTGAAGTGATAAGTAACAAGGAGATGTAAATGGCATAAAAGTAAAGAAAAGCTATAAAGTGCAGAAGAGTAAAATGGCAAGAAAAGTAAGTGTAAGAACTAAAAATAAAATGAACATTAGGATCAAGAGATATTGCAATCCTCCGGATCAAGTTCATTTTCATCTCTTCCTCAATCAATGCACTCATTGATCTCCTTGGCAATCTTAAGTGATCGAATTACAATTTCTTGCAATTCAATCTCTCAAATCTTGATCAATAGCCAATTCCTTGGTCAATTGCTCATGAGAAGAGATGAAGTGTGGTCACTGATTATACCACATGCATTTCCCAAACCAAGTATTGAGAGGATTATAGTCACATATCCATCCAAACCCAATTCGGTCCAGCATGAGAAAGCATTTCTAGCTTGATCTCTTCATTCCTCTTTCAAGGCTCAGAAGAGATCCAAGTTTGAATAGCTTCTTTTTCAAGAGAACTACCCAATGGGATGAAGAACGAAAGCTCTCTAGTAAAATCAAGAGAAAAGAAAGAAGAAGAAGAATAAGAACTACACTTAATCCATTGAATCACAATAGAGCTCTCTAACCCAATGTAAAGAGTTAGTTGGTTATTGCTCTACCAAAATAGAAAAGAAAAAAAGTGCAGAAAAGTAAAGATGAAGATTAAAACTAAAATTGAAACTTCAAAATTCATAAATGAAAAGTACAAACTAGAATTAAACTGCTATTAGGAAAAAGAAAAGAAAAGAAAAGGAAGAAGAGTGGTTGAGGGGAGGGGTCCGAAGACCCACTCTCCTTGGAGTGTGCCAATTCACAGAAGTTCGAATTGGTCTTCACTCTCTCCCCCTTCCTTCAATTCTCCCCTTTCTAGAATTACTTGAATGTAAAAACTAAGGCCTTTATATAGGCTCTCCTAAATTACAAAATGAAAGCAAATTACACTTAAATGAAAATTCCTATTCTAGATGCTTCTTGTGGCCTTGATTGGTTGACAATTGTGGGCTTGCTTGCTTGAGCTTTGAAGTGGACTTGAGAGAGAAGTGATCCAATTGAGGCCCATGGTGAAATGCTGCCCAGTTGGTGTTTTTGGGGCTTAAAAGATGCCTCTGGTTTGTGCTCCAATTTCATGCCCACTATAGAGTATTATATATCGTTGGAAAGCTCTGAATGTCAGCTTTCTAATGTAACTAGATTCACCTCAATTGGATCTCTATAGCTCAAGTTATGCTCCTTTGAAGTGGACATGGTCGCTAGCATCGTCGCTAGCGTTAATGAAAAAGTTGAGTGCCAATAACGCTAGCGACCAGGGCTTCATTATTGCTAGTTTCTGAAGCTCAAACTTAGTGTCCACCCCATACTATTATATATTGTTGGAAAGCTCTGGATGTCTACTTTCCAACGCCTTTGAAAGCGCATCATTTGGAGTCCTACAACTCGAGTTACACTTCTTGGAAGGTGAAGAGGTCAGTTGGCCTTAATACAGGTTGATACCATGTTCATTACTGCACTTTCAGGGCAGGTTTTCTCCCTAAAATTTAGTGTCAACCATGTAGTACCATATATGCTTGGAAAGCTCTGAAATCCTACTTTCCAATGCCACTGAAATCACCTCATTAGAAGCTTTGTGGCTCAAGTTATGCGTGTTTGAAGAAGGCATGGTTAGGCTGCCAGGTGGGACTTTTGCCCACGTTAACTACCACGTTAACTAAGTTAACGTGGCTCATTGTGGCTTGTGTGGCTCCTTCCAACGTTAGTGACAATGTTGAGTGTCACTAACGTTGGCCATAACCTTCTTTCATCCACGTTAGCTTCCACGTTAACTTAGTTAACGTGGAAGTTAACGTGGCTCATTGGAGATTGTGGGTTGCTTCCAACGTTAGTGACAATGTTTGGTGTCACTAACGTTGTCGACAACCTTGTTTCTTCACGTTAGCTTCCACGTTAAATAGGTTAACGTGGGAGTTAACGTGGCTTCTTGTGACTTAGCCAACGTTAGTGATAAAGTTGAATGTCACTAACGTTGGCGTCCCCTTTTCTTCTTAACGTTAGAGGCCACGTTAACTAAGTTAACGTGGCAACTAACGTGGCCACATATGAGCTTGGTCCAACGTTAGTGATAATGTTAAGTGTCACTAACGTTGGCTCCATTTCCTTTCTTCAAAGTTAATGCCACTAACTTTTCTCACTAACGTTGGGGCTTTCCTTCCTTCCACGTTAGTGCCCACGTTAGTGTAACTAACGTAGCCACTAACGTGGCTCTTCTCTTCTTCTTTTGGCCTGAAGTCAATCAAACAAAGTGCATCAAAGTCTTGCTCTTAATCATGGGATCATGCATCATCCAATTTATCATATAATTCATGCATAATTCTCATGAAATCATTCAAAATTCACAATGTTTGTTTGAATCATGGTATGATTGCATTTTCAACCAAATACTTGCTTATTTCCTAAGAAAATGCATGAAACTACCCTAAAAATAGTAAAGAAAAGGTCAGTGAAACTGGCCAAAATGCCCTGGCATCAGCTGTTGAGGCTAACAACTTTGAGTTGAATTCCTCTTTTATTCAATTGTCATAGCAAGACCAATTTAGTGGCAATCCGCAAGAGGACTCGAATGTGCACATATCTAGTTTTCTACAAATATGTGACACGGTCAAGAGCAATGGAGTTTCTCCTGAAGCTATAGGACTGAGATTATTCCCATTCTCTTTAAGGGATAAAGCCAAAAAGTGGCTCTAATATCAACAATTGGGAAGTATAACAACTTGAGATGACATAGTGAATAAGTTTTTGACTAAGTACTTCCCCCCTCAAAAGCTAGCAAGGTTGAAGAATGACATTCACCGTTCACTCAAAAAGAGGGAGAATCACTTTAAGAGATATGGGAGAGATATAAAGAGATGCTAAGAAAATGCCCTTATCATGCTTTCCTTGAATGGTTGTAACTTCTAACATTCTATGATGGAATGTCTTAAGCTTCCAGAACCTTGATTGATTCCTCAGCTGGAGGATCCTTGCACCAGACAACACCCGAAGAAGAAATAAAGTTTATAAAAACAGTGGCTAATAACCACTACATGTATGACAAATTAGAGAATAGTGAATAAGGGAGTCATGAAGCTAGATACACTAGATGCTCACTTGACACATAACAAAGCCATGTCCCAACGTATCAATTCAGTTACTAAACAAATGGGTAACATGCAAGTCTCAGTTGTGAGGACACAACATGCAACTTATGTGGAGGAGCTCATCAAGATGAAAATTGTGATTTATTCAAAAAGGATCAACCCTCTCGGGAGAAAGTGAATTATATGGGCAATTTTTCAAGAAATCCATAAAATGACCCATTCACAAAGACATACAATCCAGATTGGAGAAATCATCCAAATTTCGAGTGGAAAAATCAAGGACACAAAAATTTGAACACTCCATATCAATAAGGGTCATCTTCAACACAACCACAAAATTTTCAGAATCTCCCTATTGAGAACACCTTGGACAATTTTTCCAAAGAATTTATGCAGCAAACCAAAGAGTTCATAATGGAGATAAGAGTTAACTTCAAGAATCAAGAGGCTTCTATAAGAAACTTGGAGATGCAAGTTAGTCAAATTGTCAAACAATTGGTAGAGAAACATCCAAACTCCTTTCCTAGTGACACAATTTCAAATCCTAGGGAGGAGTGCAAATGGCAAAGTGGTTGGCCAAGAGTCAACAATAAATAAGGGAGAAGAAGAACCATCATAGGAGAAAAATAAACAAACAAAAGAGATCCACACTCCACTACCTCAAGCTCGAAGAGAAATAACAAGGGAGAGAACGTATGCACCTAGAATTCCCTTTCCACAAAGATTGCAAAAGGAGACTCAATAGCAACAATACTCTAAATTTTTGAAAATCTTCAAGAAATTTCAAATCAATATTCAATTTGTTGAGGCTTTAGAAAAAATACCTCTATATGAAAAATTTATGAAGGAGTTGCTAACCAAGAAAAGGACCTTCAAAGAAGATGAAACTTTGATTCTCACTAAGGAATACAGTGCCATTATCCAAAAAAAAGTTGCCTCAAAAATTGAAGGACCCAAGGAGTTTTCAAATTCTATGCACTATTGGAGACATCACTATTAGGAAAGCACTATGTGACTTAGGAGCAAGCATCAACTTAATGTCCATGATGAAGAAGATGCAAATAGAAGAAGCCAAACCCACAAGAATCTCCCTTTAACTAGCTGACCGATCAATAAAGCTACCTCATGGAGTGGTGAAAAACTTGTTGGTTAAAGTTGGAGATTTCATATTCCCTACAGATTTTATAGTTCTTGACATGGAGGAGAGTGATGATGCTTCTATCACTCTAGGAAGGCCTTTCCTAGCCATTGGATGTACACTTATAGATGTTCAAAGGGGAAAATCAACACTAAGAGTCTATGATGAGCAATTGAGCTTTAATATTTTCAAGACCATGCAACATCACAGTGAGATAGAGAGTTGCATGAAGATTGATCTAATTGATGTATTAGTAGAAGAGATCATTGAAGAAGGACTACTCTCTGACACTCTTGAAAATCATTAACCTCTAGTGCTAGAAACTAAGGAAGAAACGTTGGAGGAGACGGCCACTGTGGGACAATTATGGAAAGAAGTTGCATGTTTCTCTAAAAAAGATGGTGAAAGATTCCATGATTCTTGGAAGACGTACAATGAGCTACTTGAGAGAAATCCAAACATGACATCCCCAAGGAGATTCTAATTCTATACTTCTATGATGGGATTTCTAGAGGTTACAAAGAAATGCTTAATGAATGGGCTAGAGGTTCATTAAAAAAGCATACAATAGAGGAAACTTGGACATTGATAAAAGAGTTAGCAACATACATAACAAAGAGAATTGACATGAAGATGAGAGATGCATGCATTAACATGGATGTCACTGAAGTATGCCGTGAAGCTGCTCAAGCTTCCCATTCCCCAACTTAGGGAAAATAACGTCAAACTAATGGTGATAAAAGAGCGCTTGTTCGGAGGCAACCCAGCTTTGGTTAGTTTTTTTCCTTTCTCTTTCTGTTTTATTTTTTTCATTTCCTGCATTATTCCTCTTCCCCCTCCTCCTCTGCATGCATTCTCATTTTGATCATCATGTTTATTCTTCCACATCTTTTTTATTTTTTTTCTTATTCATTTAGGCATCAAGTAAAAATTTTTTTAAAAAATCATAAAAAAATTTGCTAAAATATTTGTTCATGCATCCAATCACCTAATGCCATACATACTTAGCGTTTGATGAGCGGATAATTTATACGCTTTTTGGCATTGTTTTTAGTATGTTTTAGTTAGTTTTTATTATATTTTTATTAGTTTTTATTTAAAATTCACTTTTCTGGACTTTACTATGAGTTTGTGTGTTTTTCTGTGATTTCAGGTATTTTCTGGCTGAAATTGAGGGACCTGAGCAAAAATCTGATTCAGAGGCTGAAAAGGGCTGCAGATGCTGTTGGATTCTGACCTCCCTGCACTCGAAGTGGATTTTCTGGAGCTACAGAAGCCCAATTGTCGCGCTCTTAATTGCGTTGGAAAGTAGACATCCAGGGCTTTCCAGCAATATATAATATTTTATACTTTGCTCGAGATTTGATGGCCCAAACAGGCGTTCCAAGTCAGCTTCAGAATTCCCGGCGTTAAACGCTGGAACTGGCACAAAAGTGGGAGTTAAACGCCCAAACTGGCACAAAAGCTGGCGTTTAACTCCAAGAAAAGTCTCTACACATGGAAGCTTCAATGCTCAGTCCAAGCACACACCAAGTGGGCCCGGAAGTGGATTTTTACGTCATTTACTCATTTTTGTAAACCCTAAGCTACTAGTTCTCTATAAATAGGACCTTTTGCTATTGTATTTTCATCTTTGGACGTCTAGTTCTTAGATCATGGGGGCTGGCCTCTCGGCCATGCCTTGACCTTGTTCTTATGTATTTTCAACGGTAGAGTTTCTACACACCATAGATTAAGGTGTGGAGCTCTGCTGTACCTCGAGTATTAATGCAATTACTATTGTTCTTCTATTCAATTCAGCTTATTCTTGTTCTAAGATATCACTTGTTCCTCAACTTGATGAATGTGATGATCCGTGACACTCATCATCATTCTCACCTATGAATGTGTGCTTGACAACCACCTCCGTTCTACCTTAGATTGAGTGGATATCTCTTAGATTCCTTAATCAGAATCTTCGTGGTATAAGCTAGAATCCATTGGCGGCCATTCTTGAGAATCCGGAAGGTCTAAACCTTGTCTGTGGTATTCTGAGTAGGATTCAGAGATTGAATGACTGTAACAAGCTTCAAACTCGCGATTGTGGAGCGTTAGTGACAGACGCAAAAGTATCACTGGATTCTATTCCGACATGATTGAGAACCGACAGATGAATAGCCGTGCTGTGACAGAGCGCGTTGAACATTTTCACTGAGAGGACGGGATGTAGCCATTGACAACGGTGATGCCCAACATACAGCTTGCCATGGAAAGGAGTAAGAAGGATTGGATGAAGACAGTAGAAAAGCAGAGAGACGGAAGGGACAAAGCATCTCCATACGCTTATCTGAAATTCTCACCAATGAATTACATAAGTATCTCTATCTTTATTTTATGTTTTATTTATCTTTTAATCATTAATCCTCCATAACCATTTGAATCCGCATGACTGAGATTTACAAGATGACCATAGCTTGCTTCATACCGACAATCTCCGTGGGATCGACGCTTACTCGCGTAAGGTTTATTACTTGGACGATCCAGTGCACTTGCTGGTTAGTTGTACGAAGTTGTGATAAAGAGTTGAGATTGCAATTGAGCGTACCATGTTGATGGCGCCATTGATGATCACAATTTCGTGCACCAAGTTTTTGGCGCCGTTGCCGGGGACTGTTCGAGTTTGGACAACTGACGGTTCATCTTGTTGCTTAGATTAGGTATTTTTCTTCAGAATTTTTAAGAATGAATTCTAGTGTTTCAAGGTGATGTTCTTATCATTACAAAAGCTAATTGATTCTCATCAATTTAGCTGTTGAATGTAATTTTCTGCTGAAGCTTGGCTAGCCATGTTAAATTTCTTTAGACTAACATTGCATGATTTCTGGAATTCTTATTAAAAATTTTGAATCTCTTTATTTTCTTTTCCATATAATTTTCGAAAAATCACAAATTTTTTTTATAAAATCATAAAAAAAATCAAAAATATTTTATGTTTCTTGTTTGAGTTTAGTGTCTAATTTTAAGTTTGGTGTCAATTGCATGTCTTTATTCTTCTAATTTTCGAAAATTACATGCATTATATTCTTCATTGATCTTCAAGTTGTTCTTGATGATTTCCTTGCTCTAATCTTTAAATTCTCTTGTCTTGAGTGTTTTGTTGTTTCTCATATGCATTCTCAATTTGTTAGTGTCAATAGTATACAAACTTCTAAGTTTGGTGTCTTGGATGCATTGTTTATTTGATTTTAGTTACATTTTGATTATTCCTCATCATTAAAAATTCAAAATTTTTTTTAATTTGTGTCTTTTCAAGTCAATAATACAGAGAATTGAAGATTCAGAACATGCAGCAGAGGAATTACACAGGAAAAGCTGGGCATTCAAAACGCCCAGTGAAGAAGGAAAACTGGCGTTTAAACGCCAGCCAGGGTACCTGGCTGGGCGTTTAACGCCCAAAAGGGTAGCATTTTGGGTGTTAAACACCAGAATGGATACCATTCTGGGCGTTTAACGCCAGGATGATACAAGAGGGAAGATTTTGTTTTTAATTCAAATTTTTTTTTAAGTTTTCATAATTTTTCAAAATCAAATCTTTTTCAAACCATATCTTTTCAATCATATATTTTCAAAATCAATTTCTTTCCATTCTCAAAAAATACTTGCCTACAATTAATGATTTGATTCAACATTTCAAGTATGTTGCCTTTTCTGTTAAGAAAGGTTTAATGTTTGAATCATATCCTTTAAATTTCTTGTTAGCCAAGTCATTAATTTTAAAAATCAAATCTTTTTAAATTGTTTCTCAATCATATCTTTTCAATCATATCTTTTTAAAACCATAACTTTTCAATCATATCTTCTTAATCACATTTTTTTCCAAATAATTTTCAATCTTTTTGATTTCTAATTTCAAAATCTTTTTCAAAAATCACTTTATTTCTTTCCCAACTTTAATTTTCGAAAATCATTCTTCAATTTTTCAAAATTTCTTCAAAATCTTTTAATTTATTTTCAAAAATTCTTCCCCTCTTCTCACATCCTTCTATTTAAGGACTAACACTCCTCCACTATCAACAATTCGAACTCTATCTCTGTTGATAAGTTTGAATTCTTCTTATTCTACCTCCTCCTTCTATTCTTCTTTTCCTCTGACATCTCAATGAATCTCTATACTGTGACATAGAGGATTCCATATTTTCTTGTTCTCTTCTCTTTCATATGAGCAAGAGCAAAGACAAAAGCATTCTTGTTGAGGCTGACCCTGAACCTGAAAGGACCTTAAAGCGAAAGCTAAGAGAAGCTAAAGCACTACTCTCTGTAGAGGACCTAACAGAAATCTTCAAACAAGAAGAACACATGGCAGCCGAAAACAACAACGATGCCAACAATGCAAGGAAGGTGCTGGGTGACTTTACTGCACCTACTCCCGACTTCTATGGGAGAAGCATCTCTATCCCTGCCATTGGAGCAAACAACTTTGAGCTTAAGCCTCAATTAGTTTCTCTAATGCAACAGAATTGCAAGTTCCATGGACTTCCATTGGAAGATCCTCATCAGTTTTTAGCTGAATTCTTGCAAATCTGTGACACTGTCAAGACCAATGGGGTTGACCCTGAGGTCTACAGACTTATGCTATTCCCTTTTGCTGTAAGAGAAAAAGCTAGGATACGGTTGGACTCACAACCTAAAGAAAGCCTAAACTCTTGAGAAAAGCTAGTTAATGCATTCTTGGCAAAGTTCTTTCCACCTCAAAAATTGAGTAAGCTTAGAGTGGAAGTCCAAACCTTCAGACATAAGGAAGGTGAATCTCTCTATGAAGCTTGGGAAAGATACAAACAATTGATCAGAAAGTGTCCTTCTAACATGCTTTCTGAATGGAGCATCATAGGTATCTTCTATGATGGTCTGTCTGAACTGTCCAAGATGTCATTGGACAGCTCTGCTGGAGGATCTCTTCATCTGAAGAAGACGCCTGCAGAAGCTCAAGAACTCATTGAAATGGTTGCAAATAACCAATTCATGTACACTTCTGATAGGAATACTTTGAACAATGGGATGAATCAGAAGAAAGGAGTTCTTGAGATTGATACTCTGAATGCCATATTGGCCCAGAACAAAATATTGACTCAACAAGTCAATATAATTTCTCAAAGTCTGTCTGGAATGCAAGCTGCACCAGGCAGTACTAAGGACGCTTCATCTAAAGAAGAAGCTTATGATCCTGAGAACCCATCAATGGAAGAGGTGAATTACATGGGAGAACCCTATGGAAACACCTATAATCCTTCATGGAGAAATCATCCAAATCTCACATGGAAGGATCAACAAAGACCTCAACAAGGTTTCAACAACAATAATGGTGGAAGAAACAGGTTTAGCAATGGCAAGTCTTTTCCATCATCTTCTCAGCAACAGACAGAGAATTCTAAGCAGAGCCACTCTGACTTAGCAACCATGGTCTCTGATCTAATCAAAACCACTTAAAGTTTCATGACTGAAACAATGTCCTCCATTAGAAACTTAGAGGCACAAGTGGGTCAGCTGAGTAAGAAAGTTACTTAACTCCCTCCTAGTACTCTTCCAAGCAATACAGAAGAGAATCCAAAAGGAGAGTGTAAGGCCATCAACATGGCCGAATTTGGAGAGGAGAAAGAGGCAGTGATCGCCACTGAGGAAGACCTCAATGGACGTTCACTGGCCTCCAATGAGTTCCCTAATGAGGAACCATGGGAATCTGAGGCCCACACTAAGACCATAGAGATTCTATTGGATTTACTTCTGCCATTCATGAGCTCTGATGAGTATTCTTCCTTTGAAGAGGACGAAGATGTCACTGAAGAGCAAGTTGCTAAGTACCTTGGAGCAATCATGAAGCTAAATGACAAGTTATTTGGTAATGAGACTTGGGAGGATGAACCCCCTTTGCTCACCAAAGAACTGAATGACTTGACTAGGCAGAGTTTACCTCAAAAGAGACAAGACCCTGGGAAGTTCTCAATACCTTGTACATTAAGCACCATGACCTTCGAGAAGGCTCTGTGTGACCTAGTGTCAAGCATAAACCTCATGCCTCTCTCCGTAATGGAGAAGCTAGGGATCTTTGAGGTACAACCTGCAAGAATCTCACTAGAGATGGCAGACAATTCAAGAAAACAAGCTTATGGACTTGTAGAGGATGTTCTGGTAAAGATTGAAGACCATTACATCCCTGCTGATTTCATAGTCCTAGAGACTGGGAAGTGCATGGATGAATCCATCATCTTTGGCAGACCCTTCCTAGCCATAGCAAAGGCTGTGATTGATGTTGACATAGGAGAATTGATCATTCAAGTGAATGAAGAATCCTTTGTGTTTAAGGCTCAAGGATATCCCTCTGTAACCATGGAGAGGAAGCATGAAGAGCTTCTCTCAAAACAGAGTCAAACAGAGCCCCCACAGTCAAACTCTAAGTTTGGTGTTGGGAGGCCACAACCAAATTCTAAGTTTGGTGTTGAACCCCCCACATTCAAACTCTAAGTTGGGTGTTAGGAGCTTCCAACATTACTCTGAACATCTGTGAGGCTCCATGAGGGCCCTCTGTGAAGCTACTGACATTAAAGAAGTGCTTGTTGGGAGGCAACCCAATGTTATATTTATCTATTTTTCATTGTTATTTTATGTTTTTTATAGGTTGATGATCATGTGAAGTCACAAAAAAAAATTGAAAAAGCAAAAAACAGAATGAAAAACAGAAAGAAAAACAGCACACCCTGGAGGAAAAGCTTGCTGGCGTTTAAATGCCAGTAAGGGCAGCAAATGGGCGTTTAACACCCAGTCTGGCACCATTCTGGGCATTTAACGCCAGAAAGGGGGCACCAGACTGGCGTTTAACGCCAGAAAAGGGCACCAGACTGGCGTTTAACGCCAGAAAAGGGCAACAGCCCGGCGTTTAACGCCAGGATTGGCAGAAAGGGCGTTTTACACGCCACTTGGTGCAGGGATGAGCTATCCTTGACACCTCAAGATCTGTGGACCCCACAGGATCCCCACCTACCCACCACTCTTTCTCTTCTTCACCCTTTCACCAATCACCTCAATACTTCTTCCCCAAAAAAACCCCTCACCTATCAAATCCCACTATTCTCTTCACCACTCACATCCATCCTTCATAAAACCTCACCTACCCCACCATCTAAATTCAAACCACTTTCCCTCCCAAACCCACCCATAATGGCCGAAACCTACCCCTCTCTCCACCCCTATATAAACCCTTCTTCACTCCTTCATTTTCACACAACCTAAACACTACTTCTCCCCCTTGGCCGAACCACAAAGCCCCCTCTATCTCCTCCATTTTCTTCTTTTTTTACTCCTTTCTTTTTTCTTTTGCTCGAGGACGAGCAAACCTTCTAAGTTTGGTGTGGTAAAAGCGTTGCTTTTTGTTTTTCCATAACCATTTACGGCACCTAAGGCCGGAGAAACCTCTAGAAAAAGGAAAGGGAAGGCAAAAGCTTCCACCTCCGAGTCTTGGGAGATGGAGAGATTCATCTCAATGGTGCATCAAGACCACTTCTATGAAGTTGTGGCCATGAAGAAGGTGATCCTCGAGGTCCCTTTCAAACTCAAAAAGAGTGAATATCCGGAGATCCAACATGAGATCCGAAGAAGAGGTTGGGAAGTTCTTACCAATCCCATTCAACAAGTCGGAATCTTAATGGTTCAAGAGTTCTATGCCAATGCATGGATCACCAAGAACCATGATCAAAGTGTAAACCCGGACCCAAAGAATTGGCTTACAATGGTTCGGGGGAAATGCTTAGATTTTAGTCCGGAAAATGTAAGGTTGGCATTCAACTTGCCCATGATGCAAGGAGATGAACACCCCTACACTAGAAGGGTCAACTTTGATCAAAGGTTGGACCAAGTTCTCATAGACATTTGTGAAGAGGGCGCTCAATGGAAGAGAGATTCAAGAGGGAAGCCGGTTCAACTGAGAAGGCATGACCTCAAGCCCGTGGCTAGGGGATGGTTGGAGTTTATCCAACACTCAATCATTCCCACTAGCAACCGGTCCGAAGCTACTATAGACCGGGCTATCATGATTCATAGCATCATGATTGGAGAGGAAGTAGAAGTTCATGAGGTTATATCCCAAGAACTTTATAAGGTGGCGGACAAGTCCTCTACCTTGGCAAGGTTAGCCTTCCCTCATCTCATTTGTCACCTCTGTAATTCAGTTGGAATTAACATAGAGGGAGACATCCTCATTGATGAGGACAAGCCCATCACTAAGAAGAGGATGGAGCAAACAAGAGATCCCACTCATGGACATGAGGAAATTCCTCATCATGAAATCCCTGAGATGCCTCAAGGGATGCACTTTCCTCCACAAAACTATTGGAAGCAAATCAACACCTCCCTAGGAGAATTGAGTTCCAACATGGGACAACTAAGGGTGGAGCACCAAGAACATTCCATCCTCCTCCATGAAATTAGAGAAGATCAAAGAATCATGAGAGAGGAGCAACAAAGGCAAGGAAGAGACATTGAGGAGCTCAAGCACTCCATAAGATCTTCAAGAGGAAGAACAAGCCGCCATCACTAAGGTGGACCCGTTCTTTAATCTCCTTGTTCTTTATTTTTCTGTTTTTCAAAAATTGTGCTTTATGTTTTATTTATGTTTGTGTCTTATGATCATTAGTGTCTTAGTGTCTATGCCTTAAAGTTATGAATGTCCTATGAATCCATCACCTTTCTTAAATGAAAAATGTTCTTAATTGAAAAAGAGAAGAATTGCATGAATTTCGAATTTTATAACAGATTAATTATTTTGATGTGGTGGAAGTACTTTTGATTTCTGAATGTATGCTTGAACAATGCATATGTCTTTTGAATTTGTTGTTCATGAATGTTAAAATTGTTGGCTCTTGAAAGAATGATGAAAAAGGAGACATGTTACTGAGGATCTGAAAAATCATAAAAATGATTCTTGAAGCAAGAAAAAGCAGTGAATTCAAAAAAAAGAGCAAGCAGAAAAAGCCAATAGCCCTTTAAACCAAAAGGCAAGGATAATAAAAAGGATCCAAGGCTTTGAGCATCAGTGGATAGGAGGGCCTACAGGAATAACATCCTGGCCTAAGCGGCTAAACCAAGCTGTCCCTAACCATGTGCTTGTGGCGTGAAGGTGTCAAGTGAAAACTTGAGACTGAGTGGTTAAAGTCATGATCCGAAGCAAAAAAAGTGTGCTTAAGAACCCTGGACACCTCTAATTAGGGACTCTAGCAAAGCTGAGTCACAATCTGAAAAGGTTCACCCAGTTATGTGTTTGTGGCATGGATGTATCCGGTGGTAAGACTGGAAAACAGAGTGCTTTGGGCCACGGCCAGGACTCATAAAGTAGTTGTGTTCAAGAATCATCATACTTAACTAGGAGAATCAATAACACTATCCGGATTCTGAGTTCCTATAGAAGCCAATCATTCTGAACTTCAAAGGATAAAGTGAGATGCCAAAACTGTTCAGAGGCAAAAAGCTAAAAGCCCTGCTCATCTAATTAATACTGATCTTCATAGATAATTTTGGAATTCCTTGTATATTCTCTTCTTTTTATCCTATTTGATTTTCAGTTGCTTGGGGACAAGCAACAATTTAAGTTTGGTGTTGTGATGAGCGGATAATTTATACGCTTTTTGGCATTGTTTTTAATATGTTTTTAGTATGTTTTAGTTAGTTTTTATTATATTTTTATTAGTTTTTATTTAAAATTCACTTTTCTGGACTTTACTATGAGTTTGTGTGTTTTTCTGTGATTTCAGGTATTTTCTGGCTGAAATTGAGGGACCTGAGCAAAAATCTGATTCAGAGGCTGAAAAGGGCTGCAGATGCTATTGAATTCTGATCTCCCTGCACTCGAAGTGGATTTTCTGGAGCTACAGAAGCCCAATTGGCGCGCTCTCAATTGCGTTGGAAAGTAGACATCCAGGAATTTCCAGCAATATATAATATTCCATACTTTGCTTGAGACTTGATGGCCCAAACAAGCGTTCCAAGTCAGCTTCAGAATTCCCGGTGTTAAACGCCGGAACTGGCACAAAAGTGGGAGTTAAACGCCCAAACTGGCACAAAAGCTGGCGTTTAACTCCAAGAAAAGTCTCTATACATGGAAGCTTCAATGCTCAGCCCAAGCACACACCAAGTGGGTCCGGAAGTGGATTTTTACGTTATTTACTCATTTTTGTAAACCCTAAGCTACTTGTTCTCTATAAATAGGACCTTTTGCTATTGTATTTTCATCTTTGGACGTCTAGTTCTTAGATCATGGGGGCTGGCCTCTCGGCCATGCCTAGACCTTGTTCTTATGTATTTTCAACGATAGAGTTTCTACACACCATAGATTAAGGTGTGGAGCTCTGCTGTACCTCAAGTATTAATGCAATTACTATTGTTCTTCTATTCAATTCAGCTTATTCTTGTTCTAAGTATCACTTGTTCCTCAACTTGATGAATGTGATGATCCGTGACACTCATCATCATTTTCACCTATGAACGTGTGCCTGACAACCACCTCCGTTCTACCTTAGATTGAGTAGATATCTCTTGGATTCCTTAATCAGAATCTTCGTGGTATAAGCTAGAATTCATTGGCGGCCATTCTTGAGAATCTGGAAGGTCTAAACCTTGTCTGTGGTATTCTGAGTAGGATTCAGGGATTGAATGACTGTGACGAGCTTCAAACTCGCGATTGTGGGGCGTTAGTGACAGACGCAAAAGAATCACTGGATTCTATTCCGACATGATCGAGAACCGACAGATGAATAGCCATGCTGTGACAGAGCGCGTTGAACATTTTCACTGAGAGGACGGGATGTAGCCATTGACAACGGTGATGCCCAATATACAGCTTGCCATGGAAAGGAGTAAGAAGGATTGGATGAAGACAGTAGGAAAGCAGAGAGACGGAAGGGACAAAGCATCTCCATACGCTTATCTGAAATTCTCACCAATGAATTACATAAGTATCTCTATCTTTATTTTATGTTTTATTTATCTTTTAATCATTAATCCTCCATAACCATTTGAATCTGCCTGACTGAGATTTACAAGATGACCATAGCTTGCTTCATACTGACAATCTCCGTGGGATCGACCCTTACTCACGTAAGGTTTATTACTTGGACGACCCAGTGCACTTGCTGGTTAGTTGTGTGAAGTTGTGATAAAGAGTTGAGATTGCAATTGAGCGTACCATGTTGATGGCGCCATTGATGATCACAATTTCGTGCACCAGCGTTCTATATTCCTCCATGCTCTTCACTACTTGATAACATGACCAAACCCTAAATTTGGTGTTCACCAATAAGTACATGGCCAAACTCTATGTTTAGTGTTGCAATTAAGACCAAAGATGAAGATAAAGAGGACAACAAGGACAAAGAATGAAGGAGGAAGTTTCGTGTATGGTGATTAGTATTTCTTTTTTTTTATTTCCATTTGATTTTCCCTTTTCTTTATTCTTGCATTATGCATGGTTTTTTTTACTGCACTATCCATGCTTATTACTAGGCTTATCCTCTGAGCCTTCTAATTACCATGAGAAGGATTACTTGATGAAGAAAAAGTGAATCTACTAAATAAAGTCCTCGTATAAAAAGTAGTGGTGCATGATAAGTGAAGGGTTTTGAATGAAAGAAAAGAATGATTCTTCTTGAACAGAGATTTAAAGAAGTCTTATGAGATCTTTAAAATAAACAAAAAGATACTTGACTTGAAAAAGGAAGAAAAGAAAGAAAAAAAAAGAGAGAAGAGAAATAGCAAAGAAAAGAATGAAAAAAAAATGAAAAGATCAAAAGAAAATCAAAGTTGCAAAGCTCTAAGCATCAATGGCTAAAGAGCCCAATTATGTATATGTGGTGTTGATTGTCCAAGGAAAGGCTTGGGTGATTAAATTCGTGGAGTGCTTCATTACCTGGTAACTTGGCCCGACTAGCTCGGAATTACTGATCGAAAAGCCCACAATTAAAAGTCGCCTTGAGATAAAACATTTAAAAGTCCAAAGAGGCTATGGACATCAATGTCTGGGAATTCAAGTCTTTAGCTATATGCTTGTAGTGCATCTGTGCCAAGGAGAGGCTTGGGTAATTAGATTCGAGGGGTGCCTTACCTGGTAACTTGAACCAATTGGTTTGGGATTATTGATCGAAAGCCCACTATCAAGAGTTTCCTTGAGACAAAGCACTAAGATTGAAAACTTCAATAATCTCTCTTAGTTAAAAAGAAGAAACCAAAAGATTTAAGGATCCATAAAAAACCATGAAAAGAAGGATATCATAATACCATCCGAGTCTTAGTTCTAAAAAATTTTTCACTCCCAAGATTTCAAGATTCATTAAGAAAAAAGAAAGGAGAGAATCTGTTTATGATCACAAGGTTAGTAAACCCCATTATCAACATGGACTTAAGCTTTAAAGAGATTCAATTCTTCTTTATTAAATCTAATTCTTTTCTTTTCTTTTTCGCTTGAGGACAAGCAAAATTTTAAGTTTAGTGTTATGATGCGTTCGTATCTTTAGTTGTTTTTCTTGCTTTTAATTATTGTTTTTTAGGTTTAATTACAATTTCATCTTCTAATTTCATTACTTTTAAGTATCTTTTGATACTAAGGTATTTGCTAAGTGTTTTCAAGGAAATGTAGGAGTAAAAAGAAGAAAATCAAGTAGCAAGAAGAAGTTAATCAAAGGGCAACACAACAGAGCTTCTCAAGAAAATAGAAAGTTGTGCATACACATACCCTGTATGTACGCACAAGTTTCAAAAATAGCCTTGTACGTACGCATGTATCGTGCATACGCATAAATCTATCTTAACAAAGGGGGCATGCCTCACTGTGCATGTGCTGCCATGCCCTAAAATCACCAAAGTGCCATATTAAAGGAAGGCATCCAATGCTGAAGCAATGCGTGCCACACCCTGAAGGAGTGATTCCCATGTTGTGTGTACACATGTCTTGTGCGTACGCACAAGTTCATTTAAAAAAATGGAGTGTCCAACGCTAAAGCAAGATGTGCCACGTCAATGAGAATTAAATAGGGCATGCCACGAGAGAGGAGAGGCGTCCCACGCCTAAGGACTAAGTGAAGCCCTCGGGGCAAGCAAGTTTAGGCATGGCACACACAAACAAGGCGTGCCACGCCTTGACCCAGACCAAGCAGGCGTGCCACATGCATAGTAGGGTGTGCCACGCCCTAATCAAGGTTCAAGTGTGCATTCTAGACGGTGAAATCAGTGTGCCATGCCCTGATCAAGAAGACCAGCCCAGTGCAACCTCTAGTGTTCATTCTCCAAGGCCCTGTTTCAAAGATTTGATATCAAATCGAAGATTAAAGAAGATTTTGTTATTAGTTAGTTTTCAATTTAATACTGTTTTGAATTCTAAGATTTGAATTGATTAGAGATTATCTTAATTATTCTGATTAAGATAGAAATAGGTTTGAATTTTGAATTTGAAACCCTAGGTATAAATAAGTGAATTGGATTCACAAAGGGGAGAACCTAGTTCCTCTATAACACTTTCATTTTTAATTTTTCACCCAACATGAGTCACTAAACCTTTGTCAAAGGGTTAGAAGCTCAGTTCATATTTCAATGGTTTATTAATCTAAGTTTTCCTTTGTTTTAAAGCTTTGCATTAATCTGTTTATGATTGAGTATTTCATTCTTCATCACTAAAGGATTAGTAGCATCGACAGGTGTGCTAATCCCGCTTTAGATTTGTTTACTGATTTGACAGAATTGATTATCAAATCATGCTTGAAAACACTTTCTCATAACTCTTTGAATCAACTAGACGTAGTGATTTTCTAAGTGTGCGACACAATACATAATTTTTTATTACCCTAGTTTTGAATTCATGACATATAATTTGGATGAGGACAATTCTTGAAAATTGTGTTTTCTCACTGAAAAACTAAATCATATTTTTGAACTTAACCTCTTTGATTAACCAATCAACCAAGACATTGGCGGTTGATTAATTAAAGAGAAACCGAGGAGTCGAGACATCAAAAATCGTTTACTTTAGATTCGTTGTGAACAGAGATTTGCATACTTTAGAATTAGGTTAACAAGGTTTGATTCTCCTGAGAACATGAACATCTCCGAAACCCTAGACTTTCCTCATCATTGATTTCTTCAAATTCAACAATCGCTGCCTCCTCCAAAGTATTCAGCTTTCAGGTTTCCAATTAGTCAAGCATTCTAGGTTTCTTCAACATTCCTCAATCCAGGTTCTATTTGATCTAATTAGTGATTTAATTTGATATTTGCATGATCAATCATTTAATCCTCATGGGAACGATATCCACTCACCATGGTATTACTTGAACGATCCGGTGCACTTGCCGGTATCCGTGAGATTCACTTTTCGCTCATCATGTGGACTCGTCTCTGACATGTTGGCCAAGTACTGGCTAGCTGACATGGATTAATAAATTTTTTTGTTACAATTTGGTCCTTGAATCAAATTTGAAAATCCTAATCCCCAAATTTCTCTTTTCTTCTCTTCCCTTCACTTACCTTCTCTTCTATACCCAAATTTCAAAATCCTACTTCCGTACTTGCTACCAATTTCCATTAAATGCTTTGATTGAAGACACGACAAGATGTAATTAGTTCTACATGCTGCTGAGTCTAGATAAAATAATGGATTCCAACTCAATATCTCAAACCATTCACAACCATGCAGTACTACAAAAATGATTGAAAATTATCCTGTTCCGAAGGTTACCTGAAATTGAAGGTCGATCTCGGACGAGATCTTTGGGTGTGATTGGAGCTGTTGAGTTTGACTTGCTGGATCTTGAGGTGCTGTTGATCCTTGGTCACCGGAGGGTGGTGGTACCTGCAAGAGACTCCGATACTTAAGTTAGCACGGACTTTAGGCAGGTTTTTGTGTTAAATCAGAGTATGAGTTATACCTAGGTGCTCTAGTGTATTTATAGTAGTGTTGAGTGACCTTCCTTGAGATAAGTTAGTTATCTTATCTTATCTTTTGTGGGTGAGATCACTTATCTTTTGGTCAGCTACCTTCGGGTGTGCTGTAATCCTCTGCTTTGGGCCTGCTTGGGCCTCTATGGTGATTTTGACCGAGCTCTTTAGGAAGAGGTTGGTGACGAGCCAACCTTATAAGAGGTCAGTTGTTCTCGTCTTTGTCCAACCTGGATCGCATAGCCCGACCCAAGGTATGAACAGTGCCCCTGCTTGAGTTCGGACCTTTCCGTGAGATCATGCTTTCTGAGCTTTGATCTTTTTGGAAAAGTCGTGCTCAAGCATCTTGGTCCAATTTGTTCTTCCGTTCGCGAGTTATGTTTAAATGCGAAACGTTTTTTGCTTTCGTTCCTTTATTGCCGCATTTGTTTCTCGAATGGGTTACTTTCTTGGGAATACGCATACGCCTTTATTGCCTACTGATTGGGCTTTCATTTTGTTTTGTCGTTTCTTTTCCCTCTTTAAACTTTTGTTTGAAATCAAAGAAGAGGTTTTTGCTCTTAGTTTTAGATTCCTTCTCCCTTCTGTTTCGTTTCGTCCTTCGATCTTGCCTCTAAGCTCGTTTCTTTCCTGAAGTTTGCTCTTGGGTTGTTCGTGCGTTTCTTTTGTTCAGCGAAAGAAGCTTCCTTTCCTTCATCCTCAAGATCGTTCCTTTCTTGGATTTTTGGAGCTTCCATTATCTTTGGTGAAGATTGTTCGTGGCTTGCTGCTTTGCTCGTTTAGCTTCTTCTGCAGGTTGGTGCTTTCGCTTCATGCCTTTTTATTTTACGCATTTTGATCATTGTGCTTCTTCTGTAATTTACTGTTGCATACTTTTTTTGTACAAAGCTTTTATCTTGCTGGGCTTTTTGAGAGCTTTCTGATGATTACGTTTCTTTGAAGTCGCGATCTTTTGGTCTTCGTTGCTTGGTTTGGGGGAATGTAGGCGCTTTAGGTGAACTTTTTTCTTTTTGGTGAAGGGGCTAAGGTTTTGATCTTCCTATGTGTTTCTTCTGCATCTGTACTGCCTCCAAAGGGTGCCCCTGGGTTTTTTGGTGTTTGATTTCTTTGCTTTGCATGAATCCTAGGGTGCCCTTTCTCTGCCATACTTGTTACTTGTTGATTGTTCCTTCGTTTTCTGTTGCTGTCTGAGTTGTTTTGGTAGTGAATCCTTTTACTTTTCTTGCTGTAGGTGTAGTTGCTTTATGTATTCTCGTAAGAACATTGTCGAGATGTCCCCCAAGGTCCCTACTGGTATGGCCGATTGGCTAGACTCCATAGTCCTGATGTGTGTTACCGTACCTGACCTTGAGTACTGTAAGAAATTTAGGAGATTTATGAGCATAGGGAGGATGAGAAGAATTATGAATTAATGTCGCCTGACCCTAAGGAGAGAGTTAGTTTCCCTCCTTTAGTACGGACAGAGCGACCTTTCTTTTATGCCTACGACTACTTCTTTTCCCAGTTGAATATTACCATTCCTTTTACTGCCTTCGAAACCGAGCTCTTATGGAACTGTAATGTGCCCCCTTTGCAACTTCATCCGAACTCTTAGGCCTTTATAAAGATTTTTCAGTTATTGTGTCGAGAACTAGGTGTTTATCCTTCCCAGTCTCTTTTCCTTTACCTGTTTGTTTTGACCAAACCTGGAGTGGCTAAGAAGAAAGCTTCTTGGATCTCTTTCAGAGCTACCCAGGGGAAGAAAGTGTTCTCAATGTTTGATGAATCTTTTCATGACTTTAAAAATTACTATTTTAAAATCCGAGCTATTGAGGGCGTTCGCCCTTTCTTCTTGGATGAGAATAATGAGCCGACCTTTCCCTTATGGTGGCAAAAAGACCCTGTAGCCATAAAATACCCTTGGGAGAGTTTAGATGAGGTAGAACAGGCCTTTGTGGGTGTTTTGGAGGAGCACTGGAGGGAACCTCCTCACCTGGATACTAAAAATTTTTTAGGAGATCCTTCCATTCTTCGTGCTGAGCTAGGTAGCATCTGACCTCTTTCTTTACATATAGTTTTCTCCTCTTGTTTGTGAATTTATCCTTTTTCGATTGTGTAATTGTTTTCCTGGCTTCTTTTCAGAGATGGTTAAATCTTCGGACTCTATGAAGTCTTTTCGAAAGGCCAAGAAGGCGGTGGCTGCCCAGAATCTGTCAAGTAAGACGTTGGGGGAGGGATCTTTGGCACAGCTGCCTCCGAAGAAGTCGAGTTGAGTCTCAGAGTCATAGGAAGATTATCCCGACCCCGAGAGTTTGGACAGTTCTGTCTGATCCGTCTCAGACGACCTCTGGTGCTGCCTCCTCTCCTACTTTTGCTGGTCCTCCTCCCAAAAACCAAAAGACTATTGGGACTTATAATTTAGACGACCAAGAGTTTGATGGTGTGGCCTTTGCCACTGAGTTGATTGCTCCTTATGGTCGGGTTTCAACTGACAATGTGTCAATCCTTCACCACCTTGACTTCATAACAAATAATAGTATTCGGATGGCCAACCTTGGTGCGGCCTTATCCCGAGTTGTCCGAGAGTCCCCGGTTCGTGCTACCAAGGCCTTTATGGAGGATGCTAAGTCTGAGTATGATAGGATTAAGGGTTTAAAAGGCGAGCTAGATGCCAAGGTGGCTAAATTGGAACTTGATGTTGAGAAGGAGAAGTCTTGAGCTACTGGGGCGAAGGTAGCTGCTAACTGATGCGTGAGCATCTTGTCTATCTTTTCCTAGTGAATTTGCATCTAATTTGTTGAATTAAATTAAGAATTAATTATATTTTAGCTACTATGGATGCTATTTTGATTTTTGTACAATTTTATTTATTTTAGGTAGCATTCGGAGGGATTTGATGAAGTTTCTGTAGAGAAAAAGAAGAAACCAAAGAGATGACCAGCGAAGACCGACGCGGACGCATAGCTCACGCGACCGCGCAGAATGGAGAAATTGCAATGACGCGATCGCGTGCCTGACGCGAACGCATGGACTAGAATCTGCACAAATGACGCGAGTGCGTGGAAAACACGGACGCATCACATGCGCGATCTGCAATAATACAGAAAACGTTGGTTACGATTTCTGGGCTATTTTTGACCCAGTTTCCAGCCCAGAAAACACAGATTAGAAGCTGTAGAATGGACAAATCAAGTGGTCCCCACCCATCAACTGAAGATCTGTTAATTAATTCGAATTTAAATTCAAATCTTATCTTTTAGGAAAAGATATTATTTTTAATTTTAGATTTTAAACCTATTAGGATTAGTAATAAATAGGAACTCTGTACATTTAGACAAGTACATAGATTATTTTACTAGAACCCTTATTTTTCTTCTCGGAACCATGAGCAACTAATCCTCCATTGTTAAGGTTAGGAGCTCTGTCTATTTTCATGGATTGATTCGGTTGATCTTTTTAATTTAATTCATGCCTTGATTTATATTTCAATAATTGTTTTCGTTCTTTATTTTATGAATATGGGTGGAACGGAAGTATGACCTATGCTCTAATTGAGTTCTTGTAAAACTTGGAAAAGCTCTTTACTTGAACAATAGCTTGAAAACATATTATACTGAATTTCTAATTGTTTGTATTTAACGGGATACGTGACATATAATCCCTTTATTTTTGGATAATTAGGATTCTTTTGGCATATAAACTAGAAATTGATCATCACCCTCTAATTGGAATTAATTGACCAAGGAATTGGCAGTTGATAAATTTTAGAAGAGACTAGGAAGGTCTAAGGAATTAGGGTCTAGTCACATATAGTTTGCCATGAAATTAAATCTTGCATGATTAAATTAATTAGTAATAAAAGTTAATCCGAAAAAATAGATAAATCTGAAACCTTAACTGCCTTCTTAATATTTTATTCCCAACTTATTTACTTGTCTGTGTTTAATGCTCTTTGAATACCAAAACACTCTTTTCTGCTTGCCTAACTAATCCTATCAAACGCTATTGTTGTTTGATTCATCAATCCTCGTGGGATCGACCCTTACTCACGTAAGGTATTACTTAGTACGACCCGGTGCACTTGTCGGTTAGTAGTGTGGGTTGTAAAATACCACATCACTAACCTGCCTGAGGAGACTGCTAAAAAGTATAAAAAGAGCTATACTCGGACCTATGGCGAGCTGTTGGAAACTAAGGAGAGGCTTCAATCTTCCCAGGATGATTATGCCGAGCTTCAGGGACATATGGTGAGCAGTATGACCGATATGTATGAAATTCTGAAGGCCCAGGTCCAGGTTCTTGCTCCCGATGTCGACCACTCTCTTTTTAGTATGGACAATGTGGTGGAGGATGGTAAGATTGTGCCTGCCCCTGATGATGAGGATGAGGGTCCTCCCCTCGTGCCTCCACCTAAGGTCTCTGCCACTGCAACTCCTTTTGCCGAGGTGGTTCTTCTTGAGCCCGAGCCTGACCTGGAGATTCTGAATGGGCCAGAAGGAGTCGTCAATGCCGTCCCGATCTTGACCAGGCCTCCTTCTCCTAAGAGTGCCGCTGCTGATGCGACTTCAGATCCTTGATGATCCCTTATTATATCTTTGTTTTGTATTTGGTATAGTCCGACCGGTGGACTTTGTTGAACTTGTTAGCTTTTTGTAAATTTCTGTGGTTGACTCTTTGACACTTAGTTGCTTCCTAGCAACTTTATTTTAAAAACAAACAGTTTAAACTCTTGCCTTTGAGTCTTTAATGCTTTAATTTGTGTTGAATGATTCTGCCTGTGACGATATACTTTGTATTTGTTTTTCAACATTTGTTTGGAGGGGGTTGCTCTTCAACCTTTATATAGGCGCTTTGGATTTCCTTGACACTCCTTGAGGTGGGGTTTGCCTTGGTTTCCCTTGCGGTGGCTAACTCAGCTTTGTCGTCCGAGCTCTTTAGTCGAATTCCAAACAAATTTTTAGGTAGTGTTCTTGTGTGGAACTTTTTTAGTATGTTTGGATGACTTTTTTATGCTTTTGCCTTTTGAGTAATATCTCCTTTCAGGAGTCTTGTACCCTTTTTAGCTAGGCGCTTCGACCCTAAGGCTTTTTGAGTTTTTGGACTCTTACCTATTCTCTTTTTCGAGGTTGTATTTGTCTCTTTAGGTTGCCCCCTTTTGGTGTCGACCTGTATGACTTTACTATCCTGGCTTTTAGTCGTATTCCAATCAACTTTTTAGGTAGTGTTCCGATAGGGAACCTTTTCTTTATAGTTTGTTTTGATGACTTTTTAGCCTTCTTCCGACTTGTGCTTTTGCTTTTTAAGTAATGTCTTTTTTTCGAGACTTTGTACCTTTCAGCTAAGCACTTATGCCTTGGCTTTTTAACCTTTCTTTGGCCTTTGTGAGATGTTTTTCCTTTTCAGTGATCCTTTCATTGGTCTGACTTCTCTGTCAAACTTTCTTAAGTTATTTTTAGTAATCCCATTTTTAGTTAGACCTCGTCAGGTCACTTTTTCTGGGTTACTTTTTATAACTTCTTGCATTAACTTGCTTTCTATCGCTTCACCTTGCCGACCACTTTTTAATCGGCAATGAATTTTTGCATTTTATGAGCGTAGATTAATGCATCTTGGTAGGAAACTTTTTAGGGAATTGATAACTTTCATTCAAATAATAATGAGATAAAAACATAAATAAAATCATGTGAGTGCTTACCCTTCTAGGTCGGACAATTTTTTAGCTCTCGGCCTGACACCTCATTAAAAAACCTTTTTAGGAAAAAGAGTGCGCCTTAACCTAAGATCTGTACTATTTTCTAGCTATAGTACCTTCTTAGGTTACAGGCATGCCATGACCTTGGTAGCTCTCTCCCTTCGAGATCAGACACCTTATAGTATCCTTTTCCTAGTACTTCTGTAACTCGGTATGGCGCTTTCTAGTTAGCTGCTAGCTTCCCTTCTCCTGACCGACTTGCTCCGATATCATTTTGGATTAAGATAAGATCGTTGGAGGTGAAGCTTCGCTGGATTACCTTCCGATTATACCTCAGAGCCATTCGACACTTTAGGGCTTCCTTTCCGATCCAAACTCTTTCTCGGTCTTCTGAAAGTAGGCCGAGCTCTTCTCTTTGAGCTTGGGAGTTGGTGTCTTCGCTGTAGAGGATCTCTCTAGGGGATCCTTCTTCTACTTCCACGGGAATCATTACCTCCATTCCGTAAGCAAGTCGGAATGGTGATTCTCTGGTGGTGGAGTGTGGTGTTGTCTAGTATGCCCATAGGACTTGCGGAAGCTCTTCGGCCTAAGCTCCTTTGGCGTCCTGTAGTCTCCGTTTTAACCCGGCCAGTATGACTTTATTGGTAGCTTCCGCCTATCCATTGGCTTGTGGGTGCTCTATAGAGGTGAACTGGTGCTTGATCTTCAAATCGGCTACCAGGTTTTTGAAGCCCGTGTCGGTGAACTGCGTGCCATTGTCTGTGGTAATGGAGCATGGGATCCCAAACCTTGTGACATTATTTCTGTATAGGAACTTCTGACTTTTTTGGGCAGTGGCAATGGCTAATGGCTCTACCTCAATCCATTTTGTGAAATAGTCTATTGCTACAATGAGGAACTTGACTTGTTCTAATCCTTGGGGGAATGATCCGAGGAGGTCGATCCCCCACTTTGCGAATGGCTAGGGTGAGGTGACACAAATGAGTTCTTCGAGTGGTGCGATGTGAAAGTTGGCTTGCTTCTGACATGGGGGGCATATTTTGACAAACACTGTTGCTTCCTTTTGCATGGTCGGTGAGTAAAAGCCACTTTGGAGTACCTTTTTGGAAACAGCTCGTGCCCTGAAGTGGTTGCCGCAAATGCCACTATGCACTTCCTCAAGAACTTCCCTCGTAGCGGAGGTCGGGATGCATTTTAGGAGGGGTGTAGAGATTCCTCTCCTATATAGGACGTCGTGCACTATGGTGTAGTACTGTACTTCTCGTACTAGCCTTTTTGCCTCTTTTTATCTGTGGGGAGTGTTTCAGATTTAAGATAGCTGACTATGAGAGTCATCCACCCTTGATCTTGACCTGATATGGTTAGGATCTTCTCTTCCTCTGAGATTGATGGGTTTTTGCAGTATTTCCTGAATGAGGCTTCTATTATTGCCCCCTTGTGTGGTATTGGCTAGTTTTGAAAGGGCATCAGCTCAGGCATTTTGTTCCCGAGGTATATGTCGGACCTCATATCCCCTAAATTGTCCGAACTGTTCTCTGGTTTTGTCTAGGTATTTCTTCATGGTGGGATCCTTGGCCTGGTAGCTTCCTTCTATTTGGGAGATGACTACCTGTGAATCGCTAAAAATGGTAAGCTTCTGAGCTCCTACCTCCCTAGCCACCTTCAAACCAGCCAGTAGGGCCTCGTATTCAGCTTGGTTATTTGAGGCGGGGAACTCGAACTTTACTGAGAGTTTGATTTGGGTTCCCTGATCATTCCCTAAAATGACGCCTGCGCCACTCCCGATTTTGTTCGAGGAGTCATCCACGTAAAGGCTCCACTTTGTTGGGGTGCTCGGGGTGTCGGTGTACTCTGCGATGAAGTCGGCCAGGTACTGAGACTTGATAGCTGTCCAAGCTTCATATTTAAGGTTGAATTCGGATAACTTGATTGCCCATTGTAGGATTATTCTAGCTAAGTTTGTTTTCTGTAAGATACCTATTATGGGTTGGTTGGTCCGTACTCTGATGGTGTGAGCTTGAAAGTATGGTCGGAGTCATCGGGAAGTAAGTATAAGGGCGTAGGTGAATTTTTCTATCTTTTGATAGTTCAGTTCAGCCTCTTGCAAAGCCTTATTGATGATGTAGATAGGTTGTTGCCCGTTTTCGTCTTTTCTGACTAGTGCCGAGGCTATCGCCTGACTTCCTACAGCAAGGTGTAGGATTAGTTCTTCACCTTTCCTAAGTCGGGTTAAGATGGGTGGTTGCCCCAAAAATGTCTTGAAGTCTTGAAAAGTTTGTTCACATTTTGGGGTCCTTTCAAATCTTCTTCCTTTCCTTACTGTTGCGTAGAAACGGAGAGATCTCAAGGTCGATCTAGCTAGGAATCTAGATAGAGCCGCTAGTCTTCCATTTGAGCTGCTGGACCTCTTTGACACAGGTCAGACTTTTCATGCGAAGTATGGCCTGGCATTTATCTGGATTTGCTTCAATTCCCCTTTGGGTGAGCATGAAGCCCAGGAATTTGCCAGCTTCTACCGCGAAGGTGCACTTTGCGGGATTAGGTCTCATCCCATGCTTTCTTATGGTATCGATCACTTCAGTAAGTTCAGATAACAACGTTTTCTCTCTTTGTGTCTTTACCAGCATGTCATCTACATAAACCTCCATCAGCTTCCCAATGTGATTGGCAAAAACTTTGTTCATTAGTCTCTAGTATGTAGCCCCTGCGTTCTTGAGTTCGAAGGGCATGACTATGTAGCAGTAGTTTACTTTTGGGGTTAATAATGAGGTTTTCTCCTGATCGGGTTGATACATTGGGATTTGATTGTATCCTGAGTAAGCGTCCATAAAAGAGAAGTACTGATACCCTAATGAAGTGTCGACTAGTGTGTCTATGTTCGGGAGTGGGTAGGGATCTTTTGGGTAGGCTTTGTTGAGGTCGGTGTAATCAGTGCACATCCGCTACTTCCCATTTGACTTTTTGACCAATACTACATTGGCTAGCCATAATGGGTACTTTACCTCCCTTATGAACCCTACCTCCAACAAGGCTTTTACCTGCTCCTCTACGTCTTGCGACCTCTCCGGGCCGAGCTTCCTACGCTTCTTTTGTACTGGGCGAGACCCAGGATATATGGCTAACTTATGGCACATTAGTCCGGGATCAATACCAGACATGTCGGCAGCCTTCCATGTAAAGAGGTCGGAATTATCCCTTAGGAGCTTTGTTAGCTGCTCCTTTAGGTCTCCTTGTAGATTCGCCCCTATGTTTGTTGTTTTGTCTCGAGTATCTCCGATTTGAACTTCTTTGGTCTCACCTTCTAGTTGAGGGCGGAGTTCCTCACGAGCTCGGATTTCCCCGAGTTCTATAGTATTGGTTTTCTTTCCTCTGGGGTCGCCTTTAAGGTTCATACTTTCGTTGTAACAGCGTCGCGTGAGTTTTTGGTCCCCCTTTATGGTAGCGATCCCTTCTATAGTTGGAAACTTCATGCATAGGTGTGGAGTGGAGACCACCGCGGTGAGCTGATTTAACGTTGTCCAACCTATAAAGGCATTGTATGCGGAGTTCACGTCGACTACGATGTAGTCTATGCTCAACATTCTAAACCATGTTCCTTTTCCAAATATTATCTGCAGTAGGATGTACCCAAGTGGTTGGATTGAGGTGTCTCCGAGTCTGAACAAGCTATTTGGATAAGCTCTAAGCTCTTTCTCTTGTAGGCCGAGCTTGTCGAAGGAGGATTTGAACAGGATATATGCGGAGCTTCCTTGGTCTACCAACGTTCGGTGGAGATAGATTGGCATTGGCGAGTATGATGGTAATGACCACGGGGTCATCATGCCCTGGGATGATGCCTACGGCGTCCTCTTGAGTGAAGGTAATAGTAAGGAGGTCAGGTGATCTGTCCCCCTCTCTAACAAGATACACCTCTTTGAGGTGTCTTTTGCGGGATGATTTAGAGATCCCTCCTCTTGTGAATCCTCCGTTTATCATGTGAACATGTCTCTCAGGGGTGTGAGGGGGATGTTCAGCTTGTCCGACCTCTTCATCCCTTCTTTACTTTTTTGGTTCATTTGCTCTATTGGCTAAGAACCGATCTAATCTCCTTTCTTGTGCCAATTTTTCTATGACATTCTTTAGGTCATAGCACTCGTTGGTAGAATTCCCATAGATTCGGTGGTATTCACAATACTTTGTCCAACTTCCTCCTCTCTTGTGTTTAATCGGGGCGAGGCGGTGGGATCTTCTCAGTGTTGCATATCTCCCGGTAAACGTCCACAAGAGACACCCGAAGAGGGGGTGTAGTTGTGGTACTTTCTGGATTTCTCAGTAGGTCGGTCTTCTTTCTTCCTGGACTCTTTATCCTTGTCCCAAGGTGGGTAGGAGAATCCAGTCTTTGAGGTTTCTCCTAATCGGGAGTACTCCTCCATATTAATGTATTTTTCCGCCCGTTCTTGAACCTCATTGAGAGATGTTGGATGCTTTTTGGATATGGAGTGACTAAAGGGTCCTTCTCGTAGGCCATCGATGAGACCCATGATGGCTGCTTCTATTGGAAGATTTTGTATGTCCAGACATGCTTTGTTGAATCTCTCCATGTAACTGCGGAGGCTTTCCCAATCTCCTTGCTTAATCCCTAGCAAGCTTGGAGCATGCTTGGCTTTGTCTTTTTGGATGGAGAATCTCGCTAAGAATTTCTTGGCGAGGTCATCAAAGCTTGTTATCGACCTTGGCAGCAAGCTGTCGAACCACTTTATTGTCGTCTTGGTCAAGGTGGTCGGGAATGCTTTACAACAGATTGCATCTGAGGCATCCGTAAGATACATCCAACTTCTGAAATTGCTGAGATGATGGCTTGGATCAGACGTGCCGTCGTATAGGGTCATGTCGGGGGCTTTGAAGTCCTTTGGAACTTTAACCTTCATGATCTCCTTTGTGAACGGGTTTTGGTCCTTGTGGAGGCTATCTTCGTGGCTGGATTGAGTAGTCTTAGTTTTGAGGTCGGCTTCGAGTTTTAGGAGCTTGTCCTCTAGCTCTCGACGCCATTTTGTTTCTCTTCGAAGGTCTCTCTCGGCCTCTCGTTACCATTCAGCTTCCTGTTCGAGCTATTTAAGGCGATCCTGTTGTTCACATATTGCATCTAAGATCTCTGTGTTTGGGGTTTGCTTGTCTCCCTTGGATTGAGGTGTGTCCTTTGATGCAGCATCTGTGTTCTTAAGCGGCATTCTATCTTCCAGATCGGAGTTATGATCGTTGTCAGGAATTTCTGCCATGATGGTGGGATGATTTCCAAGTTCCCCGGTAACGGCGCAAATGTTCTGAGGGTTACCTGAAACTGAAGGTCGATCTCGGACGAGATCTTCGGGTGTGATCGGAGCTGTTGGGTCTGACTTGCTGGATCTTGAGGTGCTGCTGATCCTTGGTCACCGGAGGGTGGTGGTACCTGCAAGAGACTCCGATGCTTAAGTTAGCACGGACTTTAGGCAGGTTTTTGTGCAGAATTAGAGTATGAGTTATACCTAGGTGCTCAAGTGTATTTATAGTAGTGTTGAGTGACCTTCCTTGAGATAAGTTAGTTATCTTATCTTATCTTTTGTGGGTGAGATCACTTATTTTTTGGTTAGCCACCTTCGGGTGGGCTGTAATCCTCTACTTTGGGCCTACTTGGGCCTCTATGGTGATTTTGGCCGAGCCCTTTAGGAAGAGGTCGGTGATGAGCCAACCTTATAAGAGGTCGGTCGTTCTAGTCTTCGTTCAACCCGGATCGCATAGCTCAACCCAGGGTATGAACACCTCCCCTTCCCGATTACCCTAAATCACGAACAAGTAATTTGGACTAAACCACTAAGTTTGCAAAAATCAAGCATCCATTGTTAAATTCTAAGAACACATCACATCCATTAACCCCGTTATTCAGCCTTCATTTCCACTAAAAAATAGAAATTCTAATTCACAACCCTCAAACACCAAAAATAATAATAACTAAATAGAAAACCAACTACACCAATGGAAGCGTTGCTCAGAAAACCACAAGAAACAGAGCATATCTTTCATGATTTAACACTAATTCCATGTGAAACATAGCACCATAGATGTTTAAAAGCAAAAATATTAATATGCAATTTCAGAGATTTAGGTTGAAGTAGAATAAAAAATATTAATATGTAGTTTCAAAGATTTAGGTTAAAGTAGAATATAATGTAAAGATTTTGCACCATGCCTATAAGCTTGACCTTTGATTCAGAAAATACAGTTAAAAGTAGCTAGAAATTACAAAGGTGTATTAGAAGATTGTATCCCAAAGCATACATTATATAAAATCCGAGATACTGATTCTAAAACCTTGATAAAAATATTTCAGTCACACTCTTATTTGAAGATAGATCACTTTTTATCTTTAAAACTTAAAAGTAACAATACTTAATAGAGCTCATCTTTCCTTAAGAAGGCATGCATGCCACTTAATTAAGTCATGCACCACAATTGCTAACTTTGGATTCTAACTTCTATTCACAATACAAAAAAAGTAGATGACACCCAAATCAATTATGAAGAATCAAAGTATGACATCATGCATACATACTTTAACCACAAATAAAATTTTTCATTCAGTATTATTATCTATCAAAATTTTTGCAACATTTCAAAAATTTGAAGACTTCATTTTATTTTGAAACAAAGACTACTGCTGTTGAGAGAGCTGCTTTTATATAGAAATAAGAAAATCTCTAATATATCTACAAAATTTCTCTCAACCTTAGTAATACAACATTGTGCTTCCAAGTTTTTTTTTCAACTTCATTATCAAAAGCTTTTTGGAGCCTTTCATTTTCTAATGTTAAGTTTATCCAACTGCACTTCAAACTTTAAGACAAGCTTTTATAATCAAACTCCTCCTTCATTTTTAGTATAGTTTTAACTTCATAGCCTGAAAATAAAATACACATTACTTTTCCTAAAAAGCTAACCAAGCCAAATATCAGTATTAGTAACATACTAAGAACTTTAATAATAAGCCAATTAGAATCTGTGATGAATTGATGGTTGAATAAGGAATAAATAATTTTAAATTATTAGGAAAAATCAAATATTAACTAGCCACCGGATAGAATATTCAAATTAAAATAATAATGATTTTAATAGTAGATAAATGCATTGCAAATTATAATAACTTATCTGTTTAATTCTTAGATGGAGGAAAACTTGGCAGCAACAACAACAAAGTGGAGGAGTGCAAAATCAACACAATTTAAAAAAATAAATACACATGCCCTAACAAAAATAACAAGCAACATTAGATTTAACAGCTAAAAAAGATGGAGTCATGGAACTGAACAAAAAATGGAGGACATCAAAATTCATCTTTCTCTTTTCCAAACCCTTACCTTAACAGAGAAAATGTGGGTCAACAACCTAGCACAGTAGCGACGGTGACGATTGTACTTAGTTGAGGCGAATCGGTTTCTCCGTGAGGAAAATAATACCAACAACGTGTTATAGCAGAGCCATTGAAGAGTAGTAGAAGAAGAAGAGGGATAGAAGTTGGGATTTAACGTTATGGACAGGATAATACACCCTACGACATCGTTTTGACCAAAACACGTGACAAAAATAATAGGACGTCATTTTTGGAGTGCTAGCATGATAGAAATTGGTCCACCTTAGTTTTTCGATGGCCTGTGATGAACGAAAACTACTTGAGGGACTACTGTGAGTCTTGGAGTGTAACTTCGAAGACTAAATTGAATAACAATTAATTTCAGAGATCAGTTTAAAAATTGAGTACAATTTCAAAGACCAATTTAAACCTAAAACTGTCAAAATATGAATTAATAAATCCCAAAAATTATATCAAAATATCATCATCCTCTCTCTTTTGCCTCCTTTTCTCTTTCCACTCATTCTCTTATGTGTGTTTCATACTTATATATATATTAAAGAGAGAAAAAGTATGAAACACACATAAGAGAATGAGTGGAAAGAGAAAAGGAAGCAACTATATATATATAAAAGTAATATAATGATTAATAAAAGATGTGAACAAATTTATTTATGAATAAATAAATCTGATTTTGTACCATAAAAGAGAATTAAATTACTATTTATATCCATAAAAATTTAGATTCTTAATAATTTATTCATGAATGAAATTAACATTTGAATTTTGTATTATACAGAAATTATCTTTCGTCGATATAAAAATAGTTTCATTTATTTATAAATAAATTTATCAATATTCTATTTTATCAGCATCACCATCTCTTCCACCACCTCCTTCTTCTTCTTTCTCCTTCTCTTCCTCCTTTTTCTCTTTATTTTTCATCATTTTCTTTTTCCATTTGATTTTTTCACTTCTTCCTTTTTCATTATCATCATCATCATCATCTTCTTCTTCTTTTTCTTCTTTTTCTTGTTCTTCTTCTTAGTTTAATATCACATAATTAGTTTAATAATAACAAAAGTGACAGAAATTTTAGATTAACGACACAAAAAATCTATTAAAAATGACACCATAATTTTGAATAAATGACATGAAATTTTTTTAAAGAATCATAGATCCAAAATCTTACTCAACTAACAATACATTCAAATGTATTTTGGAACTTAAAAATATAACAATTTGTTACAAATGACACAAGAATGACTGAACATCTTATATATGAGTTCAATACCACTCAGTTAGTTCAACAATAAGAAAAATTGGTTAAATAATTTTTTGTGTCATGATTATGAAATTTTAATGTCAAAATTAAGAAACTTGATGTATCACAATTAAAAAATTACGGTACTATTTTCTAATAAATTTTACACTATTCAAAACTCCATGTCCTCTTCTTCTTCATTATTAACTTTTTCTTCTTGTTTTATATTTTTATACTTCGTATTTCATTCTCCTCCTCCTCCTCCTCCTCCTCCTCCTCCTCATCATCATCATCATCATCATCATCATCATCATCATCATCATCATCATCATCATCATCATCATCATCATCATCATTGTTTCACATTATCATAATTTCTCTTATTTCACACTATTAACAAGAACTTGTATTATGGTTAAAAAATTTATGTGTCAAAATTAAGAAACTTCTTGTGTCAAGGTTAAAATTTTGATACTATTTTTCTGGATAAATTCTGTATAATTCAAAACTCTACATCCTCCTCTTTGTAATCATCATTATCATCTTCTTCTTCTTTTTATTTTTTATTTTTTTCTTGTTTCATCCACTCATAATTTTTCTTATTTACCCTCTTAACAAGAATAAAAATAGTAAAAAAATTGTTGCAACAACCATGAAGAAGAAGAGGAAAAGAAAAAGAAAATACAGCAACAACAATAGCAACAAAAGTACGACGATAAGAAAAAAATCCGCAAAGAAGAAGAAGGAGAGGAAGAAGTGCGTGATTCATGCGCACGCTTGTGTGACCGATTTTTGTTGAATTTGGGCCAACTTGGTCAGAATTGGTTGACAAAAACGCTTGGATGTATAGTGAAACTGTTAAATTAAATAGCATAATACTCCCTTTCTCTTTTCTAAGAAAATAAAAAGTAAAAAGAGTTTATTTTTGAACAAGTATTATTTAATTAATCAGTTATTTAAATAGTAAGTATACTAGTAAGTTATTTCTATTAATTTGATAATACGTAATCAATACCTATATAAAAAAATTTATATTAAAATCACACAAAAAGTGTATCCAAAATGAGAATTAAAGAGTAGTTATTTGTATTTAATTTTATCTTTAACATTTAAAGCTGATAATTTTTTAGTTTAAAAAGTACAAGTTAATAGAATAATAAAATAAATTTAAGTTCATTTTATAGTTCATTATTCTCATATCAATTAATTAATAAACACTTTTTTTTATCATTTATTAGATATAGAATATCATATGAAGGTTCATTTTCAAGCACTCCGAATTTAGTAAGGAGTACTGTATTTAGAGAGCATCTAGAAATTTTGACATACGAGAGACGAATGTTATATAATTTTTTAAAATTTTTGGTATTCTTTTTATTACATAAAAATAATTTATGTATGATATGTAAATATTGAATTATTTTTTTAAGATTTTATCAATATATATAGAAAATATATAAAATTTTTGTTTTAGTAATTTTATTTTTTGATGTGAGAATTACATAAAAGAAACATAATAATATAAATAGTTTACTCTATAAAATTATAAGATATAGTACTTTTATGGTATATTTAGTTAAAAAATTGTTATATATATTTTTTTAAAGAAAAAGAACAAATAGCGTTCTTGAGCTTTTAATCCGAAGACAATTTCATCCTTCAAGATTCGAAAATACAAAAGCATGATTGACCATTCAAAACACATGGCATATGGTCCTCCCGTGCAATCAAGTTGTCCGAACATAATGGAATTATCTTATGTGGTGCTTATGTGCCGTGTAGTGTGTGTATGTATCGCTACGGTGTTGTTAACAGGGTTGACATGGTCCGTTATTAAAGGTTATGGGTAAAATAGGTCTCTATGCTCTAAAACAACACCGTTTCAAAAGCAGCGAGTGTCGTCCCTGAATTTAACTGTAATACCAAGGATGTTCATATCAGACACAGATAATTACAGGAAGCTCTAGCACACATAATAATGACCTTTTCCTCCAAAAAATACAACACTTCATCGTTGTCATTTCGCCGTTGGTGTTTTGTGAAACAGCTCCAGCGAAACTTCATTGCTATAGTACATCCGTCGTGTAGAATGGTAAATACATTGTTGTTGAAATTTCTTGTACTTATACTTTTAACTGGTTATTTGTTATGCATGTCCTAGGTTGGGGTTTATATGGACAGTAGTAAGTGAAGGTAGTGGCAAATTGGTTATTGGTTATGTGGGGTTAGTGATATTGATGTTGATGAGCCACTACCATTTTGAAACTCGATTTTTCTACCAGGCTTTTCTTCTTCCTTGCTCGGCTCTCCTTCTTCTTCACATAACTCCATCTCTTCGGGTCCCACTCAATATCTTCGGGATCGATGTTAATGTTGATGATGCCACTGCCATATTAAACCTCATAAAATTGAGTTTTTATTCACACTTTTCGCTTAGGCAATAAATCGCAGCACCTTCCCATCTATTCAAGTTGTCAATGTACCTAATTTATTGATATTGATTAACGAAACTAACATCTAGTTGTAGGAACTAACAACTTGTGTCGAAAATATTGTGACCAATATGAGGTGGATGCTAATTAATGATGAAATGCAAATGGTTTGGCATGAAAGTTTCTTATGCTAAATAAAATCAACCTTTAATTTTTAATAATATTTTAAGATGGAGAAATAATGGCAAACAAGAATCTATGAACAAGAGAAGAAGTGAAAAATCAATAGTGATTGAGTTTTAGTTTGTGATATGATTAATTTAATGACCTCTCTTTCACTATTTTGGTTTGTATTGTTTAGTTTTGTTTAGGCTTGTGTACTTTTATGTCGCTAAGTGTTCTTTGTACTGGTTGTGTAGTTTTGTTTCGTCCCCTCACTTCCCTTCTGGGTGCAAATGAGTGTAAAATAATAATAAAAAAGACTGGTTATGATTTGAACAAAGGCTTTTGAAATAGCTCATGATAAAAATATATAATTTATCTTAAAGGTCTTCTATTAGTTATAAGAACGTGAAGGAAGGCACTAAAATCTCAATGAGAAAGGCAGAGGTACATTGTCATTAAACAATATTGTAGTACCTTCTTATTAGCATCGCATAACATCATAAAAATCAATAGCTTGGAGAGATAGGAGATTCTCAAAGACAAAGAGATATGGAGTGGTACAAAGAAGAAGAAAGGTTTAGTAGAATTGAAGAAGAGGCAAAAATGACTTGTGGGTTAAATAAAATAGTATTATAAATATCACCGTTAAAATTAATTAAAGACTGAGATTAAATACTGGAGGGTCTCCATTTTTATTGGCACCAGAGAGGATCCATTCCTATACACGAAAAATGGAAACAAAAATTTATTTTTAAAATTTTTGTTTGATTTTTCAAGAAAACTTTGTCATACACAATAATCTTTTTCAAAGCAATTAACTGGCGATAAATAAAAGTATCAAATTTTAAGGATGAAAATTTCTTATATTTTAGTAATTATTATAAAAAATCGAATCAAAATCTGATCTATGAATTTTTTTTAAAATATATATATATATATATATATATATATATATATATATATATATATTTAGAGAAAGTATTGAAAGTTAACACTGCATAGCCAACAGATTAACTAATAATTAGTTTAAGAAAAAATTCAAAATTTTCATAAACAAAAACATCCAAATTTTAATTAGAGAAAACATCTGAAATTCAAACTCAACAAAAATTCATTTTTAGTGGGCATCATATTGGGTTTGTTTGGAAGCTTATGATAGTGTTGGATGAAATTGATTGCTATAATATTGATAAGCTAACATTACTTATATATTTAATAGTGTTAATGGTCAAATTGGTATCTAAAAGATTGACCGATCGTCATTTTCATCCCTAAATGATTTTTTTAATCAAATTAATTCTCAAAAAATTTAGCATCAATTTCGTTTGTCCTTTCATTTATGGACTAATAGTTTATGTCAATGGTTATCCACGTGGAGCGTAAGTCACACATGTACTGTCAGCTGTGTGCCCAGATGAAAACTGATAAGATGTGTTCATTATGTAATGTTAAAAGAGTCCCTACTCCTATTTGTATAAATTCTAATCCCCAAAATGGAGACATTTATCCATCTTGTTGAGTGGTATTATAATGGTGCAGAGCCATTACCCAAGTTTAAAAGCCATGATGGGGAGCATCAGTGAAGGATGAAGTGGTGGATTGTCACCGCAATCACTGGGTAGCTTCGGCTCTAACTCCCCCATGTGAAGAAGGAGGATAAACATGGATAGAATCTATTTTTGTGGGCTGAAAACAATGATTGAGAAGCCTGGGACACCAGAAAACCCAGGAATATTGTTTCGTTCTTATCGAATATATTGGGTGAGTTTAAATTCATATGAACTATAGTTCTCGAACCCCTTTGCTATTAATGTGGGATTCATATTTTGTGTTTTACATGTGCAGAAAGGCAGCCGTTGTAACTACTTTAGTTGGGTTGATGATAATGAATATGAAGTGTTTGAAGCTGTAAATGATAGGGCAAAAGTGAAGGTTGAAGTTGAGAGTGACTATGAAAATTGGAAAGTGAATTTAGGTTAGAGAACAAGTAGTTTGGAAGCTGAAGTTAAAGTACTTAAGATGTTAATTATTTCATGTTTGCTGGAGTAATAGTGCTGATGTTAGTAGTTAGGATACTTTGTATTTTATCTATGAAAAAATAAAAAATAATGTGTTTATGACATGGCTTGTATGGTTTAGAGTTGTGATCTTGTTATTTTGTGGGATCCTAATAAAGATATCGGTGAAATTTTGCATATTTGAAAATTTTCTCTTTTCCATTATTAAGCATGCAACCTATATTTTTTCATGTTTTTTTAACTAATTTTTATACAACCTATAGATTCACATGGCCTATAACTGAAAACAAATAAATGAAAGTTGTCGCCCTAATACTCATAAGATAAATTAAGTCTCATCATATATATTAAAATTGAAACATTTGCATATCCATATAAGCATACTAATCTTCATACACCATGGCTACAAAAGTGAAAGAAGTCTTCATTTTACCAAGCATAATTCACCTAAATTTGGAATATACCAAAACATAAACAGGGTTGTACAAAATACTTAACAATTTGTCTATAATGCCAAAATGTTCTAATTCTTAAGCCTTCACAAAACACATAATTCAACCTGTAACATCTAATGCATCTCAAACATTTTTGTCTTTCTTCTTCGGATGCTTGAACTCTGGAGTTGGCATAAAAGTCATGAGGCTAGCTAGTTTCTTCACAGTTACATAACTGGTTCCCTTGATTGTTTCAGCAAAAATTAGAATTGTCACAATTGTAGCTAGTTGTGGTAAGGCTGGAATTTTTGTTTTTCTTTTAATAACCTAAAGCTTTTAAAGGCCTTGCTCTTACTTTGTCATACATTTTACAATACTGAATAGACAAAAAGTCAATTCATTAATCAGATTCACATTCTATAACATTAGAATTTATTACAAATGATATATTGCAAATAAATTATCAACTTTGTGTGGGCATTGATGAAGGTTGAGACTCTTGTATAACTGGAACCCTTTTCGATTGGCCAAGGATCATCTTAGTTAGTGCATTTGATCATACTTCTGCTGGGTTTGTAGGAATTTGAGCAGCAGGATCAATTGGGGATTCGGAGGATACATCTTGAGCAGGGGCATCAACAAGGGCAACAACTACTGCAAGTTGAAGTTGCATAAGTCTTGCTTGTTCGACAGCTTCCTCTTGTTTCTTCACTCTGCATGTTCTTTTTGTGCACAATTTCTCCACAATAAATATACCTTATTGAGTTATACTTTTTTTTCATCCGTGTCTTTGATCTAATAGATTGTTTGTCTTTATCTTTTCTCTTATTTATTGTGGGTCTACCCAGTTTGGGCTTGATTGGAGGTGGAACAGGTGCTGAAAATCCTATTTTTTTTCATAGGTCTTGTCCCTTAATTGGATTCACATTAAACTAATATGTTTTTCTATATGAGTCCATTCTTAACCACTCATGGCAATACTCCTTAAGCCTCTTGTCATTCTTGTCTTGAATGGCAGCAATGGCATGCATGCACGGCATACCTATGCATATTTGGACAAAAAAGATAAATAAATTAAGGTAGTAGGCAATGATTGTTAAAGAACAACTTGAATTCTAAAACTTAACAAGATAAATTATACCTATTAGGTGCCAAAATCTGCAAGTTCATGTGTGACTGTCCAAATCCACCAAGATATTTGTTGGCATCCTTAGACTTCATATATCACCTCTTTCTCATCACCAGACCGTTGAGGGAACCAATTTCTTAATACTTTGTCATTGCCTCAAGCCGGCTTTATTGAACTTGGGTAAGAATTCTTTGATAGTTTAGCAACTTTTGCCTATTATCAATCATGCTCTTCATGATGATCTTCCTTACCTCTTTAGCTAGTGTCAAGATAGGCATTGTCCTTTATCTTTGCATTGAATGATTCACACACATTGTTGCATATGGTGTCCATCTTTGGTCCCTTGCTGAAGTATGGCTTTGTCCAGGCTTCTTTCGACCATTTATTAAGATATGCCCAGCAAGCTCACTAATCATTTTTACTCTGTTCATATTTCTTTCAAATTCAATCCTAGTTCTTGATCTAGTACATTCCCACACCATATCCTTCAATTCTAAGCTGCCCATTGCTTTGAAAAATTCCTCCAAATATGTCATATAAAGAATCTGTGGTGAACTCCTGGCATGATTTCTTGTATAGTTGGGATTAGCCCCTGTATAAACAATATAAATTGAAAAGATAATGACTTAAAATAGTCCTCAAATAATTATCATTAAATTATATTAGTCCTAAAAGAATGTTCATTAAATTTTTTCGAAAATCATATTGGTCCTTTTAAATCTTTCAAAATTCAAAATGATCCTCACCTGCTGCATGTCTGATATGAATGCCCAACCATGCTATTTGTAATCTCCAAGGTCACTATGAAAAAGTTCCAAGAACCATTTCAAATTGTCTTTGTTCTCAACAACCACTATTGCATAAGCAATCACGTAAATTTGATTGTTAGCATCCTGACCACATGTAGTCAAATCTAACTCCATGTAAATTCTTCAAGAATGCTTCATCCAATCTGATCAAAGGCCTACATCCAACTTTAAACCCTTTCTTACAAGCGTTAAGACACACATAAAATCTTTTAAACTATGGGAGACTTTTTGGCATTGAATTAACTCCATCCTTGATTGTTGAACCAGTGTTAGTGGTGTATAGTTGATGAGCATGATCCCAACTAAGACCATATTGTGCAAACTCATCTCCTTCTACAACTTTCCTAGCTTTTCTTAGTGCGCTAGTAATACAGGTATTGTTTAGCTTAATGCTACATTTTCTCATAAACCATGCATACATCTCTTTGTGCTTTATTGTGGGGGTGTTTTCTTAGTTAAGGAACAAGCTTATTTAATGTCCACTTCTGAGTAGCATCCCTATTACTCTTACATTTAGGACATGTATGTTTATATACTAAAATCTAAATCTATCAGGACATATCAGACTTCTTCAAAGCACAATAAATTTCCCAAGGAAAATCTTCTCCCTTGCAAACAACCCTAAACAACATATTATCATTCTTCTTAAAAATAATATTTCTACTCCACTGTATAGTATAGTCCTTAGTGGCATTCATAAATTCATGGTTTGTCTTGGAGATCATACCTACCTCAAGCTTAAGCTCTCCAAACTTTGCTTTCTTGTTATACAATGGATAAATTACACAATCCTCATCAACAGAATCTAGCACTTGATTCATGTCTTCTGAGTATCAGAAATCATAATCAGATGCACCATCAGGCTCTACATCACTTTCTAATCTTAAAATGTTCATAACAAAGGCATTTATTAAGACATTCATTATAAATTTTTTACATAAAACTATAATCAATAAAAAATTAATTCCATAGCACCTAAATTGGATGTGTCATCATCTTCAATGTCTTCATAACTAGAGTCATTAGTATCAATAGCCTTGTCAATGCCTATGCTTAAAGCAGGCCTAAACTTCTCTTTGAACACACATTTCTTTGAACCTAAATTCTTGGCATCAATAACTTCATTGTCACTATCACTAGAACTTTCAAATCTATCTCTCAAGATCTTTGGAGGCTTGTAGAGACTATTTCCAGCACTTTCATACGAATCGTGAGAGTCACTGTCCTCTTGAAATGGAGATGGCTTAACAACTCACCAGCCCTTGTAATAGTGGTAAAGCTCGTTGTTCTTTGTTCTTGTTTCCAATACCAGACTTCTTGAAAGGTTGAATTATGGGTTGAGAAGTGGGCTCCCAAACAGTCTAGGATTATTGGGAAGTAGCTCTCAAGGGTTGGTCAAAAGACTTTGGGTGCTGAGATGACAAATTTAAGGACTGCTTGTGAAAATTTAGTTATGTTTTAGGCTATGGTTTGGGGTGTGGTTTGGGCTGAGACATGGGATGTGGTTTGGGCTATGATTTGGACTGAGACATAGATTGTGGCTTGGGCTGGGACAGTGGCTGCGATGGAGTATTGTTAGGCCTAGACATGGGAAAAGATGAAGGCCTTAAATAGTATCTCTTAGTAGGTTGGAGGGTATTTTTGGCCATGGGTTTACAAGTCTTGTTGGTTTCTGTTCATACCTAGGGTCGAGCTGTCCAACCCGGGATGTTCTATAGACAAAGCGACCGACCTCTTCAGGTCAGGACAATCCGACTTCTTCTCAAAGAGCTCGGCCAAGTAACCAGGAAAGCCCAAAGAAGGGCCCAAATGGAGGACCGCGCACCAAAGCCCAAAGCAGTCCAAGCCTATAGGGAGAAGGGCGGTTCCCTTGAAGATAAGGTGACCTTACTCAAAAGATAAAGATAAGATAAGATAACTAACTTATCTTATCTAAGAAGGTCACTCTACACCATTATAAATACACTGGAGCACCCAGGTATAACTCACACTCTGATTTTACTCAATACCTGCTTAATACCCTTGCTAACTTAAGCATCGCAGTACCTTGCAGGTACCCCCCACCCTCCGGGGACGAAGGATCAGCACCACCACTAAATCCGACAAATCGGATACAATAGCTTCGACCGGTACAGAAGATCTCGTCCAAGATCGACCTACAGTTTCAAGTAACCCTCGAAACATTGGCGCCGTTGCCGGGGAACCTGGAAGTCGTCCCATCGTTATGGTGGACGACCATGATAACGACCACAATTCAGACCTAGAGGATAGAACGCCGCACAAAAATACGGACGCTACACCAAAGGATACTCCTCAACTTAACAACAAAAAGAATTCAAACGCGGGAGCCATAGAGGCGCTTTAAGACCGTTTAAAACAACTTGAAGAAGAAGCCCTATGTCAACAAGAGGCTGAGAAAGACCTGCAGAAGGAAATAAGGCGATGTTGGGAATTGGAGGACAAACTCCTAAAACTCGAAGCCGATATCAAGACCAAAGCCAACCGATCCCCTCATGAGGACAGCTCCCGCAAGGAACAAGATTCATTCACCAAGGAGATCATGAAGACCAAAATCCCAAAAGACTTTAAACTCCCAGATATGACTTTGTACGACGGCACTACAGATCCCGGCCATCATCTCAGCAATTTCAGAAGTAGAATGTACCTCATCGACACCTCAGATGCAGTTTGTTGTAAAGCCTTTCCGACTACTTTAACAAAGACGACAATTAGATGGTTCGACAATTTACCTCTTAGGTCCATCTCGAGTTTCGATGACTTGGCCAAGAAGTTTCTGGCCAGATTCTCCATCCAAAAAGATAAGGCTAAGCACGCCCCAAGTCTATTAGGAATCAGGCAAGGAGAACGGGAAAGTCTTCGCAACTACATGGAAAGATTCAACAAAATGTGTCTAGACATACAGAGCCTACCAACAGAGGCTGCCATTATGGGCCTCATCAATGGCTTACGAGAGGGACCTTTTAGCCAATCTATATCGAAAAAATACCCCGCATCTCTAAACGAAGTACAAGAACGAGCAGAGAAGTACATCAACATGGAGGAAAACTCTCGACTAGGAGAGACCTCAAAATCTGGATTCACCTCCTGGGATAAGGACAAAGAGTCCAAAAAGAAGGAAGATCGACATGGAAAAAATAAAAAAGTACCACAATTACATCCCTCTTCAGGTGTCCCTTGTGGATGTCTATAGAGAGGTTTGCCACACTGAAAAAATACCTCCAGCCTGACCACTCAAAGGCAAAAAAGGAGGAGGAAATCGGGGCGAATATTGCGAATATCATCAAATTCGCGGGCATTCCATCAATAAATGTTTTGACTTAAAAAATGTCATAGAAAAGCTAGTAAGAGAGGGAAAGCTAGACCGGTATCTGGCCACCCGGGACGATGAGCAAAGAAAAAGAAAAAAGGGAAGAAGATGTTGGACGAACCGAGCGGTCACCCCGTACACCAGAAAGACATGTCCACGTGATACATGGCAGATTTGCGGGAGGAGGAGTCTCCAAATCATCTCGCAAAAGATATCTTAAAGAAGTATATCATGTCGAGGGGAAGGAGGAAGCACCCGACATCCCCGCGATTACTTTCACCAAAGAAGATGCATCTGGTATAACCTCAGGACACGACGATCCCATGGTCATCACTGTTATACTAGTGAATGCAAATCTCCACCGCACACTGATAGACCAAGGGAGCTCCGCCAACATCTTGTTCAAAACTGCCTTCAACAAGCTCGGCTTGGAAGAAAAAAAACTCAGAGCATATCTGAACATCCTGTTCGGACTAGGAGACACCCCGGTTCAACCGCTTGGATACATCTCGCTGCACACAACCTTTGAAAAAGGAAACCAGTCAAGAACACTCAAGATAGATTACATAGTGGTCGATGTAAGTTCAGCCTATAACGCCTTAATAGGCCGGACAACATTGAATCAGCTCGGCACAATAGTCTCGACCCCACATCTATGCATGAAATTCCCAACTGCAGAAGGGATAGCTACAATAAAAGCAGACCAGAAGACGACGCGCCGCTGTTACTGATAAGCGGATAATTTATACGCTTTTTGGCATTGTTTTTAGTATGTTTTTAGTATATTTTAGTTAGTTTTTATTATATTTTTATTAGTTTCTATTTAAAATTCACTTTTCTGGACTTTACTATGAGTTTGTGTGTTTTTTTGTAATTTCAGATATTTTCTGGCTGAAATTGAGGGACCTGAGCAGAGATCTGATTCAGAGGCTGAAAAAGGACTGCAGATGCTGTTGGATTCTGACCTCCCTGAACTCGAAGTAGATTTTCTGGAGTTATAGAAGCTCAATTGGCTCAGTGTCAATTGCGTTGGAAAGTAGACATCCTGGGATTTCTAGAAATATATAATAGTCCATACTTTGCCCGAGATTTGATGGCCCAAACCGGCGTTCCAAATCAGCTCAAGAATTTCCAGCGTTTAACGCCGGAACTGGCACAAAAGCTGGAGTTAAACGCCCAAACTGGCACAAAAGCTGGTGTTTAACTCCAAGAAAAGTCTCTACACATGAAAGCTTCAATGCTCAGCCCAAGCACACACCAAGTGGGCCCGGAAGTGGATTTTTACGTAATTTACTCATTTTTGTAAACCCTAAGCTACTAGTTCTCTATAAATAGGACCTTTTGCTATTGTATTTTCATCTTTGGATCATTTTAGATCTTCGGATCATCTTTGGACGTCTAGTTCTTAGATCATGGGGGCTGGCCACGCCTAGACCTTGTTCTTATGTATTTTCAACGGTGGAGTTTCTACACACCATAGATTAAGGTGTGGAGCTCTGCTGTACCTCGAGTATTAATGCAATTACTATTGTTCTTCTATTCAATTCAGCTTATTCTTATTCTAAGATATTCATTTGCACCCAAGAACATGATGAATGTGATGATTATGTGACGCTCATCATCATTCTCACTTATGTACGCGTGCCTGACAACTACCTCCGTTCTACATGCAAACAAGGCTTGAATGTATATCTCTTGGATTCCTTAATCAGAATCTTCGTGGTATAAGCTAGAATTGAAGGCGGCATTCTTGAGAATCTGGAAAGTCTAAACCTTGTCTGTGGTATTCCGAGTAGGATTCAAGGATTGAATGACTGTGACGAGCTTCAAACTCACGATTGTGGGGTGTTAGTGACAGACACAAAAGAATCACTGGATTCTATTCCGACATGATCGAGAACCGACAGATGAATAGCCGTGCTATGACAGAGCGCGTTAAACATTTTCACTGAGAGGACGGGACTGTAGCCATTGACAACGGTGATGCCCAACATACAGCTTGCCATGGAAAGGAGTAAGAAGGATTGGATGAAGACAGTGGGAAAGCAGAGAGACAGAAGGGACAAAGCATCTCCATACGCTTGTCTGAAGCTCTCACCAATGAATTACATAGGTATCTCTATCTTTATGTTTTATTCATCTTTTAATTTTCAATCCTCCATAACCATTTGAATCAGCCTGACTGAGATTTACAAGATGACCATAGCTTGCTTCATACCAACAATCTTCGTGGGATTGACCCTTACTCACGTAAGGTTTATTACTTGGACGACCCAGTGCACTTGCTGGTTAGTTGTGCGAAGTTGTGATAAAGAGTTGAGATTGCAATTGAGCGTACCATGTTGATGGCACCATTGATGATCACAATTTCATGCACAAAGTTTTTGGCGCCGTTGCCGGGGATTGTTTGAGTTTGGACAACTGACGGTTCATCTTGTTGCTTAGATTAGGTAATTTTATTTTATTTAGTTCTTCAGAGTTCTTAAGAATGAATTCCAGAGTTTCAAGGTGATGTTCTTATCATCACAAAAGCTGATTGATTCTCATCAATTTAGCTATTGAATGTAATGTCCTGCTGAAGCTTGGCTAGCCATGTCTAATCTTTTTAGACTAAAGCTTTAGACTAACATTGCATGATTCCTGGAAATTCTTATTAAGAATTTTGATATCCTTATTTTCTTTTCCACTCAATTTTCTAAAAATCCAAAAAAATTATAAAATCTTAAAACCAAAAATAATTTTATGTTTCTTGTTTGAGTCTAGTGTCTAATTTTAAGTTTGGTGTCCATTGCATGTTTTTAGTCTTCTAATTTTCGAAAATTACATGCATTATATTCTTCATTGATCTTCATGATGTTCTTGATGATTTCCTTGCTCTGATCTTTAAATTCTCTTGTTTTGTGTGTTTTGTTGTTTTTCATATGCATTCTCAATTTGTTAGTGTCAGTAGTATATAAACTTCTAAGTTTGGTGTCTTGCATGCATTGTTTATTTGATCTTAGTGGCATTTTGAGTATTCCTCATCATTAAAAAAATCCAAAAATTTTTAAATTGTGTCTTTTCAAGTCAATAATACAGAGAATTGAAGATTCAGAACATACAGCAGCGGAATTACACAGAAAAAGCTGGGCGTTCAAAACGCCCAGTGAGAAAGGAAAACTGGCGTTTAAACGCCAGCCAGGGTACCTGGCTGGGCGTTTAACGCCCAAAAAGGTAGAGTTTTGGGCATTAAACGCCAGAATGGATACCATTTTGGGCGTTTAACGCCAGGATGGCACAAGAGGGAAGATTTTGTTTTTAATTCAGATTTTTTTCCATAATTTTTCAAAATCAAATATTTTTCAAATAATATCTTTTCAATCATATATTTTCAAAATCAATTTCTTTCCATTTTTCAAAAATACTTGCTAACAATTAATGATTTGATTCAACATTTCAAGTATGTTGCCTTTTCTGTTGAGAAAGGTTTAATGTCTGAATCATATCTTTTAAATTTCTTGTTAGCCAAGTCATTAATTTTAAAAATCAAATCTTTTTAAATTGTTTTTCAATCATATCTCTTTAAAACCATAACTTTTCAATCATATCTTTTTTATTTCTAATTTCAAAATCTTTTTCAAAAATCACTTAATTTCTTTCCCACTCTTAATTTTCGAAAATCATCAATCAAATTTTCAAAATTTCTTTTAATTATTTTAAAATTTTTTACTTTATTTTCGAAAATTCTTCCCCTCTTCTCACATCCTTCTATTTAAGAACTAACACTCCTCGACTATCACAATTCGAACTCTATCCCTCTTGATAAGTTCGAATTCTTCTACTTCCTCCTTCTATTCTTCTTTTCCTCTGACACCTCAAGGAATCTCTATACTGTGACATAGAGGATTCCATACTTTCTTGTTCTCTTCTCTTTCATATGAGCAGGAGCAAAGATAAAAGCATTCTTGTTGAAGCTGATCCTGAATCTGAAAGGACCTTGAAGAGAAAGCTAAGAGAAACTAAAGCACAACTCTCTCTAGAGGGCCTAACAGAGCTCTTCAAACAAGAAGAAGACATGGCAGCCGAAAACAACAACAATGCCAACAATGCAAGGAAGGTGCTGGGTGACTTTACTACACCTACTCCCGACTTCTATGGGAGAAGCATCTCTATCCCTACCATTGGAGCAAACAACTTTGAGCTTAAGCCTCAATTAGTTTCTCTAATGTAACAGAATTGCAAGTTTCATGGACTTCCCTTGGAAGATCCTCATCAGTTTTTAGCTGAATTCTTGCAAATCTGTGACACTGTCAAGACCAATGGGGTTGACCCTGAGGTCTACAGACTTATGCTATTCCCTTTTGCTGTAAGAGACAGAGCTAGCATATGGTTGGATTCACAACCTAAGGAAAGCCTGAACTCTTGGGAAAAGCTAGTCAATGCCTTCTTCGCAAAGTTCTTTCCACCTCAAAAATTGAGTAAGCTTAGAGTGGAAGTCCAAACCTTCAGACAGAAGGAAGGTGAATCCCTCTATGAAGCTTGGGAAAGATACAAACAATTGATCAGAAAGTGTCCTTCTGACATGCTTTCTGAATGGAGCATCATAGGTATCTTCTATAATGGTCTGTCTGAACTGTCCAAGATGTCATTGGACAATTCTGCTGGAGGGTCTCTTCATCTGAAGAAGACGCCTGCAGAAGCTCAAGAACTCATTGAAATGGTTGCAAATAACCAATTCATGTACACTTCTGAAAGGAATCTTGTGAATAATGGGACAAATCAGAAGAAAGGAGTTCTTGAGATTGATACTCTGAATGCCATATTGGCCCAGAACAAAATATTGACTCAACAAGTCAATATTATTTCTCAAAGTCTGTCTGGAATGCAAGCTGCACCAGGCAGTACTAAGGACGCTTCATCTGAAGAAGAAGCTTATGATCTTGAGAATCCATCAATGGAAGAGGTGAATTACATGGGAGAACTCTATGGAAACACCTATAATCCTTCATGGGGAAATCATCCAAATCTCTCATGGAAGGATCAACAAAGACCTCAACAAGGTTTTAACAACAATAATGGTGGAAGAAATAGGTTTAGCAATGGCAAGCGCTTTCCATCATCTTCTCAGCAATAGACAGAGAATTCTAAGCAGAGCCACTCTGACTTAGCAACCATGGTCTCTGATCTAATCAAAACCACTCAAAGTTTCATGACTGAAACAAGGTCCTCCATTAGAAACTTGGAGGCACAAGTGGGTCAGCTGAGTAAGAAAGTTACTGAACTCCATCCTAGTACTCTTCCAAGCAATATAGAAGAAAATCCAAAAGGAAAGTGCAAGGCCATCAACATGGCCGAATTTGGAGAGGAGGAAGAGGCAGTGATCGCCACTTAGGAAGACCTCAATGGACGTCCACTGGCCTCCAATGAGTTCCCTAATGAGGAACCATAGGAATCTGAGTCTCATAATGAGACCATAGAGATTCCATTGGATTTACTTCTGCCATTCATGAGCTTTGATTAGTATTCTTCCTCTGAAGAGGATGAAGATGTCACTGAAGAGCAAGTTGCTAAGTACCTTGGAGCAATCATGAAGTTAAATTCCAAGTTATTTGGTAATGAGACTTGGGAGGATGAACCCCCTTTGCTCACTAAAGAACTGGATGACTTGACTAGGCAGAGATTACCTCAAAAGAGACAGGATCCTGGGAAGTTCTCGATACCTTGTACCATAGGCACCATGACCTTTAAGAAGGCTCTGTGTGACTTAGGGTCAAGTATAAACCTCATGCCTCTCTCTGTAATGGAGAAGCTAGGGATCCTTGAGGTACAAGCTGCAAGAATCTCACTGGAGATGGCAGACAATTCAAGAAAATAGGCTTATGGACTTGTAGAGGATGTCTTGGTAAAGGTTGAAGACCACTACATCCCTGCTGATTTCATTATCCTAGAGACTGGGAAGTGTATGGATGAATCCATCATCCTTGGCAGACCCTTCCTAGCCACAACAAAGGCTGTGATTGATGTTGACAGAGGAGAATTGATCATTCAAGTGAATGAGGACTCCCTTGTGTTTAAGGCTTAAGGATATCTCCCTGTAACCATGGAGAGGAAGCATGAAGAGCTTCTCTCAATACAGAGTCAAATAGAGCCCCCACAGTCAAACTCTAAGTTTGGTGTTAGGAGGCCACAACCAAACTTTAAGTTTGGTGTTGAACCCCCACATTCAAACTCTAAGTTTGGTGTTGGGAGGTTCCAACATTGCTCTGGGTATCCTTGAGGCTTGACAAACCCCAATTCGACGGTTTATCTTGTATTGAATTTAGGGGATTTTATCACCTTTTACCCACATTTATTCAATGAAATAGCATGGTTTTGTATATTCTCCTTTAATTGTGCTTAAGAGTGAAAACATGCTTTTTAGGTCTTAAAATAGCTAAATTTAATTCTCCTTGATTTCATTAGATGCCTTGATATGTTTGCTAAGTGATTTCAGATTTAGAAGGCAAAGATTGGATCAAGGGAATGAAGAAAGAAGCATGAAAAGGTGGAGAACTCATGAAGAAATGAAAGAACCGGAAAGCTGTCAAGCCGACCTCTTCGCACTTAAATGATCATAACTTGAGCTACAGAGGTCCAAATGATGCGGTTCCAGTTGGGTTAGAAAGCTAACATCCGGGGCTTCGAAACGATATAAGATTTGCCATAGTTGCTGTATGGTGGCGCGCACGCGCATAGTACGCGCACGCGCCGTTGCTGCCACCTGGTTCACTTAATGCAACATGTGGCCAGCGATTTTAGAAGCCTTGTGGGCCCAATCCAACTCATTTCTGATGCTATTTAAGCCAAGGATTGAAGAGGAATCAACTGAACTAGTTACCATTAGTTTTAGTTTAGTTTTAGAACTAGTTTTCTAGAGAGAGAAGCTCTCACTTCTCTCTAGAATTAGGATTAGGATTAGGTTTAGTTCTTAGATTTAGATTTAGATTCATCTTCTTCTACTTCTATCTTCTCAATTCCTTGTAGTTACAATCATTCTTCTCCTATTCTTTTGGTGTAATCTCTTTTATGTTGTTCTTATATTTTGTTGTAGATCTAGTATTGTTCCTTCTACTTTCTTCCAATTCAATAAAAGGTAATTCATAATAAATGTGTTTCTTTTGATTGTTGTTGTTAATTTCTTTCAATAATTGTTGTTAGATTTCATTCTTGTTGTTGATTTACTATGCTTTTCCTTTGTGCCTTCCAAGTGTTTGATGAAATGCTTGGTTGGATTTTAGTGTAGGTTTTGTTCCTCTTGGCCTAGGTAGAGTAATTAGTGACTCTTGAGTTATCTAATTCTTTTGTTGGTTGATAATTAGAAGTGCTAATTGATTTGAATGCCTCTAAAGCTAGTCTTTCCCTTGGGAGTTGATTAGGACTTGAGGAATCAAATTGATTCATCCACTTGACTTTCCTCCATGGTTAGAGGTTAACTAAGTGGGAGCAATGGACAATTTGTTATCACAATTGAAGAGGATAACTAGGATAGGACTTCTAATTCTCATATCTTGCCAAGAGCTTTATTAGTTGTTAGTTTATTTTCTTGCCATTTATATTTCTTGTCCAAAATCTTAAAAACCCCAAATATAATTCACAACCAATAACAAGACACTTCATTACAATTCCTAGGGAGAACGACCCGAGGTTTAAATACTTCGGTTTATAAATTTAGGGGTTTGTTTTAGTGACAAACAACTTTTTGTATGAAAGGATTAGCGATTGGTTTAGAGACTATACTTGCAACGAGAATTCATTTGTGAAATTCTAAACCGTCAAAAATCCAATCGTCAAAATGGCGCCGTTGCCGGGGAATAGCAATGGTGTTGTGTTATTGGTTATTGTATATATGTGAATATTGTGAATATATTGCCTTTTGCTTTAATTGTTAGTTGTAGAATTTTATTTCTCTTATTTTCTATTAGCTTTTGATTTTTGTTTTCGCTTTTCACCATGAATTCTCATTTTGGCTATGAGTGTGATTACAACTATGTTGTAGGTAATGAGAACTTCAATGAGAATGTGTATCAAGAATGGGATAACCAAAGGTGGGAGGAACCATATGCTTATGATCAATCCTCATGGCAACAACCTCCACCAATGCACTATGAAGAAGAGCCATTCTATGATGCATACCAATCAAATGGCTATGGTGAATCTCCTTGTGACTTTCAAGAACCACCACCATATGCCTATGATTCATATCCTCAACATGAGCCTCAACCACACTCACAAGCCTATTTTCACCAACCACCTTCATATGACCCTAATCCATATCCATCCTACCAACAACCATATGAGCCATATGAACCACACATAGAGCTACCACCATTCCAACATCAACATTTTCAAGAGCCACTCACTCCATATTATTACCAAGATGAACCACCTCCAATATACGAAAATTTTCAACCACAAGATGAATACTACTTTCCACCACAACCTCCCATGGAAGAATACTCATATCCATTGATCCAAGAGCCACATGATCCTAATCATATTATCCAAGAGGAACAAGAGTCAAGGGATCATCTCAAGGAAGCATTGGATCAATTTCAAGCAACCATGGAGTGTGTTGTGCAACGAGTGGAAAGAATGGAGAATATTGAACCACCACAACTCTACCAAGAAGAACCACCTTCCTACTATGAACCCTTCTCCCAAAATGATGAATCCTTCCACCCACCCCAATCTCTAATGGATGAAACCCTTGGTGTTCTCGTTCAAGGGCAAGAAGAGATGCAAAGGGATGTGCAAAATTTCATGGCCGCCTTGGATGCGGTAACAAATCAATTAGCCTCCCAATGCTTGAACACTCAAGGAACTCCCATGGCTACATGTGGAGAATCGAATGAAGAACATAGCATGAAGGAGAGATTGGAAACTCCGGTGGGAAATGAGGGAAGTTGCTTTGTATTGGAACAATTGGAGGAAGCTTTAATTGTTGAAGACAAGGAAGAAGTGGTAGAAGACTTAGGAGATGCGGAGCCTCCATGGGAACATAGAGTTGAAGAAAACCCCTCCAAGATGATTGAAATTGATGCTAGGGAGGAAAGTGCACACCTTCCAAGGCATACTCCATATGAGGACTTGGATGGGATAGAGAAAGAATTGAGTTCCCTTGGTGATGAAGATCAAGCATCAAGTCTTAATGGTAAAGAATCCTTTGAGCATGAAGAACCTTCTCCGGTTGGATTTGAAAGCGTTGAGGAGGTAAATTTTTCTCATCCTCCCTATTATGATTTGAGTAAAGGAAAAGGTTTAGATAAAATTGTTGAACAAAGGATTGAGATCAAGAGATCTTGTGAAGAGGTGGAAGTCCCTAAAAATGGAAGAACGAGGGTTGGTTATGCTTTGTCAAGATCTTTTGAAGCATCTTTGCCTAGGTTGTCATCTACTCCTTCACTTGAGTGGGTAAAATTCATTTCTATTAGCTTTATTGTCCCACTTGAGTATGGTTTGCTTGAAACGGATGGTCAACTTAGGATTCTTTGTGGGATGAAGCGTAAGCGAAAGATGTTTCGTGGTTGGCGTTGCAAATCAAGGCTCATCTTGGTTGATACTCCAAGAGTTGAATACAAAGGTGGGAATAGTGCTCAAATAGATGGGTCTAGGAGGATTGTTGGGCACTTCATAGAGAATTCATCTTGTTCACCACCCGGATGGACTAATAATGATGATCAACCTCAAGATGGGTGTAGAAACAAGATATGGGATCCCGGTATACATGAGGATCAACTTTGGGAGCCCCAAGCTTGTGAAGAACTCCATCAAAACTTGGTACAACAAATAAGAAGTCTTGGGGCACAATGGAGAACCAAGCATTGGTGGGAGTTCCAAGATGAGTACAAGCACAAGCCACCTTGAGAGGAGCTCCCCATAAGTCCAACTTAAGGACAATAAACAAAAGTGCTAGGTGGGAGACACCCCACCATGGTAAAATCCTTCCATTTTCTCTTTTGTACATATTGGTAGAACTAGTTTAATTTCATGTTTAGATTAGTTGGTTGAGTTTAATTAGTATTTTAACATGTTAAATAAGGTTTTAGGGTGTTTTGGTAGTAGCTTGGAGGTTTGGAATGCTTGGATTGGTGCAAAAATATAGCAAAAATTTTTGAAAAAAAGAACACCATCCACGCGTGCGCGCACATGACGCGTACGCGCACCTGAGCATTTTTCGACCACCCACGCGGACGCGCACTGTACGCGTACGCGTGGATGCAAAAAATTCAACCCCAGCCAAAAACCCGAGAGTTAGGCCTGCACTGTGCGAACATTGGGCCTAAGGCACAAGTCTATGCACGCGTGCGCGCACTTGGCGCGTACGCGCACATGACCTTAAAATCGCAATGCACGCGCACGCACACTGTACGCGCGCGCGTCGATTGCGCGATCCACACTCCTGGTACTTTTACCAGAGAGTTGTGCCACTTTAGGGCCGACATTATGCCTCCGGCCTAACTCGATGCACGCGTGCGCGCACCTGGCGCGTACGCGCCCTTCAACCAATATGCACATCGACGCGTAAGCACGCATAACGCGCACGCGTCGGTAAAAAAAAAAAAAGAGTTTTTTTTTCTCCCCTTCCATTTTCTTTTGCTTATCACATTCGCATACTTCTACTCTTCCCATTTTCATTTAGTTTTTATAGCATGTTTTCGTTTTTTTAAGTCATTTTAATAATGGTGTTGGATTCTTACACTCAATTGTTGAGATTTCCTTACATTATTTTGGTGCTTCTTGACTTGTTTGATATTGTTGGGTGATGAAACTTTTAAATCAATGCTTCATCTTGTATGACTCTTATGTCTTTGTGCATTGATATGACCTCATATTGTCTTTCATGACCCACTTCTTCTTATGTGAACTTGATGTGCCATATGCTCTTCATGCTTTAATTTTACTCTTGCATCAAGTATCATTGATATGCCATTAGCTTATATTGTTTTCTCACTTACATGCGTAGCTAACATGTAGTGAGAACCTTACTTTTAGTTGGCATTAGCCCCCGCCTATGTTCTAATTGTCTTGATATCTTTGTTATAGGCTTAATTTTCTTTCCTTCTTTCCTTTTGGGTTGGCCACCAATACGGAAGGAAAGGAAAGTTTCTAAATGGGGCAACAAACAAGTCATCCGCACTACCATTTGAGGAACTCATCAATTGTAGCAACCCATCCCCCTTGCTCATCTTTAAGTGCACCGAGGACGGTGCAAACTTTTAAGTGTGGGGAGGTCGTCCGACCGTTCGGCGATCTTAGGTGACAAACTTCTAATCCCAACACTTTTGCATTTCATTTTAGGTTTTTAGGATTCTTATTGCATATATATACACAATAAGCTTAGTCAAAATAATGAATTTTTCAAGATTTCTATCTATAGGGCACCTCAATTGATTTGAGTAAAAACTTTTCATAGAACTTGCTTGAATTATATATATTGTGGATCGTGTTTTGAGGTAAGAACACAAGCAAGTGAGATTTGAGCCTAATGGTGTGGTTACATCTTATAACCACTTATTTTTCCTTCTTGTGTGCATTATTCTCTTTCTATGATTGTAATCTTTGATTTGTTTGATTCTTTATGTCCATTATTTTGTGTATACATGCATTTATATGATTGAGGCCATCATTTCATTAGCTCACTTATCCAAATAGCCAACCCTTTTATATTCCTTTGTTAGCCAATTTGAGCCTACGATTAACCCACTTGTTCTTAATTTTAGCACATTACAAGCCTTAAAGCGAAAAACAATAAAAGTTCTTATTTGGATCTTTGATTAGCTTAGGCTAGAGTGTGTGAGTATCATTCAAGTGTGGGAACCTTGGGACATTGGGTGAATAAAAGGGTAATTTTGTATTGTTAGTGAAAATATTGGGAATTAGGTACATACTCATGTGTTGATCAAATGTAAAACCTTATGTATTGATACTCTTGTATATAAAAAAAATGAGAAAAACAAAAGAAAAAGAAAAGAAAAAGAAAAAAAAACAATATAAAAAAAAATAGAAAAAAAAAGAAAGAAAAAGAAGAAAAAAAAAGAGAGGAATAAAAAGGGGACAAAATGCCCCAAATCAAAGTATAGCTCAATAAAATCAATGCATAAGTGTTGTGAAATGAAAAGAAAATGCATGAGTATGTGAAAAAGTGAAAAATGGGTAGTTAGATTAGAACTTAATTGAATAGGATGTCATAGGTTAGGTGGGAAGTCTAAACTTATCAAAGATTCAAATTCCAAGCTCACTTAACCAAATATGCATCCTACCTTGACCCTAGCCCCATTACAACCTAAAGAAAAGACCTCATGATACTTGTATGCATGCATGAAATATATGTCGATTGTTAGAAGAAAAACAAATCTTAGAAAGCATAATTAGGAAAGAATTGAGTGAATCAACCCTAAACACTTGAGCGAATAAAGTGCAAATACATCCGGTGAGGGTTTGATGCTCAATTACATGTCTCCACCAATGATCATCTCCTTTCATGCAAGTTTGTAAAAATATTTAATAGCTCAATTCAATTGTGGTTTGGCATGGTTGTTAATACCTTTTGCCCTTGTGCTTATATATGCTTCTTGGGAATTAATTTATTTTGACCAAGCAATTGCATTCATGTAGATAGTTGCATATAGGTAGATTGCATTTAGTTAGTTTTCATTGAATAAATGTTGATCCCTTTGCTTTCTCTTGGCTTAAGCATGAGGACATGCTTGGTTTAAGTGTGGGGAGGTTGACAAACCCCAATTCGACGGTTTATCTTGTATTGAATTTAGGGGATTTTATCACCTTTTACCCACATTTATTCAATGAAATAGCATGATTTTGTATATTCTCCTTTAATTGTGCTTAAGAGTGAAAACATGCTTTTTAGGTCTTAAAATAGCTAAATTTAATTCTCCTTGATTTCATTAGATGCCTTGATATGTTTGCTAAGTGATTTCAGATTTAGAAGGCAAAGATTGGATCAAGGGAATGAAGAAAGAAGCATGAAAAGGTGGAGAACTCATGAAGAAATGAAAGAACCGGAAAGCTGTCAAGCCGACCTCTTCGCACTTAAACGACCATAACTTGAGCTACAGAGGTCCAAATGATGCGGTTCCAGTTGGGTTAGAAAGCTAACATCCGGGGCTTCGAAACGATATAAGATTTGCCATAGTTGCTACACGTATGGTGGCGCGCACGTGCATAGTACGCGCACGCGCCGTTGCTGCCACCTGGTTCACTTAATGCAACATGTGGCCAGCGATTTTAGAAGCCTTGTGGGCCCAATCCAACTCATTTCTGATGCTATTTAAGCCAAGGATTGAAGAGGAATCAACTGAACTAGTTACCATTAGTTTTAGTTTAGTTTTAGAACTAGTTTTCTAGAGAGAGAAGCTCTCACTTCTCTCTAGAATTAGGATTAGGATTAGGTTTAGTTCTTAGATTTAGATTTAGATTCATCTTCTTCTACTTCTATCTTCTCAATTCCTTGTAGTTACAATCATTCTTCTCCTATTCTTTTGGTGTAATCTCTTTTATGTTGTTCTTATATTTTGTTGTAGATCTAGTATTGTTCCTTCTACTTTCTTCCAATTCAATAAAAGGTAATTCATAATAAATGTGTTTCTTTTGATTGTTGTTGTTAATTTCTTTCAATAATTGTTGTTAGATTTCATTCTTGTTGTTGATTTACTATGCTTTTCCTTTGTGCCTTCCAAGTGTTTGATGAAATGCTTGGTTGGATTTTAGTGTAGGTTTTGTTCCTCTTGGCCTAGGTAGAGTAATTAGTGACTCTTGAGTTATCTAATTCTTTTGTTGGTTGATAATTAGAAGTGCTAATTGATTTGAATGCCTCTAAAGCTAGTCTTTCCCTTGGGAGTTGATTAGGACTTGAGGAATCAAATTGATTCATCCACTTGACTTTCCTCCATGGTTAGAGGTTAACTAAGTGGGAGCAATGGACAATTTATTATCACAATTGAAGAGGATAACTAGGATAGGACTTCTAATTCTCATATCTTGCCAAGAGCTTTATTAGTTGTTAGTTTATTTTCTTGCCATTTATATTTCTTGTCCAAAATCTTAAAAACCCCAAATATAATTCACAACCAATAACAAGACACTTCATTACAATTCCTAGGGAGAACGACCCGAGGTTTAAATACTTCGGTTTATAAATTTAGGGGTTTGTTTTAGTGACAAACAACTTTTTGTATGAAAGGATTAGCGATTGGTTTAGAGACTATACTTGCAACGAGAATTCATTTGTGAAATTCTAAACCGTCAAAAATCCAATCGTCAAGGCTCCATGAGAGTCCACTGTCAAGCTACTGACATTAAAGAAGCGCTTGTTGGGAGGCAACCTAATGTTATATTTATCTATTTTTCATTGTTATTTTATGTTTTCTATAGGTTGATGATCATGTGAAGTCACAAAATTAATTGAAAAAGCAAAAACAGAATGAAAAACAGAAAGAAAAATAGCACACCCTGGAGGAAAACTTGCTGGCATTTAAATGCCAGTGAAGACAGCAAAATGGGAGTTTAACACCCAGTCTGGCACCATTCTGGGCGTTTAACGCCAGAAAGGGGCACCAGACTGGCATTTAACGCCAGAAAAGGGCAAGAAGCTGGCGTTAAACGCCAGAAATGGGCAGCAGCCTGGCGTTTAACGCCAGGATTGGCAGAAAGGGGCGTCTTGCATACCACTTAGTGCAAGGATGAGCTATCCTTGACACCTCAGGATCTGTGGACCCCACAGGATCCCCACCTACCTCACCTCTCTCTCTCTTCTTCACCTATTCACCAATCACCTCAAAAACCCCTCACCTATCAAATCCCACCATTCTATTCACCACTCACATCCATCCTTTATAAAACCCCACATACCCCCCCTCCACCCCTATATAAACCCATCTTCACCCCCTCATTTTCACACATCATACACACTACTTCTCCCCCTTGGCTGAATCACTCCCACTTCTCCATCTCCTCCATTTTCTTCTTCTTCTCCGTCCTTCTTTCTTCTTTTGCTCGAGGACGAGCAAACCTTCTAAGTTTGGTGTGGTAAAAGCGTTACTTTTTGTTTTTCCATAACCATTTATGGCACCTAAGGCCGGAAAAACCTTTAGAAAGAGGAAAGGGAAGGCAAAAGCCTCCACCTCCGAGTCATGGGAGATGGAGAGATTCATCTCAAGGGTGCATCAAGACCACTTCTATGAAGTTGTGGCCAAGAAGAAGGTGATTTCCGAGGTCCCTTTTCAAACTAAAAAAAGGTCAACTTTAATCAAAGGTTGAACCAAGTCCTCATGGATATCTGTGTGGAAGGAGCTTAATGCAAACAGGAGATCCCACTCATAGACATAAGCATGAGGAAATTCCTCATCATGAAATCCCTGAGATGCCTCAAGGGATGCACTTTCCTCCACAAAACTATTGGGAGCAAATTAACACCTCCCTAGGAGAATTAAGTTCCAACATGGGACAACTAAGGGTGGAGCACCAAGAACATTCCATCCTCCTCCATGAAATTAGAGAAGACCAAAGAGTCATGAGAGAGGAGCAACAAAGGCAAGGAAGAGACATTGAGGAGCTCAAGCACTCTATAAGATCTTCAAGAGGAAGAACAAGCCGCCATCACTAAGGTGGACCCGTTCTTTAATCTCTTTGTTCTTTATTTTTCTGTTTTTTGAATTTTTATGCTTATGTTTATCTATGTTTGTGTCTTATTACATGATCATTAGTGTCTTAGTGTCTATGCCTTAAAGCTATGAATGCCCTATGAATCCATCACCTTTCTTAAATAAAAAATATTTTTATTACAAAAGAACAAGAAGTACATGATTTCGAATTCATCCTTGAAACTGGTTTAATTATCTTGATGTGGTGACAATACTTTTTGTTTTCTGAATGTATGCTTGAACAGTGCATAAGTCTTTTGAATTTGTTGTTTAAAGAATGTTAAAATTGTTGGCTCTTGAAAGAATGATGGAAAAAGGAGAAATGTTATTGAGGATCTGAAAAATCATCAAATTGATTCTTAAAGCAAGAAAAAGCAAGCAGAAAAAGCCAATAGCCCTTTAAACCAAAAGGCAAGGGTAAAAATAAAAAGGATCCAAGGCTTTGAGCATCAGTGGATAGGAGGGCCCACAGGAATAAAATCCTGGCCTAAGCGGCTAAACCAAGCTGTCCCTAACCATGTGCTTGTGGCGTGAAGGTGTCAAGTGAAAACTTGAGACTGAGCGGTTAAAGTCGTGATCCAAAGAAAAAAAAGAGTGTGCTTAAGAACCCTGGACACCTCTAATTGGGGACTCTAGCAAAGCTGAGTCACAATCTGAAAAGGTTCACCCAGTTATATGTCTGTGGCATGTATGTATCCGGTGGTAATACTGGAGAACAGAGTGCTTTGGGCCACGGCCAAGACTCATAAAGTAGCTGTGTTCAAGAATCAACATACTTAACTAGGAGAATCAATAACACTATCTGAATTCTGAGTTCCTATAGAAGTCAATCATTCTGAACTTCAAAGGATAAAAGTGAGATGCCAAAACTGTTCAGAGGCAAAAAGCTACAAGTCCCGCTCATCTAATTGGAGCTAAGTTTCATTGATATTTTGGAGTCCATAGTATATTCTCTTCTTCTTTTTATCCTATTTGATTTTTAGTTGCTTGGGGACAAGCAACAATTTAAGTTTGGGGTTGTGATGAGCGGATAATTTATACGCTTTTTGGCATTGTTTTTAGTATGTCTTTAGTATATTTTAGTTAGCTTTTATTATATTTTTATTAATTTTTATTTAAAATTTATTTTTCTAGACTTTACTACGAGTTTGTGTATTTTTCTGTAATTTCAGGTATTTTCTGGCTGAAATTGAGGGACCTGAGCAGAGATCTGATTCAGAGGTTGAAAAAGGACTGCAGATGCTGTTGGATTCTGACCTCCATGCACTCGAAGTAGATTTTCTGGAGTTACAAAATCTCAATTGGCGCGTTCTCAATTTCGTTGGAAAGTAGACATCCTGGGCTTTCCAGCAATATATAATAGTCCATACTTTGCCCGAGATTTGATGACCCAAACCGGCGTTCCAAATCAGCTCAAGAATTTCCAGCGTTTAACGCCAGAACTGGCACAAAAGCTGGAGTTAAACGCCCAAACTGGCACAAAAGCTGGCGTTTAACTCCAAGAAAAGTCTCTACACATGAAAGCTTCAATGCTCATTTTTGTAAACCCTAAGCTACTAGTTCTCTATAAATAGGACCTTTTGCTATTGTATTTTCATCTTTGGATCATTTTAGATCTTCGGATCATCTTTGGATGTCTAGTTCTTAGATCATGGGGGCTGGCCTCTCGGCCACGCCTAGACCTTGTTCTTATGTATTTTCAACGGTGGAGTCTCTACACACCATAGATTAAGGTGTGGAGCTCTGCTGTACCTCGAGTATTAATGCAATTACTATTGTTCTTCTATTCAATTCAGCTTATTCTTGTTCTAAGATATTAATTTGCACCCAAGAACATGATGAATGTGATGATTATGTGACGCTCATCATCATTCTCACTTATGAACGCGTGCCTGACAACTACCTCCGTTCTACATGCAAACAAGGCTTGAATGTATATTTCTTGGATTCCTTAATCAAAATTTTCGTGGTATAAGCTAGAATTGATGGCGGCATTCTTGAGAATCCAGAAAGTCTAAACCTTGTCTGTGGTATTCCAAGTAGGATTCAAGGATTGAATGACTGTGACGACCTTCAAACTCGCGATGATCGAGAACCGACAGATGAATAGCCGTGCTGTGATAGAGCGCGTTGAACATTTTCACTGAGAGGACAGGACTGTAGCCATTGACAACGGTGATGCCCAGCATACAGCTTGCCATGGAAAGGAGTAAGAAGGATTGGATGAAGACAGTGGGAAAGCAGAGAGACAGAAGGGACAAAGCATCTCCATACGCTTGTCTGAAGCTCTCACCAATGAATTACATAAGTATCTCTATCTTTATGTTTTATTCATCTTTTAATTATCAATACTCCATAACCATTTGAATCAGCCTGACTGAGATTTACAAGATGATCATAGCTTGCTTCATACCAACAATCTCCGTGGGATCGACCCTTACTCGCGTAAGGTTTATTACTTGGACGACCCAATGCACTTGCTGGTTAGTTGTGCAAAGTTGTGATAAAGAGTTGAGATTGCAATTGAGTGTACCATGTTGATGGCACCATTAATGATCACAATTTCGTGCACCAGTTACCATGAAAGTCTAAACCCCAGAAGCAGAGGAGAAGAATTCCTCACAATCGATCTCGGTGGAGTGCAGAGGCGGGAAGAACTCCGCCTACAACCCAAAGGTGAAATAGAAAAAATCCAGATCGGGAACACCCCGGACCAAACAACCAATATCGGTACAATCCTAAAAGGAGACATAAAAGAGTTACTCATACAGTTCTTGCGAAACAACGTCGATCTCTTTGCATGGAAGGCCGCAGACATGCCAGGCATAGACCCCAAGCTAATGTGCCACAAGCTATTAGTCTACCCAGGATCTCGGCCAGTACAACAGAGGCATAGAAAGCTCAGACCAGAACGCTCCTAAGCTGTGGAAGAGCAGGTTCAAGCTCTACTGGAGGCAGGGTTCATAAGAGAAGTCAAATACCTACTATGGCTGGCTAATGTCATCTTGATGAAAAAGTCAAACGGGAAGTGGCGAATGTGCACCGACTACACTGATCTCAACAAAGCCTACCCAAAAGATCCTTATCCACTTCCAAGTATCGACGCTCTGGTAGATGCTTCCTCCAGATATAAATACCTCTCGTTCATGGACGCATACTCGGGATACAATCGGATCCCAATGTATCCACCCGACCAAGAAAAAAATTCCTTCTTAACCCCAAAAGCGAACTACTGTTACGTCGTCATGCCTTTCAGTCTTAAAAATGCGGGAGCTACTTATCAGAGATTAATGAATAAGGTCTTTTCAGATCACATCAGAAAAGTCATGGAAGTTTACGTGGACGACATGCTAATAAAGACACAAAATGAAGAGATGCTATTGTCCAACCTGACCCAAGTATTCGACACTATAAGACGGCATGGCATGCGACTCAATCCCGCAAAATGCACCTTCGCAGTAGAAGCTGGCAAATTCTTGGGTTTTATGCTCACACAGAGAGGAATCGAAGCAAACCCAGATAAATGCCGGGCCATACTCGACATGAAAAGTTCCACTTGTGTCAAAGAGGTACAACAACTCAACGGGAGATTGGCAGCCTTGTCCAGATTTCTAGCCAGATCGGCAATAAGATCTCTTCCCTTCTACGCCACTCTAAGGAAGGGAAAGAAGTTTGAATGGACAACAGAGTGTGAGCAAGCCTTCCAAGATTTCAAAAGGTTCTCGGGATAGCCACCTATCCTAACTCGGCCATGCAAAGAAGAACCACTCATATTGTACCTCGCAATAGAAAGTCGGGCAATAGCCTCAGCACTAGTCCGAGAAGACGACAGGGGGCAACAACCCGTATACTTCATCAGTAAATCATTACAAGGATCCGAGCTGAACTACCAAAAAATAGAAAAGTTTGCCTACGCTCTCATACTAACATCTCGGCGACTTCGTCCATACTTCCAAGCCCACACCATTAGGGTTAGGACCAACCAGCCCATAAAAGGGATTTTACAGAAAACAGACTTGGCGGGCAGAATCTTGCAATGGGAAGTCGAATTGTCCGAATTCGATCTTCAATACGAAGCTCGGACATCCATTAAATCACAATACCTGGCCGACTTCATCGCAGAATTTACAGACACACTGGAAAACCCCATAGAATGGAATCTCTACATGGACGGTTCCTCAAATAAAACTGGAAGTGGCGCGGGTGTGATAATTGAAAGCGACCAAGGAACCCAAATCGAACTCTCCCTCAAATTCGGGTTCCCCGCCTCAAACAATCAAGCGGAATATGAGGCACTGCTAGCTGGTTTGAAGCTGGCTAGGGAGGTTGGAGCTCAAAAGCTTATCATCTTTAGCGACTCACAGGTAGTCATTTCACAAATAGCAGGAAGCTACCAAGCCAAAGATCCCTCCATGAAAAAGTACTTGGACAAAACCAGGGAACAGCTCGGACAACTCGGAGAATATGAGATCTGTCACATACTCCGAGAACAGAATGCCCGAGCTGACGCACTCTCAAAACTAGCCAGCACCAAACCATGGGGCAACAATAGAAGCCTTATCCAAGAAATTCTGCAGAATCTGTCAATCTCGGAAGAAAAAAAAGTCCTGGCCATAACAGGTCAGGATCAAGGATGGATGACTTCCATAATTAACTACCTCAAAACAGAAGCACTCCCCACAGAGGAAAAGAAGGCAAAGAGGTTGAAACGTGAGGCACAATACTACACTATCATAAACAATACTCTATACAAAAGAGGGATTTCAATACCATTGTTAAAATGCGTACCGACTTCTAACACAAAGGAAGTTCTGAAAGAAGTACACAGTGTCATTTGTCGCAATCACCTCGGAGCGCAAGCACTTACCAAAAAAGTACTTCAGGCAGGATTTTATTGGCCAACTCTACAAAAAGAAGCCACAGAGTTCGTAAAGACATGTCCATCATGTTAGAAACATGCCAACTTTCACATCGCCTCACCAGAGGAGCTCATCAGTGTGACCTTACCATGGCCATTTGCAAAATGGGGACTTGACCTTCTCGGACCCTTCCCTCAGGGATCGGGACAAGTTAAATTTCTTATAGTGGGGATAGACTACTTCACAAAGTGGATCGAGGCAGAACCCCTAGCTAACACCACTGCTCAAAGAAGTCAAAAATTCTTACATAGGAACATTGTCACGAGGTTTGGGGTTCTATACTCCATCACCACAGACAATGGTACCCAGTTCACAGATGTAGGCTTCAGAAAGTTAGCAGCCGACTCGAACATAAAACAACAATTCACTTCCGTAGAACATCCCCAAGCCAATGGACAAGCCGAAGCTGCCAACAAAGTCATACTGGCTGGGCTGAAATGGAGATTACAGGATGCAAAGGGAGCCTGGGCCAAGGAGCTCCCACAAGTCCTATGGGCATATCGAACAATGCCACATTCCACCACAAAAGAATCATCCTTCCAATTAGCGTATGGAACGGAGGCAATGATCCCAGTGGAGATTGAAGAAAGGTCGCCTAGAGTGATTCACTATAGTGAAGAAGCCAACTCCCAACTTCAAAGGAAAGAACTCGATCTACTTTCGGAAGTCCGAGAAAGAGCTCGGATTAGGGAAGAAGCATTAAAATGACGAATGGCTGCGAGATACAATCAAAAGGTAGTACAGCGAGCTTTTGCTGAGAACGACCTCATCCTAATCCGAAATGACATCAGAACAACCGACCTGGAGAAGGAAAGCTGGCAGAAAACTGGAAAGGACCCTACCGAGTCATAGATGTACTTGGAAAGGGCTACTACAGACTGTCCGAACTCGATGGGCGAGAGCTTCCTAGGTCATGGCACGCCTGCAACCTAAGAAGGTACTATAGTTAGGGATGATAAAGGATCTTAGGATAGGGCACAATCTTTTTCCTGAAAAGGTTTTTTAATGAGGCGCCAAGCCAAGACCTACAAATCACCCAACTTAGAGGTTTAACCTCCCGCATGTATATATTTGCATTTTCTTTTAAATAAAATCTGTTCAGATCTTCTACAAATGCTCAAGCCGCATTAATCTGAAACATTCATCGTCTGATTATAAAGCTACAGATCGACAAAAAGTGAAAGTCAAATTCACTGCGCGATCACGATAAAGACCAAAGATGAAAACCAAATTCATTAAAAGGTCGACCAAACGAGGGTGAAACCCAATCTCTACAAAATCAACAAAGATGAAAATAGAATAATGCAAGAAGTTATAGAAAGTGATCCATAGAAAGGACCTGCGAGGTCCTAATAAAATGGGTTGCTATAAAATAACTTAAAGACTGGCTGACGTAAAGAAGTCGGACCAGTCGCGATTACCGAAGTTATAAGTAAATTCCTGGAAAGAGGTCTGGCCAGCCCTATAAAAGAGGATTACTATAACTTAGAAGGGCCCGACATGATGAAGTCGGCCCAAAACATAAAAAGTTATAAAAGTAATCCCTGAAAGAGACCTAAACAAGGTCCAAGAAAGAGGATTACAAAAATAACTTTGAAAGACCCGACGTAAGGAAGTCGGCCCAAAGCATAAAGTTATAGAAGTAATCCCTGAAAGAGATCTGAACAAGGTCCAAGAAAGAGGATTACAAAATAACTTAGAAGGGCCCGATGTGATGAAGTCAGCCCAAAGCATAAAGTTATATAAGTAATCCCTGAAAGAGACCCGAACAAGGTCCAAGAAAGAGGATTACAAAATAACTTGGAAGGGCCTGACATGATGAAGTCGGCCAAAAATATAAAGCTACAAAAGTAACCCTTGAAAGAGACCTAAACGAGGTCCAAAAAGAGGGTTACAAACAACAACTTGGGCTAAAAACCAACCTGACGAATTTGGCAACCTCAGCGTTATGCAATGTAATTCCTAACAAAGACCTGAACAAAGTTCAAACAAAATGAATTGCTGAAAATAACATCAGGCAATGGAATCAAGCCAATCAGGTCAGACAAAGTTCCAACACTCCCAAAGCCTACAAAGGTACCAAGACGAGTGCAGATAGACATGATATAAAAACACAAAGTTATAATAATAAGAAGCTTCAGAGGCCACCAAGGTCAGCCCAAAGAGCCTGGAAACTACTTTGTTTTTCAAAATAAAGTTGCTAAACAAGCAACTAAGAAAGTGTCAACAGTCAACAAACACCATTTACAAAAGTGAAAGTTCAAAAGTCCACAGGCAGGGCCATACGCAAACATATCAGGAATAACTAAAGAGGATCTAGAGGTTTCCTAGTAGCTGCATCAACTTGGGGCGCAGGAGGACGAGTTTGGAGAGGCACAGCATCTACTGTCCCATCCTCCCGGTTCAAGATTTGACAGTCAGGTTCTGGCTCAATTCCGGCTGATGGAGCTGAAGAAGTCGGCACAACAGAAGCCTTGGCGGCAGGCGCAGGAAGAGATTCAACATCATCATCGTCAGGGTCGTCAGGGACAATCTTACCATCCCTCACAATATTGTCAAGGCTGAAGAGAGTGAGATCGAGCTCAGGTGCAAGGCCCCAAATATGCTCTTTTAAGTTCTCATAAGCCGCAGTCACGCTGCCCACAAGGTGACCTTAGAGCTCGGTATAATCATCCTGGGCAGTCTCCAAATCACCCTTGAGACGCACCACTTCTCGGTAGGCCGAAACATAGCTCTCCTTGTGCTTCAACGCCGTGTCTTTAGCCAACTTCACAGAAGCCGCCAAAGCCACAGAGCTAGCCTTTTCACCCTCTAACTCTTTCTCCACCTTCTCCAACTTTACCTCCAGCTCCTCTTTCAAACCTTTTATCCTATCAAACTCTGACTTAGCCTCCATCATAAAAGACTTTGTAGCATGAACCGGAATACCCTGAGCAGTTCGAAAAAGAACCGCACCCATATGAGCCATCTTTACACTGCTTCTAGTTATAAACTCCAGGTGATGAAGAATGGACACATCATCGATTGCAAGACCTCTATAGGGTGCAATTTACTGGTCAACAAATTCGACGGCATCAAAATCAAGGGCATCAAGGTTAAAGGGCTCAGATGTTTTTTGCTTTTTTGGAGGAGGAACGCCATAAGCAGCAGCTGAAGTTTGTGGAGGGTCAGCCAGACGAACCCGGTGAGTAGGGATCACCCTCCTTGGCACAGCACGGGTGGCTTCACCTGAACTTGAGAAGACCCCTCTCCTGCCGCCTTGGCCGATATGTTTTGAGCAGCAGCAGCCTTCCTTGCCTTTTTGAAGGCCTTCTTGGAGTCATTATTTTTTGACATCTCTAAAAAATAGAATCAACCACAGTAAAGGATTATAATCGCAAAATAAGAGGAAGCAAAGCTAAGAAACAAAGGATAAAAATAAGTCAGACAGTACCCAACATAGTTCAGACCAAGGACGGGTCCTCCAGAAACTTTTTGGTATCAAGATGGGGGGTTCCCCTTATATATCCTCTAGAACAATCACAAAAGCCCGCTCAACCTCGTCAAGCATCTCCCATGTATAACGAGACACTGTCACATTCTTTTGCCATTCCAGAGGAAAAGCATGCTCATCATTTTCATCAAGAAAAAAGGGGCGGGCCCCCTCAACAGCTCGAACTTTAAAGATAGTTCTTAAAGTCCTTAAAGGACTCATCATACATGTCAAAAACTTTATGCCCCTGAGCAGATCTAAAAGAAACCCAAGAAGCTTTCTTTTTGGAAGAAGCCCCAGGCTTGGCCGAAATGAAGAGATAAAGAAAGAGAGTCTGAGAAGGTTTGACGCCTAATTCATGACAAAGCAACTGAAAGATCTTGATAAAACCCCAGGAATTTGGATGAAGCTGGGATGGGGCAACGTTACACGAGCACAACAAGTCGGTCTCAAAAGCAGTAAAAGGAAAGTTAATGTTCAATTGGCTGAAGAAATATTCATATGAGTAGAAGAAGGGATGCTCCCCCTCGACCGAGGTTGGAAAACAAACCCTCTCGTCAGAGTCGGGCGTTACAAGCTCATAATCCCTCTCCTGGACACCGCTACCACAAACCCTATGATGTTTTCTCAGCTCTACACAAAATTCGCCATACACCACAGAAACACACATTAAGACAAGGGAGTCCAGCCAATCAGACATCCCCTCAGGAACTTTAGAAGACATTTCTACAATATTTTTGCAAGAAGACATGGCCAACTAGTCCTACAACCAAAGAAGAGACGGATTACTAAAATTACTCAAGATCAGACAAACAACTCGGACAGTAAAAACAAAACAACAGATTGCAAACTCAGCAGTAAAAAGGAAATCCCCAGGACACAACCCAAAGACCAGGGGCATCCTTTGGAGGCAATAACAGAGTGAAGACCCACACCATCTCCCAAAAAAGAAAGCAACCCTCTTTTTTCTTTTAACAAAGTCATCAAAGGAACAACAAAATAGCAGCTCAAACAAAATAAACAGACATCAAAGATGCAACCTTTTTTATGAAGAATTAAACGGAGCCAAAGCCATTATCCCAAAAAAGCAACAGCAAGGACAGTAAAAACATGCAAAGCCCTAGGAAACCCTAATCATCGGGAGGGATACCAGAAACATGCATCATAGCAACCAAATGTAACGACGAGAAAAGGATCAAACTTTCCAGCATGCATTCAAACAAAATCAAAGCTTTACCAAAGGATCAAAGGAAAAAGTGGCGAAAGAAGTAAAGAAGCAGAAGGTAGAACCAACCTGGAGAAAGGGGAAAAGCTCTGAAGAAAAAGTTGAAAGGCGGAGCAGAGCAATGAAAATCGTCCCTCGAAGCAGAGCACCAACAAAATACCAAGACAAAGCGTTGCAGAGAAAAAACAAAAATGTAGGACAAAAGCAGAGAAAAAGAGGGGAAGTTACGGAAAAGAGAAAACCGTCTCTTGAATGCAAAATTCAAATAAAAGAACCAAGATAAATGAGGCATTAAAAGCCAATTAATGAGGGTGTTAAACCCTCACACGTTTCCAAAGCTAGAGTGCTAATGCAAGAGCTCGCGCTTTTAAGAAACAAAACGTTTCACATTGAAAAGAAAAAAGAACACCCTACAAAGAAGAAGTCAACAAAATGCTCGAGTTCGGCTTCATCCAAAGAGGGATCGAAGTCCTCAGACTAAGACTCGACCTCAAGAAAAAGACCGAGCTCGAGCAGGGGCACTATTTATACCCAGGGTTGAGCTGTCCGACCCGGGATGTTCTATAGACAAAGCGACCGACCTCTTCAGGTCAGGACAATTCGACCTCTTCTCAAAGAGCTCGGCCAAGTCACCAGGAAAGCCCAAAGAAGGGCCCGAATGGAGGACCGCGCACCAAAGCCCAAAGTAGTCCAAGCCTACAGGGAGAAAGGCGGTTCCCTTGAAGATAAGGTGACCTCACTCAAAAGATAAAGATAGGATAAGATAACTAACTTATCTTATCTAAGAAGGTTGCTCTACACCATTATAAATACATTGGAGCATCCAGGTATAACTCATACTCTGATTCTACTCAATACCTGCTTAATACCCTTGCTAACTTAAGCATCAGAGTCCCTTGCAAGTACCCCCACCCTCCGGGGACGAAAGATCAGCAGCACCACCAAATCCAACAAATCGGATAGAACAGCTCCGACCGGTACAGAAGATCTCGTCCGAGATCGACCTACAGTTTCAGGTAACCCTCGGAACAGTTTCTAAAATAACCATCCCATCTTCATCCTCATTCATACATTCTACCATGTGTGATTCTGAGACACCATCCTCAAAGTATATGTTGATCAAATTGTAATTCCTTCTACAATCTTTAACCATATCTAATAAATCAGCGTCTACTTCTAATTTTCTCAACCTAACTTCAAGCGACATTCCAAGTACTTTCCAACAGCAACCATTCACCTCTGCATATCCTAATTTCATATAATTCCCTTGATGAGTCCATATTTGATGATATATTTTGACTCAATTTGGATGGATTCTGGCACATGAACTCACACTTAAGCACCAGAATAGCATACTTTTGTGTTTTGTCCTTAATTTGATCTTAATTGTAAAACATGCAATTTTGTGTTTTAATAGAGAAAATTAATCCCACTTTTATGTCATTCGATGTCGTGATATAGTTTGTGAGTGATTTCAGGCCTTGAAGGTAAGAATGGATGGGCAAAAGTGGAAGAAAGCATGTACAAGGGAGAACACATGAAGAAAACAAGGAAAAGTACACACAGCGACCTGTGCGTGCGCACAAGCACCTGTGCGTACGCACAGGAGGATTTTTTAGCCGAGCATCTATGTGTCCGCACAGGTCCCAGTGCATGCCTTCATTAATGAAGCACGTGCACTCGCGATTTGGAGGCCTTTTGGCCCATTTTGGAAGGCTGAATTGCTGAATTGAAGTGCTATATAAAGGGAGAATCAACACATTTGAAGGCATTAGGACTTAGAATTTATTTTCCATAGTTTTGTATAGTAATTAGAAGTAGGAGTAGTGTAGAATAGAGAGTTCTCCTAGGGTTTATGTAGCCTTCTTGTAGCATTTTATAGCAAGCTTTAATCCTTGAATTTACTTCTTTAATTGTAAGTACTCTCAATTTATTCTTTAATTAAAGCACTTTTATCTTCATTTCCTTTTTTGTTCAAGTTACTTTGTTTATAATTGCAATTTTGAGTTCTTGAAATTTTGATTGATGAATTTACTATTTCATGCTTCCTTTATGTTTGATTGCTTGTTTATACTTGGTTTTGTTGATGGTTGGATATAGTTTTCTATTTTTCTTTGCAATTTTCCATACTTTACTTTTATGCACACAAGGTGTTTGTGAAAATGCCAACTCTATATTTTGAGTAGATTTTCACACCTTAGCTTGTGGTTTGAGATCCTAGGATACTAGAGTCATAATGTCCGACATTTAGTGGTAATTCTTGGGGAGTTAGTTGGCTCTTGTTTCCATTGACGCTAGCCTTTTATCAACTAGTTTGGTAAGTTGGCTAGGACTTTTGGATTAAGGTCAATTATGCTTGCTTGACTTACTCCTCGATGGTTGGAGTTGACTAGGTGAGACTAACTCATGACAATTACCATAGTTGTGGTTATGGCAATGATAGAATTCCTTGGATTCTCAACCCCCAAGTCAAGGTCTCTTTTATGCATTAATTCACAATTTTGCTCATTCCTTAGTTCTTTGATTTCTTAAGTTCCTTTAATCTTTCGTTCTTTGATTTTAAAACCCCCTTTTTCCCTTAACAACCAAGGAAGTAACACTTCAATTGCGTTTCTAGGGAGAACGACCCGGGGATTAAAACTCCCGGTTATTTTGTAGTAAATTTAATATTTGATGAATGATCATTGGCTGGGTTTGGACTATACTTGCAACGGACAAATCTTATTTTTATTGTGAAATCCAAACCTATGCTCTTGGTCATTGTCAAATTTGGCGCCATTGCCGGGGAACTACAATTGGTGTTATATCTTAGGTTGTTGTAAATATGTTGATAGTGTAACTAGTTACTTTTTGGTTGTTTGTTTGCTTTTGTTAGTAGGTTCTTGTTTATATTTTCTTCATGACTTTTTCACATTATCACCACAATGCACCCCAATGGAACCCAAACACTTACCTTTTTAGTCACCAATCTTACACCCCACCACTTCACTACATACAAAACCCTCACCCTCATGAGTTTGATAGTCAACTTTCATCACCTCGATCTTCATCTTCACATATGGATCAAGCCACACATGAAGTATTTTTCATGCTCATTCAAGAACAAAAATAGTTTCGGGAGAAGCGAGAGCAAGTCATGTCTACCTTAGCAAAAGCTTTGGATCATTTAGCTTCATCTCGTTCATGCCACAAGCAAAAAGTTTTAGTGGATGAATGTGCGGAACCAAGTGAAAAGTATGGAATGGAAGAAGAATTGCAAGATCAAGAAGATGATATCGAGTCACAACATGAAGAGAAAAAGGAGACAAATGAAGAGTTGGTAGGAATTGATCAAGAGGATTCCATCCTTCAAGATTTTTTGTCCGACTTGGTTAACCCCACCGATGACCTTCATGAATCTCCATTATTAGATTTGAAAGGAGAAGTTGATGTGGACTTCACTCAACCTCCAATCTTTGACTTCAGCGATGATGAAGAAGATTCAATAGATGTTGAGGACGACCTTAGTCGCCAAGAAATGAAGGTGTGTGTACAAGAGCAAATTGAGTGGGTAAAGGCTTCTTTAACAAGCTTTCTAGGCCTGCATCAATATGTCGTCTTGGAGACGGATTGTTAACTTCAAACCCTTCTTGGAGTAGTGAAAGGTGATGAGAAGAATGTTAATTGGCAATGGAATGGAAAGTTCATCAAAAGGGCCAATTTAACATTTAGAGCTCAATTTTCGTGCAAGACTCAAATTAGTGGATTCCGGTAGTGCACAAGAATGTCAACGGTGATAGAGGAACTCAAGTATGGGATCCAGGCATTGGTCTTAGGAGTCAACACTTGAGGATCCTAGTTGCTAGCTTGAAGTCTCATGAGAGTTTTTTGCAATTTATTTGGGACCCCAGAGGTCAAATCAATAGCAAACTTGGTTGGAGATTCAAGGAGGAGTGGAAGCATAAACCGCCCTAACAAGGACCTCCTCACCAAGTCCAACTTAGGACTATAAACCAAAGTGCTAGGTGGGAGACACCCCACCATGGTAATATCCTTCTAACTTTCTCTCTTTTACTTCCTTGCTTATGAATAATTGGCTATAATGCTTGGTTGGTTGGATTCATTTTCATGTTTGTTAAGTAATTCTAGTGAAATAATATGTTTTCGGGAGTTTTGTCATGTTTTGGGACTTGAAAACCTGTCTTGGATGTCAAGTTTGATGCCTTGGAGGCATAATTTTCGTTGCAGAAACAGAGACCTGTGCGTGCGCACAGTCTTGTGCGTTCGTACAGATCTCCTGTTTTCCAGTTCCCGTGCGTGCGCATAGCACCATGCGCACGCACACCCTTACGCACCTTCTCTGTTCCCAACACGCGCACAGGCTGTGCGTGGGAACACCACCCTTTTTCCTCCTGTGTGACCACACCCCCTGTGTGCATCCGCACACGAACCCCCTATCTTCGAAAAAAAAAGGGAGAAGCCATACATGCGAGCGCACACCCTTTGTGTGCCCGCACAGCCTAAACACACCTCTCTGGTCGCAGCGACCACACCCCTTGTGGATCTGCACAGGTTGCGTTACACCTTCTGTTGGCAGCATCCGCACGATCCTGTGCGCATGCACACCTCATTCTTTCTCCTTGTGTGCGTCCGCACACGACCTTGTGCGTCCGCACATGTCACTTTTCGAACATTAATTTGAAAAGAGAGAGGATTGCGCTTCATTTCCCATACTCACCCCTCTTCTCCCCTTTTCTCTGAAAACCACAACCACCCCTCTCAGCCAGCCTCCTTCCACCGCGACCCACCTTCAACGACCTCCACGTCGCCGTCGTCGCAACCCCCCCCTCTCTCTTCCTTTTCCTGTCTTCTTCCTCTTCTCCAGTCCCTTCTCTTTCTTACCTGTCTCTGCCTTCGCGCTAGTGCCCAGCCCTAGGCCGCGCATCCTTGTTCCGGCGAGCAACCGCCAATGGCGGCGGACCCCTGTGCCGCTACAGCCCTCTCTGTCTCGCTCTCACCTTCGTTTAATCCTTCTTTCCTTCTGTATTACAGGTTCAACCCCCTATTACCCTGCCCTGTTTCATTTCTTTTCTGCTTCATATTACTGCTTCTTCTACTTCTGCTTTGTGATTTTACTTTAGTTATTAGGTTGTTTTAGGTTAGATGATTTGTGTTTACTGTATTGAATATGTGATGCTGGCTGATCTTGTTAACTGATGTTGCTGAAACTGACTGCTGTTGTTCTTACCTGATTTTGAATGCTGCTTTTGCTTGATTTTGAAACTAAATAATGATGCTGCTGATTTCTGCACATGACATGCCTGATAAAATGTCAGAATGGGAATTTTTTTACCCAAATTCTGTGTCTGATCAACATAGATCTTGGCATTTTCTTCCCCTTGGCATTGTTACTTCATAATTGTGCACATTTTCTGTTATTCTAATTGCTGCCTGAGATGGTTAATGCACTCTATGTTCATGCTAAGATATCACACTGAACTTTAATTGTCTTCTGATTATCCCATTTGATATCAATTTTGCTGTGCATATCATCCTTCACTCATTAGTTTGCTAACTATGCACTTCATTGTTGATTTTGTTCTCGAGACCACATTGGATTGAATTTGATAGTATTGATTATTCTGTTTGGTACCTTTAAGTGCATAGCATGCTGATTCACTGCATTATATGTGACTGCCCACTCCTTTTTGCTTACACACCGAACTAGCATTAAACTTCCAATTTTGAAATCTGTTTGGTACTTTTTGCAGCAGTACATATAATGTTTGTTTGGTGAACTGACTAACTGCTTATTCATGTGTTCTTGACCATAAATGATCATGTACAATTACTTGTCCCTTGTAAATCTTTTTGAGCAATGAATCTGATTTCAACTGACATTGCTTTTGGGAACAAGGATTGACTATGTGACCATTTTACCACTTTGTTCCATGAATAAGCAGGTGCTTTAAATTGTCAAGTTGATCATTGCCTTTTGTGCCAACTCTTACAAACTTTTTCAATCCTCAAGGCGCAATCGCAATAAATCAATTTCTTTTAGTTAAGTTTACTTATATAATGCACCGAAGAAATGCATATGCCTTCATTGTTTGTTCACTCATTCATTCGCTACTTAGGTTGCTTGATTTGGGGAAACACATTTCCTTTTTGACCATTTCACTACTGCATACATGTTTTTCCCTTGAATTAGTATCTGTTTACCTCACTGGCTCTTAATTAATTGTTTGACTATCTCCTCTGAATTTCTGTGACTTTTATCTGTTCTCCTGAGTTGTATTCTATTTTTCCTTCTTCAGGATTACTCGCAAGGGGAAGGAAAAAGCCAACCCTTTGGCTCGTCCTCCTCCTGTGCCACCAAGTGACCAACCAGACACGTTCATTAACTCTGAAGCCCAAGAGCAACATAAGAAATTAGAAAAACATGCCTTTTATTATGAGAGAAAGCTAAACCTGCCTGAGAAATATGCGGATGCAATCCTTAACCGACTTAATTTTTATCATTGGGGATTCGTAAAATCTGACCCAGTGGAAGTAAATGAGCACCAAGTCAAGGAATTTTACACAAATCTCCTAAAGAGGGATGCCAAAACTATTTTTCTCAGAGGTGTCACCCTGGACACCTCTGATACTGCTTTAGAGGCCCTCTTAGATATTCCGCATATTCCTCCGGCTCGCGACGCTTACACTCAAGTAATGAGGGACGTTACAACGGGCAAGATATCTTTGGATGTGGTCCTGGAGAAGATAGGCCAGCCTGAATCTAGATGGGAGTACAGTAAAGGAGACAATGCGGTTTGATGAGCGGATCATTTATACGCTTTTTGGCATTATTTTTTATATAGTTTTTAGTATGATCTAGCTACTTTTTAGTATATTTTTATTAGTTTTTATGCAAAATTCATATTTCTGGACTTTACTATGAGTTTGTGTGTTTTCCTGTGTTTTCAGGTATTTTCTGGCTGAAATTGAAGGACCTGAGCAAAAATCTGATTCAGAGGTTGAAGAAGGACTGCTGATGCTGTTGGATTCTGACCTTCCTGCACTCGAAATGGAATTTTTAGAGCTACAGAGGTCCAAATGGCGCGCTCTCAATTGCGTTTTAAAGTAGACATTCAGGGCTTTCCAGCCATATATAATAGTTCATACTTTGCTCGAGTTTAGATGACGCAAACTGGCGTTTAACGCCAGCTTTCTGCCCTATTCTGGCGTCAAACGCCAGAAACAAGTTGCAAAGCAGAGTTAAACGCCAGAAACAAGTTACAAACTGGTGTTTAACTCCAAGGAAAACCTCTACACGTGAAAAGCTTCAATGCTCAGCCCAAGCACACACCAAGTGGGCCTGGAAGTGGATTTCTGCATCATTTACTTATTTCTGTAACCCTAGTAACTAGTTTAGTATAAATTGAACTTTTTACTATTATACTCTGATCTTGGGATCTATCTATCTTTGATCAGTTTATGCGATCTTAGACATTGGGGGCTGGCCTCACGACCATGCCTGGACCTTGATCACTTATGTATTTTCAACGGTGGAGTTTCTACACACCATAGATTAAGGTGTGGAGCTTTGCTGTTCCTTGAGTATTAATGCAAAGTACTACTGTTTTCTATTCAATTCATGCTTATTCTATTCTAAGATATTCATTCGCACTTCAACCTGATGAATGTGATGATCTGTGACACTCATCACTATTCTCACTTATGAACACGTGCTTGACAAACACTTCCGTTCTACCTGCGAAAACTAGAGTGTGTATCTCCTGGATTCCTGGTTCACGATGCATGGTTGCCTCTCCTGACAACAGAGCCTTCCATTCCGTGAGATCAGAGTCTTCGTGGTATAAGCTAGAATCCATTGGCAGCATTCTTGATATCCGAAAAGTCTAAACCTTGTCTGTGGTATTCCGAGTAGGATCTAGGATGGGATGACTGTGACGAGCTTCAAACTTGCGACTGTAGGGTGTGGTGACAGACGAAAAAGGATAGTAAATCCTATTCCTGCACAATCGAGAACCAACAGCTGATTAGCCATGCGGGAAACCGTAGAGGACACCTGAGCGGAGACCTGAGGAGCATAGAGCTGAGGAGCCTAGAGTTGAGGAGCCGGTAGCTGGAGTCGAGTTGATAGTTGAGCAGCCGAGAGCTGAGACCACCACACAGCCATCTAGCGCCATCATTGTTTACCAGCGTCATCATCACCCACCACCATATGACGGTGGAGCTTCTCATGATTGATTTCCCCCTGATTGACTATTTTGGGCACTGAGGACAGTGCATGACTTAAGTATGGGAGAGGATCTGCGATATTTTGGGTGTAAACATTCTCTCCTGAACACTTTTAATTAGTTATTTTTTGTTTTTACTATGCTTTTGTGGATACTTTTACTACTTTGACTTATGCACTTTGCTTGGGTATATATATTAGTTGCTCCTAGTTATCTTTAGTATTGCACTTTCATTTTGGTATATATATTTACATATTGCATTTGATGTTGCATGGTACATAGTATAGATATGGATTGTGATTGGATATAGTGAATAGCTTATGCCTAGCTCATTTGGATCCTAATTGTTCATGTTACTTTTTGCTCGTTGAAAATTAGGAGAAGAGCTAGGAAATTTTGAAGAATTTTGCATCCATCACAACATACATACATACATATATAGGAATAATTTTGGTGAAAAACAACACGACTTTCCAACAATTTTGGGCTTTCTATTGAATTGATTAGAAAACTGTTTTTAAACTTGCTTGAATGACTTTTTGTGGAACATAGAAGAGGAAAGAACAATTACCTTGTGAGATTTGAGCCTTAATGAGTGGTTACACATTTTTAATCACTAATTTTGTTTATTGTGTGACATATCTCTTCTATGATTGTGATCTTGGTTTTGCTTGACTCTTTATTTCCAATGATTGATGTTTTGAATTGCATTGAGCATGATTGAGGCCATCTTTGTTTAAAAGCTCACTTTTCCCATATAGCCTACCCCTTGCATATACCATTGTTAACTTCTTTGAGCTTTATCTACCCAATTATTCTTAATATCACCACATCACAACCATAAGCGGAAAACCATGAATAACCTTGGATTGTATCCTTGATTAGCTTAGGTTAGAGAAGTGTGTTTCAATTAAGTGTGGGGGAATATTGGAAAACATTGGTAGTGATTGAAAATATTACTTTTGGGTATTTATTGAAAATCTTGGAAAATGGGAACATTTATGTATGAATTACTTAACCATATGCAATTCCAAAAAAAAAAAACTCTGTATCATAAAAGGGATGCAAAGACACCCTGAAGAGTAAACAAATGAATAAAGAATTGCATATGGGGTGTCCTTGTGAAAAGCATACATGAATGTGAGTGAATTGAAAATGATGGAAGGTTAGGATTGCATCTTTGTTTCAAATCGGTTGATATAGGTTGATGTGGAACCTAAACTAATCAAGGATTCAACCATTTTAGTCCACTTAGCCATATATCTATCCCACCTTTACCCTAACCCCATTACAGCCGTATGAAGACCTCATGATAATTGCATTCATGCATCACTTGATTGTAATTATTGATTGTTAGACGAAAAACAATTCCTTGAAAGCATGATTAGAAGATATTTGAGTGATTAAAGCCCTAAACATCGAGTGATCAAAGTGTATACACATCTAGTGAGGGTCAATTACTCAACTCTATGTTTCCATGCTTCTTATCATGCATTCTTGCAAGTTGATTTACTTTAATGAGTTAGATCAATTCGTTAGATTTTGGTTGCATTGGATTATCTCCTTGCTTTGCCCTAGATGTTTCTACTCTTGCTTGGGAATTTGTTTGTTTATTTTTACCAATCATATAGGAAACTATAGACATATAGATAGATAGATATAGTATATACATACTTTCATGCATATAGATAGTTGCATTTAATAAGTTGATTTCCCTTTTGATTATTCTCCTTGTCAGTTTAGCATGAGAACATGCTATTGTTTAAGTGTGGAGGAATTGATGAGTCCATATTTGATGACATATTTTGACTCAATTTGGATAGATTCTGGCACATGAACTCACACTTAAGCACCAGAATAGCATACTTCTGTGTTTTGTCCCTAATTTGATCTTAAATATAAAAACATGCAATTTTGTGCTTTAATAGAGCAAATTAATCCCACTTTTATGTCATTCGATACCGTGATATGGTTTGTGAGTGATTTCAAGCCTTGAAGGCAAGAATGGATGGGCAAAAGTAAAAGAAAGCATGTACAAGGGAGAACACATGAAGAAAACAAGGAAAAGCACACACAGCAACCTGTGCGTACTGATGAGCGAGAATTTATGTCGGTTTAGAATTGATCAAAATAAGAATCACTTCGTTAGTAGCATAGTCCAAACCAACAACAAACTCTCACAATCAAATTTAGTTCAAAAGGGTAGTCACAATCAAAACAAAATAACTGGGAGTTTGAAGTTCCAGGTCGTCTCCCAAGGAAGCACTTAAGAAGCAATGAGTGTGCAAATTTCGGTTGTAGCAATCAAGGGGTTTTCAATGAAGAAATAAACATATAAAGCAATAAAAGAACATGCAAAATTGTAATGATTGAACTAATAAAGAAATTAAAAAACCGACTATGTAATATGAACAAGTAAAGTATAAAAGAGATTAACATGACAATGTATGAAAGGATAAAAGCTTAGAAAGAGGTCTTGGCTTGGAGTGAGCTAAGGATCATTTCCTTGTTGGAACCATAACTATGACAATTGTGTTGGATTAGTTTCACTTGATCAACCCTCACATCGGAAGGTAAGTTAAATGACAATAAGTGTTCTTAACCCATGAATTCTAAATTACTTGCTAATTGTCTTAGCAACAAATTAGCGTTAGTGGGAACAAGAACAATTAACAACCCAAGAAATGACGCTAAATGTTGGACATTCCAACTCTAGGAACCCAATTGCTCACTTCACCCAAGCCAAGAAGCAAAAATTTAGCCGAAAACTATGTTTAACATTTTGTCAAACACTTGGTTGGCAAAAAGCATAATCATGAGAAAAATAAGAGAAAACTTAGAATTAAAAGCAACAATTAATCTCAATCAACAAGAATAACATAAGAAATCATGAAATAAACATCAAACATCAAACTCATCAACAAGAAAGTGGAATTGCAAAAGAGAAACAAAATTTGACTATATCTTGAATGAGAAGAAAGAGTAATGATAATATAACCATAAAGAGTATTAACAAGAGAATACTTACAATGAGATTAGCAAAATCCAATGATCAAAAATGGAAATGGCACTTGGAATATAAAACCCTAATAAAACCCTAATGGAGAATATGAGAAAACTTAGAGAAAACTAAACTAAAAAAACCTTCTATTCTACCCCTAAAACTATACTAATGTCATGCTATCTTATTTCCTTCATTTCCCCTCCAATATGAGCTCTAAGACTTCAAAAATGGGCCCCCAAAGCCCTCAAATTGTGAGGCACGTGCTTTTCTAATGAGGTCATGCGCGGACACCTGTGCGGACGCACAGGTATGTGCGTCTGCACACTTTGCGAAAATTCCCTCCTGTGCGTACGCACAAGAGGCTGTGCGCACGCACACTAAGCGATGCTAGGCGGGACGCGCGATGTGCTTGACCTGATCCATGCGCTCTGCTCGGGCTCCTGTGTGGGTGCACAGAAGGCTGTGCGCATGCACACGTCTCTGAACTCTTCTCCTTTGATTCTTCATGCTTCCTCCATTTTGCAAGCTCTTCTTCCATTTTCTCCAACCCATTCTTACCTTATAAACCTGAATTCACTCACAAACAACATCAAGGCATCGAATGGAAGGCAAATGGAATAAAAATAGATCAAATTAAGCATAAAAGAGCATGTTTTCAATATCAAACACAATTTGGGAGGAAAGTTCAAAAGCATGCTATTCAAGGGAATAAGTACAAGTTTATGTGATGAAATCCATTCAATTCTAACCGAAAAATCATCATAAAATATGGATTCATCACGTACGCACAGGAGGATTTTTTAGCCGAGCATCTATGTGTCTGCACAGGTTCTAGTGCGTACCTTCATTAATGAAGCACGTGCACTCGCGATTTGGAGGCCTTTTGGCCCATTTTGGATGGCTGAATTGCTGAATTGAAGTGCTATATAAAGGAAGAATCAACAGATTTGACCTATTAGGACTTAGAATTTATTTTCCATAGTTTTGCATAGTAATTAGAAGTAGGAGTAGTGTAGAATAGAGAGTTCTCCTAGGGTTTATGTAGCCTTCTTGTAGCATTTTATAGCAAGCTTTGATCCTTGAATTTACTTCTTTAATTATAAGTACTCTCAATTTATTCTTTAATTAAAGCGCTTTTATCTTCATTTCCGTTTTGGTTCATGTTACTTTGTTTATAATTGTAATTTTGAGTTCTTAAAGTTTTGATTGATGAATTTACTATTCCATGCTTCCTTTATGTTTGATTGCTTGTTTATACTTGATTTTGTTGATGGTTGGTTATAGTTTTCTATTTTTCTTTGCAATTTTCCATACTTTACTTTTATGCACACAAGGTGTTCGTGAAAATGTCAACTCTATATTTTGAGTAGATTTTCACACCTTAGCTTGTGGTTTGAGTTTCTAGGATACTAGAGTCATAATGTCTGATATTTAGTGGTAATTCTTGGGGAGTTAGTTGGCTCTTGTTTCCATTGACGCTAGCCCTTTATCAACTAGTTTGGTAAGTTGGCTAGGACTTATGGATTAAGGTCAATTATGCTTGCTTGACTTACCCCTCAATGGTTGGAGTTGACTAGGTGAGACTAACTCATGACAATTACCATAGTTGTGGTTATGGCAATGATAGAATTCTTTGGATTCTCAACCCCCAAGTCAAGGTCTCTTTTATGCATTAATTCACAATTTCGCTCATTCCTTAGTTCTTTGATTTCTTAAGTTCCTTTAATCTTTTGTTCTTTGATTTTAAAACCCCATTTTTACCTTAACAACCAAGGAAGTAACACTTCAATTGCATTTCTAGGGAGAACGACCGGGGATTAAAACTCCCGGATATTTTGTAGTGAATTTAATATTTGATCAATGATCATTGGCTGGGTTTAGACTATACTTGCAACGGACAAATCTTATTTTTATTGTGAAATCCAAACCTATGCTCTTGGTCATTGTCAACCCTTTCATGAAGAACACATCCAGTGTAACACCCTACCATACAGAGTCTTATGCTTAAGTCATAATTCAGAGATGGCAAGGTATTACGACCTCTAAAATAAAAATTTAGTACGTATAATAGTATGAATGATTGATTATAACTAGGAGCCTTTGTAGAAAAAAGGGTAAACAAAAACCGCAACTCGAAAGCGCAACACTCCGATCGATAACGTAACGAACAAGGATAACCAACGCGAGATTATATATATACAAAGGAGTGTCAAAAACAGGAATATCAAGACTCAAGATCCGGCTGCGAAGATAACCGGTCCGAGCATAGCAATATATACATATGATAAAATAAGAAAAACCCCAAAGGAAACCCAGAGGTACACAAATACATAAAACCTATTCTCCAAAATCTCCCATAAGAGGAGTCATCACAGTTTGTATTATTTAATGGAGATAAAAGTATCTAAGCAAAACATATAAACTAAACAGAGTCCCCAAGAACAAGGAATCTTCGCGAATCTAGAAGTCTCCAGCATGCCTCAGCGGGAAACCTCACGTCCTGCATCTGAAAACCACAAAATCCGCATGGGTGAGAACCAGAGGTCCCCAGCATGGTAACAGCTTCCACATATATAATACATAATAATAGAGGAAAGCCGAAGGCAATCCTAGAACTTCCTCCAGATAATATCAAAGCTTATAAACAAGATAAACCATATAAGGGCATCTGACTAAAGATTCTTCAGTCTAACTAATACTTCCCTTTCCAATTCCTTCAAACCTCCCAACCACCAGCAGGAGAATAATATATCAAACACAGTTATATCAGACAAGGAATATACAAATAGGAGCAGTTAAGACATTTAGACAATTAGCAAGTAATATGCAGTCAAATAGACAATCTCAAACAATTCACATAGTATGCATATGATGAATGCCTGTCCCTAGTGGCCGATGATATCATCTTGTCGGTTATAGAGCCAACCCGACAAGTCCTGGTCGCTAACCATTGGACTGTCCCTCTGTCGCGCATCCCCAACTCGAGTTATACTCGTTATAAACTTGATCATAAACATGATCCATATCCATCACCCTCACTGGTGAATATTTCGGGGGCGAGCTCATCCGGGTCTTTCACAGTGCCCGGCCACACTTACGACATAGGGTCAACAGAGTCTCGAGCCTCCACCTGGAGCACGTGGTGGCTAGCCACTGCTTCCTCCCAGGGATCTCGTGCCTCTGATAGTGGAAGTGCAAATCTCGATTATCAATAATTCAGCATAAACATGCATGAATCCTCATCCATGGATCAACATCCATATCAGCCATTCCGGCTCACGGTTAAATCCATAACCAGCCAATATTCATAGCATACACAGCTATTCCGGCTCATGGTTCAATCCATAACCAGCCAATATTCATAGCATACACAGCTATTCCAGCTCACGGTTAAATCCATAACCAGCCATTTCATTAGCAATTACAGCCTTTCGGCCCATGGCATAACAAGCACTTCCACCACCATCCTCCGCATCTCAGATAATCATCTTGATCCTCATTGATCATTCATTTTTCCCTTGCTTCACTCGCAAGTTACCTCATTCGCTAGCCCCTTTTTAATAGCTAGGCATGTCATAATGATTTAAGACATAAATGGTGAGATCGGAGGCTTAGAAGTATGAGATTTGGCTTTTAAAACTCAAAAATCAACTTTGGGATGAAAACAGGGCCACGCGTACGCGCACTCCACGCGCACGCGTGGATGGCCTCAAAAACTCATCGACGCGCAAGCGTCATGCACGCTAACGCGTGGATTACAAATTTGCCAATCGACGCGCACGCGTCAACCACGCGTACGCGCGGGTGTTCTCGTGCCCCAGGCACAACACTGGCACAGTTCTGGCATAACTCTCTGGAAAATGGCTAGGCATTGGGTGCAGCACAATCGGCGCGCCCGCGCACATCACGCGCACGCGTGGATGGCGCTTTATGGAAGATCGGCGCGTACGCGCCAGGTGCGCCCACGCGCAAGGGGTCATTCTGCTAAAAATTTTCTAAGTTAAAAGCTGCAGAATTCACAGATTTACACCCCAATCTTCCAACGGACATAACTTCCTCATTTTAAATTGTTTTTCACCCGTTCTTTGAACGGCATGGACATCCCGGATCCAATTTCATTTCTAAACAGATTTGGTACAAAACGAAGATCCGTAGTCCAAGTTATGTCCCGCCAAAGTATGCCCAAAAACTATATTTTCATACAAAACCACAAAGTGCCATTTTCAAAACAAGCCATTTCCAACTCTTTTCAAAACCAATCAAAACATGCCAAGTTCATCCCTTTTCTTTGAAATCAATCAAAATATATCAAATTCAACATCAAGCCTCCTCAACTCACACATCGACACATTACCACAAATTACCAAAATCACTATCTCATCATTTTACCCCACTTCACCCAAGTGGCTCAAACTCAAACACATTGACATATCATATACTATTCCTCATGCCAATTCTCAACAACACCAATTCCAATAAATCATTATTGTACACAATCAACATCATACTCACCATCAACATGGTTCAACCCACAATTCAACCATAACCAATCATCAAGTATATATCACAACATGCATATTTCTCATACATCATACCACCAAGGCATCAATAATCATCATCACATATATGACCACATCATATATCTCAATCATTCAACAACATCAACAATTCAATGCCTATCTTAGGGCCTCTAGCCTAAGTATTTCCTACCACATTACATATTAGATACGGGAAACCGAAACCATACCTTAGCCGATTTTCCCAAGCTCCCCCGGAGCACTTCCAAACCACTTATCCACAAGCTTTCAAGGCCTCAACACCTCCAAGAACAGATTTTTCACCACCAAACCCTTTCCAAGCTTTTCAAAGTCACCAATTAAGCTCCAATATTCACATATACACAACCTAAGCCACAACCATCATACCCATACACAACATCTCAAAACCCAAACATCATAGAACAACAAAATACACTAGGGTTGAGAAACTTACCACACCCAAGGTCCAAGGAGACAAGATTAACCTTCTCCTTCAAGAGAGTTGGGTCCTATAACATCAAAGAACCCAAAATCTCAACATTTCACCTATGAAACTCGAAAATAAGGGCTGGAATTTCGAACAAAAACTTGTGGCTTACCTCAAGATTAATTGTATGGGTTTTGTAGAGCTCTCCACGGTGAACGCGTGGCCGTAAACGGAGCGGCAATCGGAGCTCTAGATCAAAAGTTATGGTGGTTTGAAGATCAAGTGAGAGAAAGAACTTGAGAGAGTGTTCTTCTCCCCCCTTCCCTCTAATTCAGCGTGTTTGTGTGTGTAATGAGGAGAGAGAGTGCTGAAAACTAGGGTTTTGGTTAAGTTATGTTGGGCCAAGGGCCCACTTTGGGTTCGGTTGGCCCGGTTTGGCCCGTTCGGTCCAATCTTGGTCCGAATTCTATAAAATTGGTACCAAAATTCTCGTCTCAGTCTCCTCTATCACATTTAGCCATAAAAATCACATTTTAGGCTTTCTAGAATAAATTCTCATTTATGGGTTAATTAGCCGTTAATTAACCGGGTTTTACATTCTACCCACCTAATTGGGAATTTTGCCCACAAAATTCAAATGCAATTACCTGAGAATAAATGCGGATAATCCGTTCGCATCTCTGACTCAAGTTCCCAAGTGTGTTCCTCAACACCGCCTCGACTCCAAGCCACTTTGACTAAAGAAACCTCTTTTCCACGCAACCGTTTGATACTCGTATCATCAATTCTGACCGGAGCCACTGGAAGCGTCAAATCTTCCCTTAACTGAACCGACTCAGGTTCTAACACATGGCTAGCATCAGGAGTGTACTTCCGAAGCTGCGACACGTGAAACACGTCGTGCAGGTTCGAAAGATGAGGTGGTAGAGCCATCCGATACGCCACCGGTCCAATCCTCTCCAGGATTTGAAATGGACCAATGTATCGAGGATTCAACTTCTTTGCTTTAATCGCCCTACCTACTCCCGTGGTCGGAGTAACCTTAAGGAAAACATGGTCTCCTTCCTCAAATTCTAAGGGCTTTCACCTCTGATCGGCGTAACTCTTTTGACGACTCTGCGCCGTAAGCATCCTATCTCGGATTTTCTTGACTTGTTCAGTAGTTTCAGCTATCATTTCCGGTCCCAACAAGCTTTTCTCTCCAGCTTCATACCAACATAGCGGAGATTGACATTTCCTCCCATACAAGGCCTCATACGGAGCTATTCCGATGCTCGCATGATAACTATTATTGTATGCAAACTCCATCAATGGCATATACCGATCCCAACTCGCCGGTTGGTCCAAAACACAAGCTCTCAACATATCCTCTAGTGTTTGGATCGTCCTCTCAGATTGACCGTCTGTTTGAGGATGGTAAGCCGTGCTCAAGCTTAATCGGGTTCCAAAAGCCTTCTGAAATGCACCCCAAAACCTTGAAGTGAAACGAGGATCTCTATCAGAGATTATAGTAGCAGGTACACCATGAAGTCTCACAATCTCCTTTATGTATAACCGTGCTAGCTCCTCAAGGGTGTAAGTCATACGAATGGGCAAAAAGTGAGCTGACTTCGTCAATCGGTCCACAATCACCCAAATAGCATCAAAACCAGCCCTAGTCCTTGGCAATCCTGACACAAAGTCCATTCAATACTTTCCCACTTCCATTGTGGAATCTCTAAAGGTTGCAACATACCGGTGGGCTTTTGATGTTCAATCTTTACCTTTTGACAAGTTAAGCACTTTGAAACATATTCCGCCACATCATTCTTCATACCCGGCCACCAAAACATCACCTTTAAATCATGGTACATCTTAGTACTTCCCGGGTGAATGGAGAATCCGCTTTTGTGTGCCTCCTTTAAGATGTCTTGCCTCAAAGTGCCAACATCCGGCACAATGATTCTACCCTTGAATCTCCATAACCCATCTTTTTCTTCCGACACTCTCCACTGTTTTCCTTGCTCAATGGCCGGTAACACTTTCCATAATGCTTCATCATTTTGATGAGCCTTTAGAAGTTCGGACTTAAAGTCACTTGAGATTTCTAATCTGCTCAAACACAAGGTTCCGGATACTTTTTGAGCACCAATTTTCAGACTCTCGAATCCCTTGAGCAACTTCTCCTCTTGAAGCATCATCCAAGCTGCATATAACGACTTCCGACTTAATGCATCCGCCACTACATTCGCCTTCCCCGGATGGTAATGCAACTCAAAGTCGTAGTCCTTCAACAATTCCATCCACCTTCTCTGCCTCATATTCAGCTCTTTCTGATCAAAGAGGTACTTCAAGCTCTTATGATCAGAGAAAACTTGGAACTTAACCCCATAGAGATAATGCCTCCACACCTTCAAGGCAAACACAACCGCAGCGAGTTCCAAATCGTGCGTAGGGTAACTAACTTCATGAGGTCTCAACTGTCGTGAGACATACGCCACCACATTACGATGCTGCATCAGCACGCACCCTAAACCCTTTAATGAGGCATCACAATACACCTCAAATGGCTCATTCGGCTCGGGTAACACTAACACAGGTGCAGTAGTTTCGAAAGTAGGAAAAAGGCAAGATCAAAGTTCTTCCTTGAGGCCGGCTCAGCTAACCGATATCAACTTTTTCTTCAATGTCTAAAAGCTCTCCTCGCATTCAGGAGTCCAAACAAACGGGGTGTCTTTGCGGGTTAACTTTGTCATTGGCAAATCTATCTGTGAAAAGCCCTTGATAAACCTTCGGTAATAGCCAGCTAAACCCAGAAAACTCCTTATCTCTGTTACGGTGGTTGGTTGTTTCCAATCCATCACAGCCTCCACCTTAGTTTGGTCTACGGCTATTCCCTTCTTACTCACCACATGGCCCAAAAACTTCACCTCACTCTTCCAAAATTCACACTTAGACAGTTTTGCATAAAGTTTCTTCTCCTTTAGAATCTGCAACACGGTCCTCAAGTGTTCCGCATGCTCTTCTTCAGTCTTGGAATAAATCAGTATGTCATCAATGAAGACAACAACGAATTTATCCAGAAACGGACGGAAGACTCTATTCATGTAATCCATGAATACCGCAGGAGTGTTCGTCAACCCAAAGGACATTACAGTGTACTCGTAATGACCATAACGAGTTCTGAAAGCGGTCTTAGGGATATCCTCACCCCTCACCCTTATCTGGTGATAACCGGATCGCAAATCAATCTTGGAGAAAACTCCAGCTCCTTGCAACTGATCCATGAGATCATCAATTCTCGGCAATGGGTACTTATTCTTTATTGTAACCTTGTTCAACTGTCTGTAATCCACACAGAGCCGCATACTCCCATCCTTCTTCTTCACCAGTAACACTGGAGCACCCCACGGAGAGACACTTGGTCGTATGAAATTCTTTCCCAACAAATCCTCTAACTGAGACTTTAGCTCGTTCATCTCTAACGGTGACATCCTATAAGGAGCACTTGAGATTGGTCCCGCCCCGGGCACCAACTCAATAGCAAACTCAACCTCTCGGTTAGGTGGAAACTCATCAATATCATCGGAAAACACTTCCGGAAACTCACACACAACCGGAATCTGCTCCAACCTTTGATCATCTCCTGAAACGCCCGCGGTTAACAACATGATACCCTGACATTCGATTCCAGAACAGTTCACCATCATCGAGTTCAAGTAATAATTATTCACCACGACCGGCCCTTCTGTATCTTCCGGCATAAAGTACACCGACTTTGTAGAACAATCAAGCAGAACATGGTTCTTAGATAACCAGTCCAATCCCAAGATAAGATCAAGACCGACCATCGGTAAGCAGACTAAATTATGAACAAAATCACGCTGCTTGAACCTAAAGGAAACTTCTGGGCATCCTAGCCTAGTTACCGTGGCTTCATGGGTAGCATTGTACACTCTTAGATCATAACCTAAGGTTACAATCTTCAATCCTAACTCATGGGCTTTCTCAAATGCAATAAATGAATGTGATGCTCCCGAATCAAATAAAGCATTTAAAGTTTGACCAGCTAATTCACAGTTACCTCGAATGAGTGTCTCAGATCCCTCAGCATCTACAGCTGAAGTGGTGAACACCCGACCAGTCTGTTGTGCCTTCCCAGCACCTTGTTTCTGCCTCTCCGGACAACTGGCGGCTTTATGCCCCGCCTTTCCACAATTGTAGCACAAACCCCATCCGGCCTTGCATGGTACTCCCGGATGGTGACTTCCACACTTAGCACAAGCTTGTTCATTCAGAGGTTGCTTCCCAAACTTCTTTCCTTGGGAGTTGTTGTTGTTGGGCCTCCTGAAAGAGCATCCCCTCTTGAAAGACGGACCTCTAGGTGCAAAGCTCTTCCCTCAGTTCTGTGGAAATGAACCTTTGTGACTCCCTTTCTCAACGGTTGCCCTTTTCACACACTCTTCAGCCACCCTACACTTGTTCACCAATTCGGAGAAAGTCCTAATCTCCATTGGCCCTACTGAACTGAAGATATCACTCCGGAGTCCTCCTTCATACTTAACACACTTCCATTCCTCATATTCCACCGGAGTCCCTTGGCACATACGAGAGAACCTGAATAGCTCCTCAAACTTGTCAGTATACTCGGATATGGACATAGTACCCTGCTTCAGCTGTAACAATTCAAGTTCCTTAGCCGTCCTAGCAGAAGTCGGAAAGTATTTCTTATAGAACTCTTCTTGAAAGACATTCCAAGTGATATAGTCATCACCCTGCTGCAGAAGACGTCGGATGCCTTGCCACCAATGCGATGCTTCACCTATGAGCATATAGGTAGCAAACTCGACACGCTGTCCTTCAGGTACCACTTGTGCTTGCAGTGCTCGCTCTATAGCCTGAAACCATGTATCAGCCTCAGTCGGGCTAGTAGTCCCCTTGAACTTAGGCGGATTAACCTTCAAAAAGTTTGCCAAGGTCATCGGGCCCTGAACTCCACCTCCATCATTACCATGGTTGTTCATCTGTTGACCAAGAGCCTCAGCAGTGGCTTGCATAGCAGCAGCCATGTTCTCCAACGCAGCCATAAAGTTCACCGGGTCATTAGGGTTATTCTCCGGTGCACGAGCATTCGTACGACCTCTTGCACTACCTCTACCACGTCCACAAGGCGCCATCTGGTTCCTATACACACCCAACAATCGATATTAAGTTGATCAGTCTCAATATCGGAAGTCTAGTGCTTCAAGTCCCAAATGCATGCTCATGAACGTTTATGCCAATTATATCAAGCAGATATACTAATAGTACATAACACACACACAGAGAATGCACAGAAGCATAGTCAGTCCATCCCTCAGTCTCTACAGGAACGAACTGCTCTGATACCATAATGTAACACCCTACCATACAGAGTCTTATGCTTAAGTCATAATTCAGAGATGGCAAGGTATTACGACCTCTAAAATAAAAATTTAGTACGTATAGTAGTATGAATGATTGATTATAACTAGGAGCCTTTGTAGAAAAAGGGGTAAACAAAAACCGCAACTCGAAAGCGCAACACTCCGATCGATAACGTAACGAACAAGGATAACCAACGCGAGATTATATATACAAAGGAGTGTCAAAACAGGAATATCAAGACTCAAGATCCGGCTGCGAAGATAACCGGTCCGAGCATAGCAATATATACATATGATAAAATAAGAAAAACCCCAAAGGAAACCCAGAGGTACACAAATACATAAAACCTATTCTCCAAAATCTCCCATAAGAGGAGTCATCACAGTTTGTATTATTTAATGGAGATAAAAGTATCTAAGCAAAACATATAAACTAAACAGAGTCCCCAAGAACAAAGAATCTTCGCGAATCTAGAAGTCTCCAGCATGCCTCAGCGGGAAACCTCACGTCCTGCATCTGAAAACCACAAAATCTGCATGGGTGAGAACCAGAGGTCCCCAGCATGGTAACAGCTTCCACATATATAATACATAATAATAGAGGAAAGCCGAAGGCAATCCTAGAACTTCCTCCAGATAATATCAAAGCTTATAAACAAGATAAACCATATAAGGGCATCTGACTAAAGATTCTTCAGTCTAACTAATACTTCCCTTTCCAATTCCTTCAAACCTCCCAACCACCAGCAGGAGAATAATATATCAAACACAGTTATATCAGACAAGGAATATACAAATAGGAGCAGTTAAGACATTTAGACAATTAGCAAGTAATATGCAGTCAAATAGACAATCTCAAACAATTCACATAGTATGCATATGATGAATGCCTGTCCCTAGTGGCCAATGATATCATCTTGTCGGTTATAGAGCCAACCCGACAAGTCCTGGTCGCTAACCATTGGACTGTCCCTCTGTCGCGCATCCCCAACTCGAGTTATACTCGTTATAAACTTGATCATAAACATGATCCATATCCATCACCCTCACTGGTGAATATTTCGGGGGCGAGCTCATCCGGGTCTTTCACAGTGCCCGGCCACACTTACGACATAGGGTCAACAGAGTCTCGAGCCTCCACCTGGAGCACGTGGTGGCTAGCCACTGCTTCCTCCCAGGGATCTCGTGCCTCTGATAGTGGAAGTGCAAATCTCGATTATCAATAATTCAGCATAAACATGCATGAATCCTCATCCATGGATCAACATCCATATCAGCCATTCCGGCTCACGGTTAAATCCATAACCAGCCAATATTCATAGCATACACAGCTATTCCGGCTCATGGTTCAATCCATAACCAGCCAATATTCATAGCATACACAGCTATTCCAGCTCACGGTTAAATCCATAACCAGCCATTTCATTAGCAATTACAGCCTTTCGGCCCATGGCATAACAAGCACTTCCACCACCATCCTCCGCATCTCAGATAATCATCTTGATCCTCATTGATCATTCATTTTCCCTTGCTTCACTCGCAAGTTACCTCATTCGCTAGCCCCTTTTTAATAGCTAGGCATGTCATAATGATTTAAGACATAAATGGTGAGATCGGAGGCTTAGAAGTATGAGATTTGGCTTTTAAAACTCAAAAATCAACTTTGGGATGAAAACAGGGCCACGCGTACGCGCACTCCACGCGCACGCGTGGATGGCCTCAAAAACTCATCGACGCGCAAGCGTCATGCACGCTAACGCGTGGATTACAAATTTGCCAATCGACGCGCACGCGTCAACCACGCGTACGCGCGGGTGTTCTCGTGCCCCAGGCACAACACTGGCACAGTTCTGGCATAACTCTCTGGAAAATGGCTAGGCATTGGGTGCAGCACAATCGGCGCGCCCGCGCACATCACGCGCACGCGTGGATGGCGCTTTATGGAAGATCGGCGCGTACGCGCCAGGTGCGCCCACGCGCAAGGGGTCATTCTGCTAAAAATTTTCTAAGTTAAAAGCTGCAGAATTCACAGATTTACACCCCAATCTTCCAACGGACATAACTTCCTCATTTTAAATTGTTTTTCACCCGTTCTTTGAACGGCATGGACATCCCGGATCCAATTTCATTTCTAAACAGATTTGGTACAAAACGAAGATCCGTAGTCCAAGTTATGTCCCGCCAAAGTATGCCCAAAAACTATATTTTCATACAAAACCACAAAGTGCCATTTTCAAAACAAGCCATTTCCAACTCTTTTCAAAACCAATCAAAACATGCCAAGTTCATCCCTTTTCTTTGAAATCAATCAAAATATATCAAATTCAACATCAAGCCTCCTCAACTCACACATCGACACATTACCACAAATTACCAAAATCACTATCTCATTATTTTACCCCACTTCACCCAAGTGGCTCAAACTCAAACACATTGACATATCATATACTATTCCTCATGCCAATTCTCAACAACACCAATTCCAATAAATCATTATTGTACACAATCAACATCATACTCACCATCAACATGGTTCAACCCACAATTCAACCATAACCAATCATCAAGCATATATCACAACATGCATATTTCTTATACATCATACCACCAAGGCATCAATAATCATCATCACATATATGACCACATCATATATCTCAATCATTCAACAACATCAACAATTCAATGCCTATCTTAGGGCCTCTAGCCTAAGTATTTCCTACCACATTACATATTAGATACGGGAAACCGAAACCATACCTTAGCCGATTTTCCCAAGCTCCCCCGGAGCACTTCCAAACCACTTATCCACAAGCTTTCAAGGTCTCAACACCTCCAAGAACAGATTTTTCACCACCAAACCCTTTCCAAGCTTTTCAAAGTCACCAATTAAGCTCCAATATTCACATATACACAACCTAAGCCACAACCATCATACCCATACACAACATCTCAAAACCCAAACATCATAGAACAACAAAATACACTAGAGTTGAGAAACTTACCACACCCAAGGTCCAAGGAGACAAGATTAACCTTCTCCTTCAAGAGAGTTGGGTCCTATAACATCAAAGAACCCAAAATCTCAACATTTCACCCATGAAACTCGAAAATAAGGGCTGGAATTTCGAACAGAAACTTGTGGCTTACCTCAAGATTAATTGTATGGGTTTTGTAGAGCTCTCCGCGGTGAACGCGTGGCCGCAAACGGAGCGGCAATCGGAGCTCTAGATCAAAAGTTATGGTGGTTTGAAGATCAAGTGAGAGAAAGAACTTGAGAGAGTGTTCTTCTCCCCCCTTCCCTCTAATTCAGCGTGTTTGTGTGTGTAATGAGGAGAGAGAGTGCTGAAAACTAGGGTTTTGGTTAAGTTATATTGGGCCAAGGGCCCACTTTGGGTCCGGTTGGCCCGGTTTGGCCCGTTCGGTCCAATCTTGGTCCGAATTCTATAAAATTGGTACCAAAATTCTCGTCTCAGTCTCCTCTATCACATTTAGCCATAAAAATCACATTTTATGCTTTCTAGAATAAATTCTCATTTATGGGTTAATTAGCCGTTAATTAACCGGGTTTTACATCCAGAGTTAGAGGTGGCAAAGCGAGCTGGCTCGTTCCGCCAAAGGCCTCCCTAAAATGAGGAGGGCCAGTCCGCCCCACCAAATCAATATGGGTCAGTATCGCTAAACCGCCCCGCCAAACAACAGAAAAATGGGTTGGCGGACCACCCTAACTCCTTTTTTAAAAAATCTATTTTTAATATAAAAATAAAAACACAATATAATCAACTCAATCCTAAATTAGAAAAATTAGCAACAAATTTTTTTTATCAATTTTAAAATTTTTTAAAATTAATCAGCCATAATCAACAATTCCACAAATTCTCATTCCACTTTTTTTTAATAATCTAATAAAAATAAAGTCCAACGAGAAAGAGAGACAAAGAGAGGAGCTGGAGAGAGAGCTCTTCGCCACCGTGAAGAGAGAGCTCTATGATTGGAGGGACGTCGTCGGTTTGCCGCTGTTGCCAGTTGCTGGCTTATGGCAAGAGAGAAGAACTACCTGTTGTTGGCTTAATACAAGATATGAGAGTAAGGCACTGCGAAACCAGGTTAAAAGGGCGATGGAGTGGCGATGTGCAAGCATGACAATGATGACAAATCTGAGAGGAAAGGTCGAGAGATCTGCTGTGAGAGTGAATAGAGTAAGGCACTATAAGACCAGCTTCTGACGACAATCGGGAGGCGGCGAGCAAGCAGCGGTGTCAAGTGGCGATAGCGAGGGAGGAGGTTCAACCATTAAAGACAAAGAGAAGGTGCCGTGCGTTGATGAGTAGCCGTTCTGTGTATGCTGGCCTCGAGAGAAGAGAAAGTGCAAAGAAAGAAGGAGCAGGGAGTGGGGTGTGAGGGAGATAGAGAAAGTGTGGGCATGTGGTTGTGAGTTAAGAGAACTGAAACCCTAATCCCCCTTTCTCTAGGTATTTACATGGTTGGTAAAATTAGCAAAAAGGCCTTGAGAAAAATAGTATTGAAGGCCCGCCGGGCTAGCTCATCCCGCCCCGCTAAAGCCCACGGGTTCGACAATGCTTGTTTGGCCGGTTCAAAATCTTATCCTGGCCTGTCTTTTTTGATAGTTTTGGTGGATTGACCCTGCAAGTTTGACCACTTTTGCCACCTCTATCCAGAGTATACCCCTCAACCCCATTAACGTCTCTGTGTTGTCCGGTTCATAAATTCTTGATCCACTGTCATTATTTTTAAACTTTCTACCATGATGGAAAACAAATGTCATCGGATAATTCTCCATCTATAAATAAAGAATGATAACAGTAAATCACAATGCGCTCTATTTTTTGTTATTTTTAATTTTGTAAACAATTAATTTATAATTTAGCAATAAAACCCCAATCACTGCCTTAATCTACAAAGAACACCATCTCACCAAACTCTGCTCTTTACATGAACTAAATAAAACAACAATTTTATCTATCCACACAAATTGCATCTGGCCATATAAAAACAGAGCATCCACATTTTTGAACTAACAAAACATGTGAAGCCTTGCAAAACCCTAGAAGTAACTATCCCCAGCACAAAAACCCTAACCCGAAACCACCCAACATTCAAACGGAATATCATACCACACATTCATCTAGAGAAAAAAATTTAAAAAAGAAAAAAAATGGGCACACAAAGGTTCGTAACTTTCACCCAGAGACAATATAATACCTTACCACAAAGAGCCTTACCCTTAAGTCGTAAACCAGAAGTTGCAAAGTATTACGACCTCTAGAAGAAAAGATGTATATAAATATAGTTGAAAAAAATTATAACTAGGAGTCTTGAAGAAGAAGCTAAACAAAGTCGAAACGGAAAATCGCATCACACTCGTCCGGATAAATGTAAAACGGATATACAAGATTGAAATGAAGAATTATACATATATAAAGATCAGAGTTTCCAAAAGATACAAATATCAAGCTCCAGACTCGACTTGCAAAGTTAAGGCCAGTCAGAGTACACACACACACACACACACACACACACACATATATATATGACCCATAAAACATCCCAAACCTCCAGATAATACCCCTTTTTCTCCAAGTCAACCTTTAAGAGGGATAAAATACAAAATATATAGGGCGAAGAATCTATTTACATAAATACATAGCCTAATCACAAAATATAACAGCCCAAAATGAAATTTTTTCTTGCACAGAGAATCTTCAGACGCTCAATAATGAGCGGATAATTTATACGCTTTTTGGCATTGTTTTTAGATAGTTTTTAGTAGGATCTAGCTAATATTTAGTATACTTTTATTAGTTTTTAAGCAAAATTCACATTTCTGGATTTTACTATGAGTTTATGTGTTTTTCTGTGATTTCAGGTATTTTCTGGCTGAAATTGAGGGACCTGAGCAAAAATCTGATTCAGAGGCTGAAAAAGGACTGCTGATGATGTTGGATTCTGACCTCCCTGCACTCGAAATGGATTTTTTGGAGCTACAGAAACCCAAATGGCGTGCTCTCAATTGCGTTGGAAAGTAGACATCCAGTGCATTTATAATAGTCCATACTTTGTCCGAGTTTTGACGATGCAAACTGGCATTCAAACGTCAACTTCCTGTCCTATTTTGGCATTAAACGCCAGAAACAGGATAGAAGCTGCAGTTAAACACCCAAACTGGCATAAAAACTGGCGTTTAACTCCAAGAAAAGTCTCTACACATGAAAGCTTCAATGCTCAGTCCAAGCACATACCAAGTGGGCCCGGAAGTGGATTTCTGCATCAGTTACTTATTTCTGTAAACCCTAGTAACTAGTCTAGTATAAATAGAACTTTTTACTATTGTACTCACATCGATCTTTGGAACGCTTTTCCTTAGACTTGGAGGCTGGCCACTCGGCCATGCCTACACCATTATCACTTATGTATTTTCAATGGTGGAGTTTCTACATACCATAGATTAAGGTGTGGAGCTCTGCTGTTCCTCGAGTATTAATGCAAATTACTATTATTCTTCTATTCAATTCAAGCTTATTCGTATTCTAAGATATTCACTTGCACTTCAACCTGATGAATGTGATGATCCGTGACACTCATCATCATTCTCACCTATGAACACGTGCCTGACAACCACTTCCATTCTATCTGCAATAGCTTGAGTGTGTATCTCTTGGATTCCTGGTCCATGCGTTTGATTGCCTCTCCTGACAACAAAGCATTCAATTCCTTGAGATCAGAGTCTTTGTGGTATAGGCTAGAATCCATTGGCAGCATTCTTGAGATCCGGAAAGTCTAAACCTTGTCTGTGGTATTCCGAGTAGGATCTGGGATAGGATGACTGTGACGAGCTTCAAACTCGCGACTGTGGGGCGTAGTGACAGACGCAAAAGGATCATTGGATCCTATTCCGACACGATCGAGAACCAACAGCTGATTAGCCATGCGGAAAATCGTAGAGGACCATTTTCACTGAGAGGACGAGAGGTAGCCATTGACAACGGTGATCCCCAACATACAGCTTGCCATAGAAAGGAGTATGAATGATTGAATGAAGACAGTAGGAAAGCAGAGATTCAGAAGGAATAACACATCTCCACACGCTTATCTGAAATTTCCACCAATGAATTACATAAGTATCTCTATCTTTATTTTATGTTTCATTTATCTTTTAGTTATCAAAACTCTACAACCATTTGAATCCGCCTGACTGAGATTTACAAGATGACCATAGCTTGTTTCAAGCCGACAATCTCTGTGGGATCGACCCTTACTCATGTAAGGTTTATTACTTGGACGACCTAGTGCACTTGCTAGTTAGTTGTGCGAAGTTGTGAAAAAGAGTTGAGATTATAATTATGCATACCAAGTTGTTAGCGCCATTGAGATCACAATTTCGTGCACCACTCAGCGAGATGCCTCTCGACCTGCATAAAAAATAGCATAATATATATGGAATGAGAACCGAGGGTTAATATATAAGGTCCCAGGAAAGTCAGAGGCATTCCTATAACTTCAACATTCAGAATTAAGGTTAAAAATTTATTCTAAACCAGAAATCTTGGTAATCTATCTAAGGGATTCCAATACTAATATAATTCTTCACCTTCTGTCTCTTTAACCTCCTAATCATCGGGTAGAATAACCCTCATCATGCATCCACTATATGAGGGATCTCTCAGATACAGACACATACAATTCAAACAAAGAAAACACAGATAGAGGTACAGATACAACAAGTAAAGCAAGTAACAGATAAACATAGTTAAGTAGATAGGCAAACCAAAATAATGCACACTCAAGCAAAACATACAAATGCATATGATGTATGCCTGTCCTAAGGCTGATGAGTCTCATCTATCAGTTATACAGCCAAATCCGACATATCCGTTAGCTTACCCTAGATAGAAATACCACATCACAGAGCAAGTGGGACTAAGCTACGACCTTTGCATACAACCCGCTTAACCCAGAGCAAGTGGAACAAACCACTACTACTGCATACTACCTAGCGGGTGTTTACGAACTTAACCCAGAGCAAGTGGAATAAATTACTACTGTTGCTACTGCCCAGGTGTCTCAATCACTGATCCAGAGTAAGTGGGACAAACCACAACCCTTGATACTGTCTAGGCATCTCAATTACTAACCTGGAGCAAGTAGGACAACTCACAACCCCTTGCTACTACCCAGGTATCTCATTTCCAAATTCATTCTCAATATCATTTCAATTCATTCAAAAATCATAATTAAAATCAATCCTTATTATCACCATCAATCATATCTCATTCAGCATTTTCAACACTTCATTAATTAAATTCTTCTCTTCATAAAACTCTTTCCACTTTAATTTAACCTTCTCAATAATTTTACTCTTCTTCTGTAATCTAAAAATTAGCCTTCAGGCCTTAAATAAAAGTTAGCAAGGTTTGGAAAGCTAGATGAATGGTTTAAAAACTCAAAAATACACTTTCTGTAAAACAGGGTGTCATGTGTACACATGCCTTCCGCATACGCATGAATGTAAAAATTCGCATATTCACGTACGCATGCACCGTCTGCATACGCGAGAATGCTGGGAAGAGCCTAATTCTTGCGTATGCATGGGGTCTCTCATGTACGCATGCATCAAAATTTTCTAAAAAAGCTGCTAAGTTGCAGAAATGAGATTTACACACCTAAATTCGAACGCGAATAACTTTTTCGTAAAAAATCATTTTTAGCCCGTTCTTTGAACGTTATAAACTTCATAGACCCAATTTTCATTCAAGATGAGTTTTACAATAATTTAGAAATCCGGAAGCCAAGTTATGGCCCGCCAAAATTGGTAAAAAAATTCAGCTTTTACCAAAATACCAAAACCTCTAATTTTTCCAAAGTCTCTAATTCAAAACAAAATGTTTCCTAACCAAAACAGCACAATATATTCCTTAATTACATTCACACACTTTCCAGTTACTCAACATACCAACATGAAAATTCATCAATTCCATCAATAATATTCCATTAAACTCATCATTTTCATTAGTAATCATTAAACCTCAGCAATGCCAAAAACATTTCTCTACACTGTTAAGCACTCCCCAACCAATTTATTCAACCTTTTTCACTCCAAAATCAACCATTTAAAATCAAATAATACCTCAATAAAAATTACCATCATTCCATAGCAAAATATCAAAGCTCCATCCTACCAACTCATTCCACACTCAAATCCACATACAATTTCAATTTACAAACAACAATCCACAAGTCCACACAGTTCAACCTATCTTACGGATGATGCCAGGGCATTTTGGCTAGTTTCACTGACCTTTTCTTTACTGTTTTTAGGTAATTTCATGCATTTTCTTAGGAAATAAGTTAGTTTTGGGTAGATATTCACTCAGACCTTGATTCAAGCATACATTGTGCATTTTACATTGTTTTATGAGGATTTTGCATGATTTTAATGACAAAATTGTATATTGCATTACCCATGACTTGGACTAGAACTTTGATCACTCTATTGCTTGATTTTAGGACCAAAGGAAGCAAGGAATGGGAAGTAACTTGCAAAGTTAAGGGGAAAAGTAATTGCCAAAAAACACTCTCAAAAGCCATCAATGCCCACGTTAAAGAGTCACGTTAACTAAGTTAACGTAAACTCTAATGTGGAGAAGGGAAGTAGAGCCAACGTTAGTGACACTCAACATTGCCACTAACGTTGGCAAGCTCACAAATGGCCACGTTAGAAGCCACTTTAACCTAGTTAACGTGGACTCTAACATTAAAGGGGGAAGAGAAGCCAACGTTAGTGACACTCAACATTGTCACTAACGTTGGCCTAAGGTGTAAGGAGCCACGTTAACTCCCACGTTAACTTGGTTAACGTGGGAGCTAACGTAAGAGATGAAGAGTTGTCGACAACGTTAGTAACACTCAACATTGTCACTAACGTTGGAGCAACCACACAACCCCCAAAAGCCACGTTAACCTCCACGTTAACTTGGTTAACGTGGAAGCTAACGATGAGGAATGAAGAATGAGCCAACGTTAGTGACACTCAACATTGTCACTAACGTTGGGATGGCTAAGAATGGCCACGTTAGAAGCCACGTTAACCTAGTTAACGTGGACTCTAACGTGAGACTTAGGGGCACACTTGAACATTAGTGACAATGTTGAGTGTCACTAACGTTCTCGAAGGTTGGCAAAAGCCACGTTAGAAGCCACGTTAACCTAGTTAACGTGTGTAATACCTGGTCTAACCGAAATTAATTGAATAATAAGTTAAATAGGAGAGAATATGCTTGGGAGATTTGGCAATTGGAATTTGATGATTTAAATATGATATTTGGATTCAGTGAGTTTTTCTGAGTCGGAAGACATAGTTTCCTGTGTAAAAGCGCGCAGTGAAATTTTGACCGGCAGTACCGGCTGAGACCTGTCTGGTACTGCAGCTGAGAAAATTGATTATGAGTAAATAAGATTAAGAAATGAGGAATTATAATTAGGGGAGATAGAAATATTTGAAGTGCGATTTAGAGCGCTAATGTTAAAGGTTTTGGTCCAAAATTGGGCCAACGGACAAAAATAAGTGAATTGGGCCTAAGTGGGCCCAAGACCCAACATATATAAACATTAGTTATGAGCATTTCAGCTCATTTTTACCCTAAAAGAGAGGGTGGGGCGCTGAAATAGAGAAGAGAGGAGAGAAGAGAGAAAACCTAACTCTCTTTGATCTTCAAATCACCATAACTTGAGCTACGGAGCTCCGATTGACGAGCCGTTTGCGGCCACGCGTCGCTCTTCTCATCCTCTACAATTCTATCTAAGTTTTGTGGTGAGTATTCCATTCACCTCTGTCCAGTTTTCGAATTTCCCCACTGTTACACGTTTTTGGGAAGTTAGTGTTGAAATCTTGTGATTTTGGGTGTTTAGGGATACTCCAACATGGATTCTAAGTGAGTTCTATCCCTACTTCATATGGGGCTGAGGTAAGAAGTGCTCAAACCCTTGTGATTTGTCATTTTTATGAGCCCTAGGTTGATGTATGTATGTCATATTGGTTATGTTAGTGCATTTGATGGTTTTGGTGCACAATTGGGAGATTGGTGTTGCTTGAGGAGCTTTGGTGAGGCTTGGGGCTAAGGTTGGTGGAGACTTCCAAAGAAGAGACTCAATTGATTTGGCTACAAGAGGTACGGTTTAAGTTTCATTTAAGTACCGTGTGGTGTGATGAGAATTCCTAGGCTAGATGCCCCTAGGATTAAGTTTGGATTGTGTAAATGGTTGATGCTAGTATGCATAGTTGGTATGTAATGTGAATTGATGATTGGGTTGAGAATTGTGTGGCCTTGTATGCTTGGTGTATTGAAAATTTGATGTATTGGGTAATGAGTATTAATTTGTGGTTTATGTATTTAAATTGTGAAATTGGGCCGGAGGCTGTAAATTTTGGGCCGGAGGCCGGAAAGAGGTAAGGGAGGTAAGTTGATGTGTGCATTGTATGATGACACAAGTGATTGGATGAATTTCATATAATGAATATATGAATGATTGGGTTGGTTATTGAATAATGAGGTTTGAGGAGTTGAAGTGTGAAAATCGGTAATTTTGGGTGAAATTGTATAGATGAAGTATGTTTGATTTTGGTTAATATATATTATGTGGTCATATATGTGAGTATGATTATTGATGCCTTGATGGTATGATAATGCATGAGAGATATGTATGTTGTGACATATGCTTGTGGAATGATTAAGGTTGATTTGGGGGTGAAACCACGTGATAGTGAGTATGATATTGGTTATGTATAATGATGGTTGATTGGAAATAGTATTGTTGGAAATTGGGATGAGGAAGGATGTATGACATGTTGATATGTTTGTAATTTAGCCATTTGTTTGAAATGGGTAAAGATGGTTATATGGCGGTTTTGTGAATTGTGGTAAGGTGTTAATGTATGAGTTGAGGAGGCTTGATGTTGATTTTCGTATATTTTGATTGGTTTCAAAAAGGGTTGAAATTGGCATGTTTTGGTTGATTTTGAAAAGAGTTGAAAATGGCTTGTTTTGAAAATGGCACTTTGTGGTTTTATATGAAAACATGGTTTTTGGGCATACTTTGACGGGACATAACTTGGACTACGGATCTTTGTTTTGTGCCAAATCTGTTTAGAAATGAAATTGGATCCGGGATGTCCATGCCGTTCGAAGAACGGGTGAAAAACGATTTAAAATGAGGAAGTTATGTCCGTCGGAAGATTGGGGGTTGAATCTGTGAATTCTGCAGCTTTTAACTTAGAAAATTTTTTTAGCAGAATGACCCTCCACGCGTAGGCGCACTTGGCGCGTACGCGTCGTTCTTCGAGAAGGCACCATCCACGCGAGCGCGTGGTGTGCGCGTGCGCGTCGATGCGCTGCACCCAATGCCCAGCCATTTTCCTGAGAGTTGTGCCAGTTTTGTGCCTGGGGCGCAAATGCACCCACGCGTACGCGTGGCTGACGCTTACGCGTCGTCTGGCTGTGTTTCAATCTGCGCGTCCGCGTGTATGACGCGCACGCGTCGATGAGCTTTGTGGGCATCCACGCGTGCGCGTGGAGTACGCGTACGCGTGGCCCTGCTTTCATGCCAAAGTTGATTTTTGAGTTCTAAAAGCCAAATCTCATACTTCTAAGCCTCCGATCTCACCCCTTATGTATTAAATCCTTATGATATGCTTAGTAATGAGAAAGGAACCAGGGGATGTGGAAACTTGCGAGTGAAGCAAGGGGAAAAGTTATGATCAATGGTGATCAACGATGATTATATGAGATATGGAGGATGACGGTAGGAGTACCGTGTATGCCATGAGTCGAAGGGCTATATCTATTGATAAATGGCTGGTTCTTGATTGAACCATGAGCCGGATGGCTGAGTTATTGCCGGGTCACGGCAAAGCCATTATTGATTATGGCTGAGTATAAATGCATATATGATTAATGAATGAATGTGTTGAATGGATAATAATGGGAAATGTTGAAATGTGATGTGTAACCCCGGGTAGTAGGCAGTGGCGTTGTCCACTTGCTCCGGGTATGAGATGGAAAAGGATGTTTATGATAAATGAGTTAATTATAGAGTTTTGAATGAATGTAATTCTGATACCTGGGTAGTAGTAAGGGTTGGGGTTCGTCCCACTTGCTCCAGGTTAATGTTTGAGATTTGAAAACAATGAGGATTGATAATTTGAATTGAGATTGGATGAATATATGCTTAAGATACCTGGGCAGTAGCAAGGGTTGTGGTTCGTCCCGCTTGCTCCGGGTTAATGCTTGAGATACCTGGGTAGTAGCAAGGGTTGTGGTTCGTCCCACTTGCTCCAGGTCAGAGAT